>NC_053165.1:74567278-74912278 GCF_016835505.1 Polypterus senegalus
AGATTCTTTCAGTATTTTAGTAGTAAAAGAACAGTTAAGGAGGAGGTCAAGTTCATCAGGAATAGTAAAGGGAATTAAAAGATACAGACAATGAAATAGCAGATGCCCTAAACTTACATTTTTCTGAGGTGTTTACAAGTGAGCAAGTGGATAACCTGCCAGAGGTAAACACAACTACTAAGGAGGTACTGAGGGATTTGGAAATTGTAGAGGGAGAAGTGCTGCTCAGATTAAATAAGATGAAATCAAACAAATCACCAGGCCCAGATAATATTTATCCTCGTGTTCTTAAGGAGGCTAGTGAGTACATATATAAACCCTTGACACATATTTTTAGGAAGTCACTGTGCACTGGAGAGATTCCAAAGGACTGGAAAATGGCAAATATCATCCCATTATATAAAAAGGGTGACAGGGCAGATCCAAGCAACTATAGGCCAGTAAGCTTAACAAGCATCACAGGAAAATTAATGGAAGGAATTATTAAGGATAAGATTGAGCAACACATGACAAGGACAGGAGTTATTCTGAACAGTCAGCATGGGTTCAGAAGGGGAGGTCGTGTTTTACTAACATGTTGGAATTCTATGAGGAGGCAACAAAAGGATACGATCAAAGTGGAGCTTATGATATTATTTATCTGGACTTTCAGAAAGCATTTGATAAGGTGCCACATGAGAGGTTGGGCATCAAGTTAAAAGAAGTGGGAGTTCAGGGTGATGTTTTTAGATGGGTGCAGAATTGGCTCAGACACAGGAAGCAGAGGGTGATGGTGCGAGGAACCTCATCAGAACTGGCGATGTTAAGAGTGGTGTTCCACAGGGGTCAGTGCTAGGGCCGCTGCTATTTTTAATATATATAAATGATTTAGATAGGAATATAAGTAACAAGCTGGTTAAGTTTGCAGATGATACCAAGATAGGTGGATTAGCAGATAATTTGGAATCCGTTATATCATTACAGAAGGACTTGGATAGCATACAGGCTTGGGCAGATTTGTGGCAGATGAAATTTAATGTCAGTAAATGTAAAGTATTACACATAGGAAGTAAAAATATTAGGTTTGAATACACAATGGGCGGTCAGAAAAATCGAGAGTACACCTTATGAGAAGGATTTAGGAGTCATAGTGGACTCCAAGCTATCAACTTCCAAACAGTGTTCAGAAGCCATTAAGAAGGCTAACAGAATGTTAGGTTATATAGCACGATCTGTGGAGTACAAGTCCAAGGAGGTTATGCTCAACCTTTATAATGCACTGGTGAGGCCTCATCTTGAGTACTGTGTGCAGTTTTGGTCTCCAGGCTACAAAAGGACATAGCAGCACTAGAAAAGGTCCAGAGAAGAGCGACTAGGCTGATTCCAGGTCTACAGGGGTTGAATTATGAGGAAAGATTAAAAGAGCTGAGCCTTTACAGTTTAAGCAAAAGAAGATTAAGAGGTGACATGATTGAAGTGTTTAAAATTATGAAGGGAATTAGTACAGTGGATCGAGACTTGTATTTTAAAATGAGCTCATCAAGAACACGGGGACACAGTTGGAAAATTGTTAAGGGTAAATTTCGCACAAACATTAGGAAGTTTTTCTTTACACAAAGAACGATAGACACTTGGAATAAGTTACCAAGTAGTGTGGTAGACAGTAAGACGTTAGGGACTTTCAAAACTCGACTTGATGTTTTCTTGGAGGAAGCAAGTGGATAGGACTGGCGAGCTTTGTTGGGCTGAATGGCCTGTTCTCGTCTAGATTGTTCTAATTCTAATTCTAATGCTTAAACAACTGTATGTGTATATATTGGTTTGCTATGCACTGTAGAAGAAGAGAGCTGATGTACGCTCAGCCGCACTATACAGACTGCGCTGACGTTGAGAACAGAGATATCACTTCCTGACAACTTTTTTCTGATATCTGGCAGGCTGGTTTCACTAGACTTTTATTTTTTTATTTTATCAGACCTCCTCTTGCCCTCCCACCTCCACATCCTCTTTGCTTGTGAACTGACGCTCCACTCCCGCTATTAGCATGTACAGCCCCCTCTCGTCCGCCCACCTCTCCATACTCCTTGCAACTGTATTAAGTTGCTACACCCTCGCTATTACCATGTACAGCCCGCTCTTAAAACTCCACCTCCTCCTACTCTTTGCTTGTGAACTCTGCTCCGCCTCGACACCCACTATTAGCTTTAGCAGTATTTGCCCACCTGCCCGCTAGACCCTTGCCATCTCTGCAGATCACTATATCTGCCTGTGCCTGCAGATCTGTGGCTGTCATCTCATAATGTCATGCGAGATGACAGCCAGGCGCTCACCTAAATTAGCTGGGCAGAGTGCCCGGCTAAAAGACGCTAGGGAGAACACTGTGTGTGTGTGTGTGTGGTACCCAGCCGGGACGCCCAGGAGGACCGGAGAAGGACTTACGCCTCCTCCAGACCATGAGGGGGCAACTGCCTTGGTTGCACTGTAGGGGCCCGTGGTCACCGCCAAGGGGCGCCCCGGCCTGAAGAGCCCTGGATCTCAGCACTTCTGCCACACCAGGAAGTGCTGGGGGGAAGAAGGCTGGGGACACCCAGAGGGCTTCTGGGTGCGCAGCCGGCACTTCCGCCACATGGGGGAGTGTCCGCGGAGGACTGCTGGGAAGCAGCTGGAGCCCATCCGGGCTGGTATATAAGGGGCTACATCCCTTCATACAACAACAAGAGTCGGGTGGAAGAGGACTGGAGCCTAGAGAGAGGAGTGGAGGCGGCCAGAAGAAAGGCACTGAACTGTGAAGCCTGGACTTTGGGGGATCGGTGCTCTAGGCACTGGGTTGTGTGCTAAATAATTGTAAATATTTTGTATAATAAACGTGTGTGTTGGGTGACATAACGATGTCCGTCTGTCTGTGTCCAGGCCACGTTCCACTATATATATTTATTACACACACACACACACACTAGCTGTGTAAGCCTGTGCTGTAAATAGCCCTGGGTCCTGAAAACTATTGAAATTGTCAGGAAAAAAAACTGAAATGTGGAGATGTCCAGAGTAGTTCCTTTCAATTACTTGACATCTCTCCTCTAGGAGGATTCATTTTGGCAACATGCTCGCCTTGGTTGTGTATCCGTGGTGGGAGGAAAAGCGATACCATTTTGCCAAGGTTAGTGGCTAAGCGACACTCTTTCTTCTGAGGTTTTGGTTAGCTGACGAGCTGGCCCCACTTGGGCTTTTAACGGCTAAGCAATTTTTCTGTTTCTTCAGAGTCGGAGCCCTTACCCTGACTCCACCTCTCACTTCCGGGACGTACAGACACACACTTCCATGTGTAAACCTTTATATATAAAAGATATAATGTGTATGAGTATGAGTATGTGTATATATATGTGTGTGTGTGTGTGTGTGTGTGTATTTATATGAAAAATGAATTGTTAAAAATAATATCAATTCCATGTTAAGGAGCTCTGTTCATGAAGTCTTCTGGGGGCCTGTGGGGGTCTTGGTTTTGTCACTGATTGTCTTTTCACTATTAAAATGTTTTGCTTCAATATTCATTTCTAGTTGGCTTTTCACCTTCATCAGCTGTACATGAAGCCTATGTAATCTCTTCTTTAGATCTAAGCAGAACATTACAGAATGAGTACTCCTAAACTCTCTCCCCCTGGAATATCATCCTCCCAGGACCTTTGATTGTTGTTAAACTTATCTATGGATATTCATTTTTCTGGTATTATATTTGTAATCTTGTCAAAATGAGAGCCTTTGCTATAATCATCTTACACTTAAATGCATGCACGATGGAGATCCTGCTGCAAGGCGATTAAGAGATTGAAAACAAATCAGTCTTTTCGCCTCCTGTAGCCGGCAGCAGGCAAGGCAGGATTCTGTGAATGTCCTTAGGCACTTAGAATGGTACCATGTAAGCTGGGCGCAGACTAAAAGGCAGCAGTGTAGCGGTCCTCATCTTCTAAACATCCATTATTAAGAACTACAGTGTGAATAGTTAGCCACTACTGTAGTTTTCTGCTGATCGTTCTTTCCATAGCCCATTAATGTTAGCAGTGTGAATATTTATGTCAGAAGGTGTTTTCCCATTTTAATGGCTCCTGTCTCTGCTTAGATAAACACACCGGTGATGGCCGCATTAAGAGGGAATGGATTGAAGATGTGTTTCAGTGCCAGAAGTGGCATTAAGAGTTCTTTATTATCACATCATCCACAGGTACACAATGGATCTTGTTAAGGACAGTTTAAAGCTGCACAGAGGCCGGGAGCTTGCAGGCTCTTGGGTTACCTAAGAAAGTCATCTGTTGGTGTAATCGTGCTCTAAAGTGATTTACAACGGCTTTTAAGAGGGCTAATGTGATAGCAGCCACAGTTAGGGCGCTTTTTAATTCAATTGGTGTAGCTGGGATAACGAGCTCACATGAGTATTACACGGAGACACACACATCAAGTAATACTGGGGCATTGCAGCCGGGAATTGGGGACAAACTAAAGATGAATGGAAAATAGAAACCCAAGGTTTAATTGGGGGTTAGGATGGGGGTTCTAGGAGCACCAATACATATTAGCATGGCATCTTCTGGATCATGATTTCTAAAGAGCACTGCTTTTTAAATATTTTGTGGTATATGTAGTATTATTATAAAATGTTTAGCATTAACCTTCATACAAGACACCTTACGACTACTTGTAAATAAAGGCTTACACGTGGAGCACAGGCAAGTGATGTGGCTCAACTGAGGTTCACACAAGTAAATGGAAGCAAAATTTGAACCATCTGTCGATTGTAAAGTGGAGACAAAACAATGTCAAAGAGTTTGGACACCACCCCGGTGACCCCATATAATTACAAGATTAGAATGCACATAAACACACACAAACAAGTTACAGCTGTGTCTTTTCAGACTAGAGATCTCAAAATAGAATTAAAGCCAATATCGCCAGTAACAGGTTATGTGGTAACTTGGCAGGAAAGGGCAGAAAATTGAAGTGATGCCATTGGTGGAGCAGCTGTCACTCTTCTGTTTTGCAGAGTGAAGAAGACAGCAGGCATTAATCCACAGCGCCAAACCCTGGTTCGGTGGGTAATTACAATCATCAATAGCCTTAAACTGCCTGCCATGTATATGCATGGCATGTGGAGACTATTTTCTAGGATATTTTACCACAAGCTACATGGCACACTTTATATAACCACAACAGAATGGAAAAAAAAAATTAAAAAATAAATAAAAAAGGTCTGAGACTGGGGCTGGACTCGCCATACCTGGAAAGTCTTTGCACAGGCAACAGCACCCTCGAGCATCATGCCATGTTACTAGCTTTCAGAAAAAGGTATGAGCTCACAATACATTCAAAATGTGGAACTGTGCTGGAAAATCATCTAATTTGTCATGCCCTGTGATTTCTGCCTCACACATTCAGACAACGAGATCATCAACTGCAGTCATTAAGTCTAAGATCCCCTTAACAAAGGAAAAAATTTGGGAGTGTTCTCCACTCGACTTTCTCATATACACAGAGATTATATAATAATTGTACAAGTATGTCAACTTGTGAAACAAAGCATGTACCTATTCAGATTTCAAGTTTATTTGATAGTTCCTTTACCTGATTGGATAAATTTCCAATTACAGTGTTATTTTATGTTTGTACCATGTAATTTCTTTGCATTGTTAAGTTAAATAGCAGTTTAAAGTAATAATGCATGCAACGTAGCTAATAAACTGTTAATAAATAAAATGAGTAACTAGATATTCCAAAGATTATATATTATTTTAGCCTTGCCTTTAACTCTTTCATTCTGTTTATATGAAAAATCTGAATGTAAACATGTATGTAACCGATTAATTTTTTTCTGCTTTTGAAAAGCTGTTTGTTTTTTAACTCCCATTTTTAAATAAAGAAAAAAGTTCAAGCAATCCAAAAATACGGAAAACGAGAATGTCAATTCACAAACAGTACAAAATTGATGAAAGATCAAAACGTGTACAAAATACAATTCATGGAAGTAAACATAAGGACAAAGAAGTAAATGTTTAACGCAAATGAGAAAGGTATGAAATTTTAAATTTTAAAGAATATCTATACTTTGATTAAAAATGATCTCTTACCGGAAAAATTATAAAACAATGATTTAATTGATCATAATATAATTTACTAAATTAGTTCAAACAACCACCGTAATTACTGATTAAACAAATTTTTTTTGTTGACAGAATAATGGGTAACAATGAAAAACAAACTTACCAACTGTTAATGTTCATAGGTAGCCAATTATATGTGATAAGTATAATACTAACACAGTGATTAACACTTACTAATACGCAACTTACGTGTTAGTAAGTAATTTCATCAATGAATTAATAATCTTTTCCAACACAATGAAGAATATTTCACAAACACTATTACTTCAGTAAAAATACTGTATTTTAAGCACAAAAGCAAAAAGTAAATTTCAACAAAAAACCACAGCTCAAAACAATTGTGTAACACAATTAGCTTACGAAAGACAGTAACAAGTACCTAAATGTTGAAATATGATAATTTGTTAACCTGCTTCAACAATATCAATGAATGAACTGTCAAGAAATCACATTGAAATGTCAGTCAATCAAAGTGTTGTTGGGGGTGGTGGTGGGGGGTCAATTCTAGGAAATCCCTAGTTCTGGGTTTAAAAAGGTAGTTGATGTCCATAAAAACATCAATCTTATTAGGCAATGAACTTTTATAAAACCAGATGTGTCACAATGATCCATAGCAAACATCTATAGTTAGTTATTTTGTTAAGGGCATTGATGAGTGCCAATTTGCCAGTCTTTAGTAAAGCACCACATGTAAAGCAGAAACAATTCTGGATTGTTCTCCACTCAACTTTCTTTATACTTGTTCAGGTACAATGTGATACCACTCCCAGTTGTCAAATTATAATGAAACTTCACATCTGTGTGTTTCTTATAAAATGTCAATCACTTATCTTTGTTTATAATACAAGTTTATATGGCAAAGAAATACATCCAGTAATTTGATCAAACTGAAATTTTAAATCTAATTGTTTTTGTGGTTAGCAGTAAACCACTTCTAGTCACCTGATCAAGGTCAAATTTTATATCTAATGATAAGTAATGATCATACTAAATTTGAATTATTTATGTCTTATTATATAATGGCGGTAATGCATACGTAATAGTTCTGATACCTGTTAATATATCATTTCTGGTTATGTGATTAAGATGAAATTCTATATCAATGTGTTTCTTACCCTAACTAACAACGATATAAAATTTCAATTATTTTTCCCTTCTTATAATGCAATTTGAAACGAAAAACTTCTATACCAAATTTCAGTTCATTGTTTATTTAAACTATGTACTAGTTCATTTAAAACATTTGGAAATATCTTCAGGTAAAATACCACTTCTGTTTGACAGAAAACTAACATTCTGATATAACACACATATGCCATATTTCATTTATCTAACTCAAAGTGTTCTCTACATGGCACACTTTACATAACCACAACAGAATGGAAGAAAAAAATAAAAAGGTCTGAGAGTGGGGCTGGACTCGCCGTACCTGGAAAGTCTTTGAACGGGCAGCAGCACCCTCGAGCACCATGCCATATTACTGGCTTTCAGAAAAAGGTATGAGCTCACAATACATTCAAAAGGAGTGAATGAAACGTGGAGATTCATTAGAATCTCAAGTTTGAATTTTTTCATGATTACTATACTTTCTTTCTTTATACTATGTATGTGAGAAAGTAAAAAGGAATCCTAAGAACATGGGCCAGCATGCGACCACAAAACACAAGTGGGCAGGCCATCTACCTCCGTCACACGTACATTACTGATCAGGAAAGATAAAATAATGTCTCACCAAAGAATTTGACATTCACCTATTGGCTGTACTCTCCTTTGCAGCCAGAATAACTGAGGCCCCCTCAGGAAGGTGGAGGAGTGTGGCCCCTTAGTTACTGGAATACCCAAAATGGTTCATATTACTATTTTTTTAAGGAGACTATGATGATCTTTTACTTCAAAATTTCTGTCCTTTAATCAACACTTGATCTTTTCCCTCATCTCTAGTGCTCCTCAATGGATCTCACAGTTGCTGCCATGGATGACACTACTGCAAGTCTAGTTACCATTGGCCCAAGGCATTCTGGTACATGCATACAACTTAGAAATCTTGTGTTTTATCACAGGACATGAAAAGGACATGCCAAGAGTAACACCAAAATCCAAAAACAAGCCACAAAGATACCTTCAAACTAGACTTTAAATCACTCTGTCATTTTTCAAATAACCATAAGCAGAACTGAACTGATGGATATCGTGTCAGCAAGAAGATCAAACACTCGACACATTTCAACAATGTGCTCTCTGCATCCTCAGGACTCGCTGAGGGGTCCATCTCATTTACAAATACAAACTTCTAATGCACTGCAGACTGCATGGAGCCATGCCAACACCCCAAATATGACTTTTCTGGTGGGGCAACTCCCAGGGAAGAGAGAAACCCCCAAATATCAAAAGCAGTTTCCATGCCAACGTCAGATCCATTCTTGAGTGTTTAAGGAGGTTAGTGAGTGCGGATATAAAACCACCACATGTATTTTTAGGAAGTCACTGTGCACTGAGGAAATTCTGAAGTACTGGAAAATGGCAAATGGTACCCTGTTCTATAAAATGGGAGAGTGGCCAGATCTAAGCAACTATAGGCCAGTAAGCTTAACGTGCATCACAGGTAAATAAAAGGACAGAATTATTTAGAACAAGATTGAGTAGCACATGGAAAGAACAGGAGTTTTACTGAACAGTCAGCATGGGTTGAGCAGAGGGGGGGGTCATGATTTACTAACATACTGGAATATTATAAAGAAGCAACAAAAGGATATAATCAGAGTGGAGCACATGATATTTATCTGGACTTTCAGAAAGCATGGGCATCAAACTAAAAGTGGGAGCTCAGGATGTACAGTAGATGGGTGCAGAAATGGCTCAGACACAGGAAACCCTTATCAGAATTGACTGATGTTAAGAGTGGTGACCAGCAGGAGGCAGTGCTGGGGGTACTGCTGTTTTTAATACATTTAAGTGATTTAGATAAGAATATAAGTAACAAGCTGGTTAAGTCTGCAGATGATACCAAGCGAGGTGGACTGGCAGATAATCGAGAATCCGTTGAATCATCACAGACAGACTTGGACAGCACAAAGAATTGGGCAGATGAGGTTTTAATGTCGATAAATGTAAATTAAGACACGTAGGGAGTAAAAGTGTTAGGTTTGAATACACAATGGAAGGTCTGAAAATGGAAAGTATCCCTAATGAGAAGGATTTATAAAATAGACCTAACAGCACTAGAAAAAGTCCAGAGAAGAGCGACTAGGCTGACTCCAGGGCTACAGGGGATGAGTTATGAGCAAGAATAAAAGAGCTGAGCATGTTCAGTTAAAGCAAAAGGAGATTAAGAGGTGACATGATTGCAGTGTTAAAAATTATGAAGGGAATTAGTACAGTGGATCAAAACAGTGACTTTGAAATGCATTCATCAAGAACACAGAGACACAACTGGATTCTTGCTAAGGGTAAATTTCACATAAACATTACAATGTTGTACTTTACACAGAGAACCACAGACACTTGGAATAAGTGACCAAGTAGTGTGGGACTTTAGGGACCCTCAAAACTCAACTTGATGTTATTTTAGAAGAATTGATTGGATAGGACTGGTAAGCTTTGTTGGGCTGAATGGCCTGGTATTATCTAGACTGTTCTAATGTTCTACCAGGTAGGCTAAGAAATAGTAACAGTTTGAAAGAGACAGTAATATATAAAGAAAAAATAACAACTAATAATAAAAAAACAGTAGTACCAAATGTAAGAAATGGACTATGTATAAATAAACTACTAGAAGCAGACCTTAGGGGAGCACAGAGTGCAGAGTCTGGACCACCAAGGTGTAGAAGCCGTTGTAGAAACCGCCATCTTTATATAAATGCAGAAATTCAAACTGTTGATCAAAGAAAGTTGGCTTATGCTAACAAATTCAGTCTTTAAGATAGTCTAATAAAATGGCTTGCACTGGAGATGGGACCTGTCAATATTGGGCATTGGGCTGAGAGTCAAAGGCAAAGGCAGGATGCTGGAAATTACCAATGAAGCATTTATAACTGCAGCACCTGGAAGTTTGAATGCAACAAGCGGCTACAAACGCACATCAATCCTGCACGGCTTGAGCAGCAATAAAACCACTGAAGGCCTTCAAGCCCTGCTCTGAGCTCCGGCCACAACAGCTCACAAATTAAATGTACAGGTAACCTCCTGACCACAGCTTCTCCAGGGACAAGGAGAACAGCTTGTGAGCAATCAGATGGGCCGCCTCTGACAAAGCAACACGCGTGCCAGGCAGCCCTGCCAGATCCTGCTCAATAATGGATGAGACAAGGATAAACAAGCAGGGCAAAAGAAATTAAGGGGAGTGAATTATTTAAACAGCAGCAGATCTACTTCCATCAAGCTGTGGACCGAAGGCATTGCTTTTCTTCATGTGTAACTCAGACCAATCACGGTTTTGTGATTCTCCTGAACTGTCCATCTGTGTGTGAGCTGCATAGACCATCAAGTGTTGGATGGTACTGAGAAGAGGCTCGAACCCCAAGTGTGAAGTTTCACCTGTGAACAGAAATTGAAAATGTACTCTCTGCTTCTCATTCCTTTCTCACAGGCTCAGGAGCAACATTTTATGAAATAAAGAGTTCTGAGTAATACTTAAAATAACCCCAGTTAGGTGGGTACTGGGGGCTAATCATCAAACTCCAGCAGGTCAGAAAAAATGACAACAAAAGATATCCATAGAAGATCAAGATTTATTAACATCAAAACAAATAAGTAACAAATAAGCTCTGAGGAATACAAATGATACAAAAGGCAATACCTTCAAAATAGGAGATCCAAATAGCAACCACTGCCCCAAGAGGAAAAGGCCACAACAAAATCCAGAAACTCAACAATCAAAAAAGCAATTTGTCATGAACTAGGAGACCCAAAGCACACAATTCCAAAATGCACTTCCAAAAAGGCCCATTGGTGCGGAAATTCCATCAAACCCCCGGCAAGCCACAAAAAATGCCTTGTAGAATCTTTCTAAAATAAAAGATTTATTCTTCACAAAAAGTGTTCTTTAATAACAATGACGCTCTGTGGATCACAAAGACACATTTTGGATTTGTCCAAAACAATATGGCAATCCAATATGAAATCCCAAAAATAGTCGAACTACAGAGAGAAATGTCAAAAATCCAGTAACCATAAATCACACTGAATTCACAAAAGCACAAGAACTCACCATTCCTAAGCCCATCCAAAATTAACTGCCAGGAATTATAGGAGGTCAGCTCCTGGCAGTTGACTGGCAAGTTGCCCCTCCTCTTGGGGAACCACCCACAAAACACCCGGAACATAACACAGGCAGCTTACATACAGAGAAAATAAAAAAAAAAAAAATGGTGCACATAATCAACATAAATAAATGAAGAATGAGCCAAGGAGTCACAACACATGAATTTGAAGCCCAGCCAGGGGAGAAACAATGACTGGTACATGACACAGCAAACAAAGAAGAAGTCACCAACACAAGTGAATTCACAGTGATCTACAAGGGACTGTGGGCTTTCCACAGCCTTTAAAGGACAGAGGACAGTCCCCTGCAGTGACAGGCAGGTGGCCTCACCTCTTGTGTGTTTTTATCCTAGCATATAATGTGAAATGGACCTTCAATACACAGGTACAAGTGGGAATTTCTAAACAGTTTACAATACAGTTAAGTCTCATTTTTGGAGTCTGATCCAGGTGAAGCCAGAAGTTAGTATTTGGGGCCTGACTAGGTTAAGGTGTGCCTCTTCTGGGAATAATAGTGAAGACCCTGGCCTGCCTTTGGCGGAGCTGTTGGTGGCCTCACAATCACTTCATGACAATAGCAAAGCAAACTAAGACATGCATTGTTAACGTTACACAGTAATTAAACACATTATCAAGTGAATTAAACATGAAAAGAACAAAACCAAAAACAATAATACAAAATGAAAAACTATATATAAATATTAAAAGTAAGAAAAAGTAAAAGGACTCTGGCTTGTATTGTAACACCAATAATCTTCCATTTTAAACTGCTCTATTACTCACAGTGAAAGTACTAAGCCTTGCTGGAATTTCACTTTCATTCAGTCCAAATTAAACACTAATCTGTTTTGCCCACTCAAGTCACTGAATATCAGTAATTATATATATATATATATATATATATATATATATATATATATATATATATATATATATAACCCATAAGACTCAATTGTTTTATGTTGATCCCAACCCAAAGCACTACATTATCCTCAGTACTTTTGGAGAAAGACCTTTCTAAGTTATTTGCAATCTGAAGCTTTCCGGGTGATTAGTGTAAATAGTTCAAATCCAATAGGGTTTGAATAATTGACGGGGCACCACCAATCCTGTCTAATGGACTTCCTTTATTTTATTTTGTGCTCTACCTATTGACACTGGTGGGGATAGTAAAATGAATATTGATTTCCTTTTAGTACTGGAATCAGTGTGTCACCAATTATCTAAAACCAAAGTAAGAAGCCAATCCGCCACATCAGTTCTTTTGTGATTAATGGCTTGCAGCCCAACATGCCGAACTCGCAGATTTTAAATCTGAGTCTTAAACAAATAGAAGAAATAAAGAATGAGTCACCATATGGCTTGTCCTACAGGCACTTTATGATCTCTCCCAGGCTCAGGTGCTTCATACATTACAACAGTCTGGACAAGAACAGGTCATTCAGCACAACAAAGCTCACCAGTGTCATCCCATTAATTCTTCCTAAATGACATCAAGTCGAGCTTTGAAGGTCCCTAAAGTACTGCTGTTTACCACACTACTTGGTCACTTATTCCATGTGCTTGTGGTTCTCTGTGAAGAAGACTGCACTATTACTGAACACCACACTATAGTGAAAGGGAGTGATACCTGCTGAAATTCACCAATCGATGTTAGCTTGAGCCTACCAGTAAGCCATGTGGGTGCCCATATTGTGCCAACGTTACGACACCCCATGTCATCATGCACTATAGTGTGTGCAGATTCACAGGGGATATCCAAATGCACATCAACATCAGACAACGTAATCTATCAGCCTTCTTTGATGAAGCCATTTGCCATGTCAATGTGTGCTGGTGTGCATGATGTTGATGGTTGTACAGATTGAGCTTCACTGGTTACACTTGTTCTTCCCTCTTTAAACCATACTTTTCATGCATAAATGTTTTACTAGAGTCCTGCTATTTTCACTTCTGTACTGAGCAGACATCCCTGAGTGAATTTCCCTCCCTCTGCCCAAAGAAATCTCACTACAGCACGTTGTTCAACAATGGCACAACCCCACAGAAGATCATCCATGTTTATTTGACCTTGGCTTCAGCTAGACTAATGTCAGAGCGCTGATCCCAGACACCCTGCAAAGAAAGCTCTTTTACACCACTTATATCCACAATCCAGTTCTTTGGGTCACTTCAGAAGCTTGTGATCATTGGCAAGGGTAGGAATGTAGATTGACCGATAAACCAAGAGCTTTACGTTTCATCCCCACTCTCTTCTCAACATGACTTTGAATGCTGCTTCAGTTCACCTGTTGATTCTCCTGTTCCCTTCTTCCCTCACTCATGAACAAGACTCTGAGATACTTAAACTTATCCATTCCCACCCACCTTTCCAGTTGAGAACTATGACCTTAGACCTTACATGGTCACTTACTCCATATGGCTTGGTTTACTCACTTCAAGACAGATACAAAGCAAGGCTAGAAGAGAAGTCACACAACATTCATGGACTTTCCTAAACAAGCTCTTCACACTGAAGTAAAAAAAAAAAAAAAAGAGAGCAGTCATGGGATTGTTTGCAGCTTCAAGTGAGACAGAAAAGCTTCAGGGTCCCGGGGGAAGAGCAGCAGTCCTTCAAAGGCACTCAGAGCACACGGCACATCTACTCTCTTGTCTGCAGGGAATCTAAATTGTCACTTACAGCTGACAGTTTGGTGAAGTTGTGCTCACAAATGCATGTGTTTGAGGATACAATTTGTAGAAAACCAGGAGCAATTTATGAACATTGCTCAGTGAAGTTTAGTCGAAATCCTCATATTTATTGTGTGCTCTTTTCCCTTGAGCACTCTGTGCGCAGCTTTATGCCTGAAAATTAAAGCAAACCATGCAGTCTTCTCATCTCTAATTTCAAACTAAGGTTTACAAAATTCTCTGCCGATTTTCTAGTTAATTTTATACAGTAACTATTGAGACAGTTTAAAATGGGAAACTTACTCTGAAATGCATAAAAGGGACGTGTGTACATTGCTCTGACAAGTCACATTCACTGGACCCTTTAATGGGATAAACACCAGCAGGAAATTAAAGAAGAAAGGACAATGGTATATTTTTTCCTCAATTATTTATTTCTATTCATTGTAGAATGTGTTTCCTTGTCTCCTTCACTTCTAAATCTGCAGAGAGCCAACAGTGCAGCCCATCTGGATTTTCAACCCCTTTCACCATCACAGTGGGAGTTCATCATGATTCAGTGTTGACATCAGTGTTAATCAACTTAATTATATAGACCCCCACACCCATGGACTCTGTTACATGCCAATGACGTTTACATTGCTAAGGTCTTGCGCACCCAAGAGTAGAATTCATGGCTGGAGGAAAAGGGTCTGAATTCCAACCTAAGGAAGTCATAGTTCATGGAATGCAGTGTTGAAATGGAGGGTACCATACAAGTAACAGCCAAGACATCAAGACGGTTACCAGCTTCGAATATCTGGGCTCCAAGGACAACTTGGATGGCGATTCCATCAATGGCACACAAGCACATGTCAATGTGGCTCAGTTGAAGTGGCGGCAAGAGACTGGAGTCCTGTGTGATTGTAAAATGCCCACCTACTTCAGGGTGAAATTTTACAAGACAGTTGTCCACCCTATCAGCACTGAATGCTGGGCTATGACCGACAGCCATGAGAAAGCACTACATGTCTCAGAAATGAGAAGGCCGTGTTTGACACGTTGACTGACGGGATGTTGCAAACATTGACAGGATTATGGGAATGGCGCCCACTGACCCGCTTACTATGGTATGGCCATGTTATCTGAAGAGAAGACCTCTCAGTGGCAAAGACTGCCCTTCATCTCAGCCAATAAGGCAAATGACCACATGGACACCCCAAAAAGCGACAAGTTTGATAGATTGAAGGATGACATGGGCCAAGATAAAGAGAAGAGGATAAATGAAGAGAGACGTGCAGAACCTAAGATGGCATAAGACAAACGCTGAGGAAGATGAAGAAGAACAAGATGGTAACCCTGAGCCCTGGGGCTTACTGGAAGGTTAAAACATATTGTGTGGCACAGTGCAACAATTGCAGGCAACAATCCAGTTCACCAAGAACCTGGTAAGCAGGCAAGATACAGATGAGGGTCAACTTTCTGCAAGTTTTCTCTGATGGGCCACAGAAGCAAAAAGTTGATGCACAGGAAAAACCACATACAGTCAAGATCTCAGGGGAGAACGCAGTAGCTGGCAGAGGTCCACAAAAAGGGATTTTGGTAGCTGATAACAACTCAAGAGCTACCAAAAAAGGTCTAAGCAATCTGTGAAAACACCACCTCTGTGTAACACATAAGTGGCAAAGCCCTTCAGTCGAGTAAAAGCAGTCATTTTCTGTCCACATGCGTAGTGAGAGCAGCGCCAAACTAGTGATGAACAAGGCCAGACCAGTGAGGTGAATGACACATTTTAAATAGGTATATTGTGTTGACGATGACTAAAATGAATGTGTCTGATTATTGCATATGTTCTGATTTCAATAAGCACTCAAGACAAAACAATTAGCTGCCCTGTCTAACCTCAGTAAATCAAAGAACATCTGCAATTCTGTCCTGGCATGGACAGCAACAGTTTGCAGATGTAGGCAACAATTTTCATTCACCACTCCAGCACCAAATCCCACATTTCGTTCAGACGACTCCACTGATGTTTCATCTGTTGCTCCAAACAGGTAACAGAGTTTGTTCCAACACTGCTTAGAACAGGGCTATGGTCCCTATTTGTGAGCTGGCAATGAACACCATTGTTGGATGACCTGTTGGACAGTACTCTTTGAGACAGCAGTGTAGTCAACGACTTCTTGTATACTATGCCCTTTTTGCCATTAATTCACGTCTGTCGAGGGACCGGTTTTTCTTAGAGAGAACCAAACATGCATGGCACACCACTTCTCTGAACTCAGGGATTACGGAATGTGGTCACGCAATGAACCTTTCAGCACATGACAGGTATTCACACTGGCATGCCCTCTGTTTTACCTATCATCTCTAACACGGGCACTGACATTTTATGCTGGGAGAGTGTATAAACAAACAGTCTTTCCATTTATTATTGTAATTTTCATTATGGTTATTCCTTTTATCTTGCAGTTTTGGGGTTTTCACACTTGGCGTTAGATGAACTTAATGGATTATTTTGTGTAATTTTTTGTCATTGATTTCATACAAATTGAGTATCATCATCACCAGTCACACACTGGAGCACAAGCACAGAAGAACGTTAGAAGGCACCTTACTGTACTTTATAGAGCAGATTTTCCCTGGCTTGCATAATATGTGTGCATTTCAAATAGAAACTTTTCCAGTAACCTTTGGTCACTGACAAATAAACCTATCAATAAATAATGAAACAGCTCATTAAAAATGAAAAGAGGTTTTATGAGAACAAGACATTCTGCCAAACTTAGACTGAACTTTGCAAAATATTGTCAAGTCTGCTCTTGAAGCAAAGTTGTAATTTATATTACCCGACAACTCTGTACGTGAATGGATCGCAATGAATATGAAGATAACTTCAGTACCAAATTTGTTTTTAATCATTGTGACCACTAGGGGGCATCATGGATGCCCCAAAGCTCAGACCCGACCACTTAGGCAATATAGCCCTAGTTTCAAATAAGTATTTTACATTATATACTGTAGGACAGGCTCTTTCCTCACAACATAATCACAGCTCCAACTCCGTTTTCTTTCTCCTCTTCCAATCCTCTCACACAAGTGTTGTCCACCACACCCTAACTATAACTCTCAGAATCGATTGTTGCTCTGTGGCATTGCATGAAGGAAGCACTTCCAGATCATGCAGAAGCTGCACAAAATGGCACAAAACGGCGAGATCTTCTCTCTGCAAACAAGGACCCAAACGGGTTGCCTTCTCAATCTACAGGTGCCAAACATCCCTACAAGTGCCCAAAAAGGAAGCAGTGCCACTTATGTTACTGGGGATGAACTTGTCCTGGAGTGCAACGTTCCCCATCCAATCCATTATTTTGTCTCCTTGATGTGGAAAGGGAATACAAACCATTCCAGATGGGACATCAATCCATCTGCACTGTCCTTCCATAGTGGCCTCTTGGCTAGGTCAGTAACCAGCTTCCATCCCAGTTGGGATGTCAGTCCATCTGTTATGTCCATGACAGCTCTTATTCCTGCTGAATGACCAGTTCAAATGTAACAGCTGGTGCCTATTCTGTTAACCCCATTCACAATCCTAAACCCTTCCATCACGTCTCCTCTTAATCTCTGCTTTCTTAAACTGAACAGGTTCAATTCCTTCAGTCTTTCTTCACTGCACATACGCCACAGTCCTGGAATTGGTCTAGCTACTTGTTTATAGTGCCACCACATCTTTTTTTGCAGGATCTAAGACCCAGTATGGTTTACAGTTTCAGAGTGACCCCTTTGAGTTGTATTTGACACAGCATACTGTTCTAACACTATGAGACGAGACAAAGCAAAAGATCTTCAAATGAAGGAGAAAAAAAGAAAAAAAAAAAAAGCAAGAACCAAAAATAAGAGTTGACCAACTTCAGCATGATGATGCAAAGTATCAAGTAACAGACAGGAGAGCCATCTCCTGACCTCTGTGTTTCAAGAATTTGGAAAGGTTCCACTGGTTCTTCCAGTAGTTGGTTAGTTTAGCCTAGGTTTACATGCATTGTTAAATCATTATATTTCAAGTATGTATGTCATGTCTGTGAGATGTCTATCACTTAAAGTTTAAATAGTGTCTTTTCAAATGTTTGGATGTTCCTTGTATTCTCTGGGGCCATCCTTATGTCACTGCCGCTGGCTCTAGCCAGAAGTTTGCACCTTGCAGTGTAGTCTGCTTGTTCGTCTCAGCACCTGGTTAATTTAGCTAGTAAAATGGCCACCCTGACCTCATCTCTGAATGAGTAATTGGTACCTCAAGGAGGTATTCAATGAAGACAACCTCCTTTAGACTCCCAATTTAATTAGAGACCATTCAGTCCATTTGTAACTCATTTGTTTAGCTACTCACTGAGATGTCCCAATATCCCATCCAGGTATGTCTTAAAGGCTGTCAAAATTTTTCTTTCAACTCCATGTTTCAATAGTTTATTCCCGAGTCCCACAAGTCTTTCCGTAAAGAAGTTCTTCCTGTCTTCAGTCCTAAATGAGCTTCCCCTGAATTTCGGTTGGTGTCTTCTAGTACTTGATTCGCCATTAATTTGAAAGAATTCAGCTGGATCAACTTTATCAATGCCTGGGTGAGGTCCATCTGAAGTCTCTTCTCCGCAAGACAAAAGAGGTTTAATTCCCCAAGGCTGTCACAGTAGAACATGTTCCTCAAGTCTCATTATGTGCTGGTTTCTTTTGTCATTTACATTTTCTTGCTAATAAGGAGCAATTAAAAAACTGAGAATACAGTTAAGACAAAAGAAAGCAATAAGGGTTCAAAATCTTAAAACACGAGACAACGAAAATGAAACAGAAGTGTTACTTGGGCAGTAAGTGCTTCTTACTGAGCAATTCAGATGGAACAAAAACCTGCAGCCACTGCCGTCCTGCATGAACAACTTTGCCCACCCCTGGATTAGCTGATGAAAACGCTGTGTCAACATAAACCCCTAAATCCTTTTCAGAGGTCTCTTCCATTAGGTCTGCGTATGTCATCTTGTATTTAGAACTGATGTTTCTGTTGCCCAGGTGTAGCACTTTGCACTTTTCTACATTGAACTCCAGTTTTTTGAATGTTCGCCCAGATCTGAAGCCTGCCCAGGTCTTTCTAAATCATCTTTGCTGCCTTCTCAATGCTCCATTGCTCCATTTTTGGTATCATCTGTAAATTGTACAAGTTTACTAATTATACCAAAATTCTAAGTTATTAACGTAAATCATCAGAGTGGGATGCAAAAGTTTGGGCAACCTTGTTAATAGTCATTATTTTCCTGTATAAATCGTTGGTTGTTACGATAAAAAATGTCAGTTAAATATATCATATAGGAGACACACACAGTGATATTTGAGAAGTGAAATGAAGTTTATTGGATTTACAGAAAGTGTGCAATAATTGTTCAAACAAAATCAGGCAGGTGCATAAATTTGGGCACCGTTGTCATTGTATTGATTCCAAAACTTTTAGAACTAATTATTGGAACTCCAATTGGCTTGGTAAGCTCAGTGAGCCCTGACCTACATACACAGGTGAATCCGAGTATTTAAGGGGGTCAATTGTAAGTTTCCCTCCTCCTTTAATTTTCTCTGAAGAGTAGCAACATGGGGGTGACAAAACAACTCTCAAATGACCTGAAGACAAAGATTGTTCACCATCATGGTTTAGGGGAAGGATACAGAAAGCTGTCCCAGAGATTGAAGCTGTCTGTTTCCACAGTTAGGAACATATTGAGGAAATGGAAGACCACAGGCTCAGTTCAAGTTAAGGCTTGAAGTGGCAGACCAAGAAAGATTTCGGATAGACAGAAGCGACGAATGGTGAGAACAGTCAGAGACAACCCACAGACCAGCAACATCATCTTGCAGCAGATGGAGTCACTGTGCATCGTTCAACCATTCGGTGCACTTTACACAAGGAGATGCTGTATGCGAGAGTGATGCAGAGGAAGCACAAACAGAGCCACTTGAGGTCTGCTCAAGCACATTTGGACAAGCCAGCTTCATTTTGGAATAAGGTGCTGTGGACTGATGAAACTAAAATTGAGTTATTTGGGCATAACAAGGGGCGTTATGCATGGAGGAAAAAGAACACAGCATTCCAAGAAAAACACCTGCTACCTACAGTAAAATATGGTGGTGGTTCCATCATGCTGTGGGGCTGTGTGGCCAGTGCAGGGACTGGGAATCTTGTCAAAGTTGAGGGACACATGGATTCCACTCAGTATCAGCAGATTCTGGAGACCAATGTCCAGGAATCAGTGACAAAGCTGAAGCTGCGCCGGGGCTGGATCATTCAACAAGACAACGACCCGAAACACTGCTCAAAATCCACTAAGGCATTCATGCAGAGGAACAAGTACAACGTTCTGGAATGGCCATCTCAGTCCCCAGACCTGAATATAATTGAAAATCTGTGGTGTGAGTTAAAGAGAGCTGTCCATGCTCGGAAGCCATCAAACCTGAATGAACTAGAGATGTTTTGTAAAGAGGAATGGTCCAAAATACCTTCAACCACAATCCAGACTCTCATTGGAACCTACAGGAAGCGTTTAGAGGCTGGAATTTCTGCAAAAGGCGGATCTACTAAATATTGATTTCATTTCTTTTTTGTGGTGCCCAAATTTATGCACCTACCTGATTTTGTTTGAACAATTATTGCACACTTTCTGTAAATCCAATAAACTTCATTTCACTTCTCAAATATCACTGTGTGTCTCTCCTATATGATATATTGAACTGACATTTATCATCATAACAACCAACGATTTCTACAGGAAAATAATGACTATTAGCAAGGTTGCCCAAACTTTTGCATCCCACTGTAGCAACAGTCCTGAGGGACTCCACTGATATTGTCATTCCATGTGGACCATTCCCCTCTGTAATGTCTGTACTTTGTCTCCTACACGTTCACCAACTTGGGATCCCGTTTTTTAAGTTACATCTGATGTCTACATTATTTAGTTTCAGAATTAATCTTCGGTGTGGGACGATGGAGTCAAAGGCTTTGTGAAAGGTCAAAATCAATTCTGCCATATGATGTGTTGTCAGGTACCACAGTTGAATTTTCAAAAACAGTCTAAAAGATTGGTTTGGCAAGATCCTCACCTCGTAAACCGATGCAGGCTGTTACTTAGTATGCTGTTCTCATAGAGGTACTTTTCTAATTGATTTCTTGTTATAGTTTCCATCATTTTTCAGTGCACAGAAGTAAAACTTACTGGTTAATAATTGAAGGATGGAGTCACATTTGCAACTTTCCAGGCCTCTGGTATTTCTCCCAACTCAAGTGACTGTTCAAATATGCCTAATATTGGTTCATAGATGACAACTTTCATTCCTACTCGTAAAATTCCATCAGGTCTGGGGGGGTCTATTAATCTTCAACGTATTGAGGACTTGACGTACATCTGATTATTCAGTTTTAAAATCTAGGAACTTCGATTTCTGCATGGGGCACTCTGTTTCTTCCTTTACAAATGCTTAATGTAGAATATTCATTCAGTTCATTTGCTATTTCCTTCTTATTTTTTAACAATTTCTAGTTTTGTGTCTTTGAGTGATCTTCAATTCTGTTTTATTGCCCTATTATTGGAGTTGTGCTCAAACATTTGCTTGCTGTTTTTTTTTTTACTTTACTAGCTATTTGTTTTTCCTTGGTGTCTGTGTTGACCTTTCAAATGCTTTTTCTTGATCTCTTGCTATAGTGGTTGGTCAGAATTATTTAACTTTTTTTATTTTCTTGTACAGTGATCGTTTCAGCTTTTTTGAAACTGGATACTTTTGCAGATAGCACGGTGCAACACTGAAGACAAATCCTCCTTCTCAACACACAGAGCACTACGTGTGTCCAGCTCCCATCAGTTAAATGCAGGCTTGATGCATCAGCTCTGTCAGAAAAGCTCAGAGCTACGCCTCACCACTTTTGGAGCAGACATTCAAACAAATTACAGACTGAGTTTAATCTTCTGAGACAATATCGCACCAGGCAACACTGCAGAAAATTCTGGAGTGCTACATTTAATTGGGGAACTCATGTGGCCGAAGCCAACCAGCAGACATAATGGGACTAATTTTAAAGTCAATGCTTATCAGGAGCCAGAGGGCATGGGCAGAGTGACGACTTGATTCCCACCTCAAGTGTACAGATTGGACTTCTTCATTTATTGTTCTACACTTGGGTGTTGACTTTTCTATGGAGCTCATGCTTCTGTCAAGTTCTCATTAACATATCTCTCTGGTACAAGTTTACGCTGGGGTATCCCTTTTTTATGTACACTTCTCCCATCGCCTTTTCCTTGCTTTGGCTTCTGAATTTTTTTTGTAAATAAAAAACTTTAAATTCTAAAATACTTTTGTTTTATTGGAGTATGCCTGAGAATTTATGTTTTTCTTTTGATATCTGAGCAGTTTTTGGGCCTTTTTCCCCCTATTCAAAGCCTGCTTTGAGCCTGGGAAAGGCTGATATTTACTGATGCCTGAAGCTCAAAATTGGAGCCCAAGAGCCTACAGAAATTACAACACTCCATGGGTTCATGGAGATTCTTCTTCTCTAAGAAACTGTCATGGATTACTTCAAATGGTCCAGTTTCCAAATAGAACATCGGAGTGCTGCTTTATTTGAATGAATCAGGACAACAAGCCTTTGGACCTTTTCCTGATCCATATCAACTCAAACAGAGCCAAGCAGTGTGAAACTCTCCCGATGGACCAGAAACACTTGTCCTGTTGTAGATGTGCTGGTTTTCTGTTCCTTAATGTTGAGGACACACAAAGTGATCGAGGCTTAGTGCTAGAGATGAACAGCAGACAAAAAACTATCGTCAAATGGAATAGATAGATACAAAAGGAGGTATTCAATGCATGTAAACCAGGAAGAAGGGGCACAACAAAGGTTTAAGTCGAAGTCAGAAGCAGTCAAACCCAAAAAAAAACCAAATCCAACGCTAGGGTGACTACTTTAATTAAAAGCTATATAACACTAAAGAGGACAAAATCATTTTAGCATCCATTGAGGGATAAATAGAAACTTGAGTGCCACCATATTTATAGAGAGCTTCCTGTGACATCACAAGCGTGAGCACAGTAAACAGCATTGCATAAATATGTGAAGTAAGGCTGCAATATAAATAAGTTTTTATTAAACACAAAATAACTGCACTAGACACAAGATGGATCAAAACCCCAAATAATTAAAAAAGGTTTCCTTTTATGTTCTGTTGATGCCTACTCTCATTGACTTTATGGACAAGTTGTCACCACACACTAAGGTCCCTGACAGCTTCTTTCAATTGTTTAATGCCCAATTCAGTGTCATGCTTGACAGACTAACACTAAACAATCTTTTTTTTTTTGCACAAGAAACTCATATCTATCCCTGGTCCATCTCGACCAGGGCTACAGATGTCCTGGAACAGAGAGAGCAGGTACTGGGCCATCACAGGCAAATGACGCACAACATTTCTTGTAACGACACACATTCAATCCTGAAGCTCGGCCACATCGCCCTCATTCCCAGCCTGCCCACCTCAGTAGTGAGTGAGTGAGACTGCTTTGCTGCTGTCTCTGGGGTGGATGTCATCACTTCAGTGGGCTGATGAAGTTTGATTAAATGTCATGTTTGCTCCCTTTGAGTTGCAAATATGTGGTCTAGTGGGACAGAGGGACCAGTGTGGCAGAAGATCTGGTGACCGCCTGCAAATGGGGCTTCTGCTTAAAGCGTGTCTCTGTTCTACTTATTTTCTCACTCATAAATTCCCCTTTATTTATTATTCATTCATTTATTTATCTATTTATGTTCTTCTGTTGAGTTTTTCCATGTCCCAGTCTACTGTGGTTTATTATGGGCTCTCTTGTCATGGGAATGATAACATGTATAAGCGCGATGCTCACCAGGCTATGCCTAAGAGAGGACTTAACATCAAGATCTTTTACTATTGTGACCAACCTGCAATGCAAAGCTAGATATACAACTGCTTCTTCTCCTGTATGATCTATTTCTTTGGCATACCACATAAAAAACACATTTTCTATTTCTATACACATATTTCATTGGAGTAGGCACAGTCTGATCTGCAGTGATCTCACCTTGAAGCTGGGCCATTTTGGCAGTCTGCAGCCTGAAGGCCTCTAACCTTCGATGTGGAGCTCCTTGCTAATGTCCTACAGACAGGCTTGTGACAATGAAAATCTTTGTAGCATCACAACCGTAGGCCTTATTGCTCACTATCAGTTTTCTTATTTCATCCAACATTCATTAGAATGCTCCCTCAGGGTCCACTTTAGTCTGGACAATTTTATGAGGGGGCCCGGCTTGAAATGTTACCTAACCATGGCTGTAGGCTTTTGAACTCAAGGGTGCTATTCTTATTCTTTTCCCTCCAACCTCTGCTGATGCTAACAATCTTTCTCTAGATGATATAAGGTGTGAGCTTCTCTCTTGTATTAATATGTGAATATTCGGTTCAGATCTTCATATCCACTGTGATGGATGGGCTGGCTGACTCATCCAGAGAATTGTTCACTGCCTGGCGCCCAGTGCTTCCTGGGATAGGCTCCACCTTCCCTGTAGTTTCACAGGGCAAGATGTGAATCTCCAATGAGAGCATACTTGCAGGGTCAACTGACTAAAAAGTCTGTGCTGAGTGACGGTGAAAACTGACACCAAAAAGGCTCCACACCACAAGGTTCTCTGTACTTAAAATGTTCGGGGTCGCCATGTCCCATTTCTTCTTATGTATAAGACAAATGAATGAAGTAACTATGGAAAGAAATGAAAAGTGGAAAGGGACAGGACTGAAGATTTGACCCTGAGAGAACATAAAAAGGTAAAATTGTTCTTATCAATTGAAGAGCTCAGTACCTGAAGTTTAATGATTCATTTCCATATCTCACTGTCATTCTGACTGTCACGACACCACATGGCATAACTGCATCAAATACTGTTAGAGGAGCATTGTGGTCTGTGTGTGTGTATAATATATATATATATATATATCTATACTAATAAAAGGCAAAGCACTCACTCACTCACTGACTCATCACTAATTCTCCAACTTCCCGTGTAGGTAGAAGGCTGAAATTTGGCAGGCTCATTCCTTACAGCTTACTTACAAAAGTTGGGCAGGTTTCATTTCGAAATTCTACGCGTAATGGTCATAACTGGAAGCTAATTTTCTCCATATACTGTAATGGAGTTGAGCTGGATGGCCGTGGGGGGTGGAGTTTCGTGTGACGTCATCACGCCTCCCACGTAATCACGTGAACTGACTGTCAATGCAGTACGTAGAAAACCAGGAAGAGCTCAAAAAAGCGCTGAAGAAAACATGCATTATATAATTGAGAAGGCAGCGAAACAATAAGAAGCGAGTGACTGACATATACAACCATATTCATGAGTGCTGCTACTTCGGAAACAAAGCACGATGTAAACCTACACTTTAAATTAAGTTCATAGACAGGCTGCCGCTGGCGTTTGTAACTTAATGCCTGCCCATATAAGGCCGTCCGTCAGCGGCAATGCAATAGAAACACTGCGGCTAAATATTCACGGGTGAAGGACTGTGCTTATGCAGAGGAAGATGAGATGGTCAGGGTGGTGTTTGGCACGAACTCAGCGAAACTGCGAGAGAAACTTTTAAGTGCCAGGACTAAGGTAACATTAAATACAGCCGTGGACATTGCACGAGATGGCACCAGCACAGCTGGGAACCTTCGATGCATGTACACCAAGCGGCTCACGTGAACTGACGCAGTGCACAGATAAAAAGCAACAGTTCCAAAGAGTGCTGAACAAAAACCGAATTACACAATTGAGAAGGCAGCAAAAAAATATGAAGTGTCTGATACATACAAGCATATTTATAAGTGCAGCTACTGCGGAAACAAAGCACACGGTGAAAAAAGTCAATGTCCCACTAAAGGAAGACAGTGTAAAAAAAACCCGTGCATGCAGTGTGTCAGGTCTCAGATAAAGAGGAAGACGAGCTGTTTATTGATGCAGTAAGAAACAAATCGATGAATGAAACCTGTTATCTTTACGATTGACAAACACGGAATGTAACTTGAACACAACACATCGTACAAATACGAACCTGATTGAAAGAAATAATGATAATCAAATCCTTGATGACAGCAACACTCAGTAGAACTCACAAAACAATTACTGTATATTGACAGTCATGTTACGTTATTTTTAAAATGTTCCCTTTTCTTTTTCATAACTTCTTTAACACACTACTTCTCCGCTGCAAATATATATATATATACCCCGATCTACATACTCTCAAATAGACAAGCCACACGCCATGGCGCAATTGTAGAGGCTTCGCCTCTAGCGCAAACATCCGAGGTTCGATTTCCGAGAGGGGATGTACTGAGTATGTACGCGTGCTTCCCGATTCATTTTAACCTCGCATCTCCTTGGTTTGGGACGTATGAAAAAATATGCGGTTAACGCAGAATCATGTTACGTTATTTTTAAAATCTTTCCTTTTCTTAGCACAAGCACAGCTGAGAAGCTTCGATGCATGTACTCCATAACAAAAAATAACGCATTTAATCACACTTTCAATTCCAAGCAAAGGGGAACTAAAATGTTAGAGTCGGAATGAAGCGCGTTCCTACGACTGATCGGAGGAAAATTTCATTTCAAAAAACTACCTGAGCGAAGCCTTGATAAAAGCGTGGTTTTGTGCACACTGAAAAGCAAGCAAAATTAGATGCATTACAGAAAGCGGACTTTGTGGCTCTTACTGGGGATCATTGGACTTCCGTGACCGTTAGTAATTCTAATTACATCTAATTACAAAATGTTCAACGATCACACTGTTCTAGCCTAATGTACAAAATAATTTTGGCTAAGGTTACTCAAAGTTTAAAGATTAAGTTGGTCAAATTACCTTTTATGTTTCTGACTTAATTTTTTAAGAAAAAAAACTGCACTTTGTGTTGAAATTTTGGCTATTATTATTTAAAGACAATACCATTCTGAAAATGTACTTAAAATACTTAAACTACCACTTTATTTTTAAGTCTGCCCAATTTTAACCAGGGATGATATTTTTGTTTCTGTTTTGAAAGCAAATGCAGTTCAGAAATTAAAAGAGCTTGAGTTTACAATATTCATGTCCATGTCTATTATTTGATTCTGTCACCCACTAAAACCCTTTTAAATTAAAAAAAAAACATTTGCGATTTGGGTCAAATTTACATGTGCGATTACATACGATTAATCAAGATCAATTATTACACAGCCTCTAATTAATTGGATTAATTTTTTTTACTGAGTCCCACCCCTAATATATATATGTAGATATATATGTAGATTTGTATATATGTGTATATACAGTATATATGTAGATATGTATATGTGTATATATATGTATATATATGTGTGTGTGTGTATATATATATATATATGCCAGCAACACTGATGACAATGACAAAACAATTACATTGTCAATCATGTTACGTTATTATTAAAATGTTTCCTTTTCTTTTTACTTTCTCCGCTGCCAAATGCGGGTATATATATATATATATATATATATATACTAGACATTAAGCCCGTTACAATAACGGGCACTAGAACAGTAGTGCATAAACATTAGTAGGAACAGTCTATATTAAATGGCAAGGGACCTTGTATGTGGCTGTAATATGTGTCACTGTATTGTGTGCCTTTAATTTTCTCTCTCAGTAATACTGGTTTGTATTTCCGTAAAATGCCTGGAATTTTGTCTGACAGTAATACAGTGGAACCGAAGTAATTTCCCCCATAGGATTGTAAATACAATTAATCCTTTCCAGATCATATGAACTGCATGTAAATATATATATTTTTTAAGATTTTAAGCACAAATATAGTTAATTATACCATTGAATGCACATAGTGATAGTAAACTAAATGTAAAAACATTGAATAACACTAAGAAAACCTTGAACAACAGAGAAAACTAACACTGCAAGAGTTCACGCTATAGCCTTACGGCCCGCTCGCTAAAAACACCTTTTTTAATGAGTTTTAAGCACAGGGAAAAAAATAAACATTTGGAAAATCTGTAATCTAATAAACAAGCAAGAAAAGTAACATTGCAACGATGCACGCGTGCGCCTGTGTGTGTGTGCGTGCGTGCGTGCGTGTCTGTCTGTGTGTGTGTGTGTGTGTGTGTGTGTGCGTGCGGGCGGGTCTGTCTCTGTCGCGGGCCTGCCTGCGTGCGTGTGCATGTCTGTCCCCCACGCGGGCCTGTCTCTATGCGTGCGTGCCTCTCACGCGGGCGAGCAGGCCGGCCATCTGGTCGGTGTGTGTGCGCGTGTGTCTGTCTGTCTCTCGTGTGCACGCACCTGTGTCTCTCTCTCTCTCTGCACACACAGGGAATGCACAGGAAGAGACTGAACACGTGCCGTGTAGCCCCGCGCATGTGCACTTCACCAGAAGACACACACGGACACCTGGACGCACATAGGGGTTTTATTAAAGAGGATGATATATATATATATATATATATATATATATATATATATATATATATATATATATATAGATATGACAACAACACTCATATCAATGACATAACAATTACATTAACAATCATCTTACGTTATTTTTAAAATATTTCCTTTTCTTTTTCATAAGTTCTTTAACACACTACTTCTCCGCCATTTAGCTGGGTATTCTGCTAGTATATATATATATATATATATATATATATATATATATAGAGAGAGAGAGAGAGAGAGAGAGAGAGAGAGAGAGAGAGAGAAGAGAAGGTCTGTGATACGGTTTGCATATTTGCAGCTGGAGATCCACAAAGGGAGAAAAAATGAATCACGTATCATAAAGTAGTTTTTATTCCTGAGCTTTCAACCCCTACCAGGGTCTTCTTTAGAGGATAATGCTTAGACTTACAAGAATCAAAGGCAATATATAGCAATAACTTACGGAAGGGGTGGCTAGGTCCGTGTGGTAGGGGGTTGGGGCATTATTGGGTGTAAAGTCTTGTTTATTAAGAATAAGTTCTTCTTAAGTTTGCATATGCTTGATTTATGTCCAAGTGTCTGTTGATGGCGTTCTCATTTGATAGCCACGATTCGGCCAGCTCTCTGCCACTTTTAGTATTGGCTTTAAATTTTACTTGTACATTGTCCCAGTTAAATGTATGTCCCATTGATTTAGTGTGCGTATAGATCAGTGATCGTGAGTCCTTTCTTCTGACGGTGTTTCGGTGTTCCTGTATACGTGTTGCGATTCTTTTTGATGTTTGTCCAATGTATACCGCTGAGCACGAACTGCATGGAATGCTGTACACTGCATTGCCTTTGATTCCTGTAAGTCTAAGCATTATCCTCTGATGAAGACCCCTAGAAGGGGTTGAAAGCTGAGGAATAAAAAACTACTTTTTATATATATATATATATATATATATATAAACACAGTAGAGTCTCGCTTATCCGACATAAACAGGCCGGCCAAATGTCGGATTAGCGAAAATGTCGGATAATGGTAGGTGTTAAAAATGTTATAATTTTACACATTACGAACCTAATAATCATGTTTTACAACAAAACAACAGAATGAATTAACTGAAAAAATGAACTTACAGTTACAGAACTGTCTGACGTTAAATACAGTATTTACTGTACTTAAAAAGTTCAGTCCTGTGATGATTTAAGGACATTTTTGATCGTAGTCTGCTTTCCTGATGAGCGCCGCTTCTTCGCTGTGAAGTCTCGCCATCTTTGCAGCATCATTATGTCGATTCCTGTAGCTTCTTCTTGTTGCTCAATGTAATTAATTGCAGTTTTTAGCCTTAACTCCGTCACTAATATAGTCAACACCAGTACGAGCGTATACTGTTTACTACAGCATTGTGATTGCGTGTGTGTGTTTGTGCTGTGACGTGCGAGTCCCTGTCTTGCACACGAAAACTCGAAGCTGAATCTCAATACTTTTCACAAAACACGTTTTATTAAGCTTGAAACAGCAACAGCGAGGTTATTTAGTGTAGTGGGTTTTTTCATTCTCCTATACACAGACACAGCAGTCAGGCAGGGTCAGGGGGGAAAGTAATACTGAGTCCTGCGCATTTATAATGTTCCTTGTATAACCCAACGACAGCCGCTTATAGCATGTCCGCAATCTTTTCGGATTGGCTCTTACATCAAACTGCTACAGCGCTGGGAGACTGCGATTGCTTTGGGACGCTCTTCCACGTGTTGTCCTGTTGGGTGGAATCCCACAAGAGTTTAGAAACTCATTCACACCAGCCATGATTCTTTTCAAAGGTAAAGTGCAGGTTAATTTGCTTTATGTATTTAAATTTTATATTTTGTATTAATCATTTTTATATGAATAGTTTTGGGTTGTGGAATTAATCATCTGAGTTTCCATTATTTCTTAAGGGGAAATTCGCATTGATAAACTGTACGAGTGCTTTGGACTGCGAGCACATTTCCAGAACGAATTATGCTCGCAAACCGAGGTTCCACTGTAATTAGCTGCGGCAGAGTCGGGATCAACAAAAAATAGACTACGCTCATGCTCGCAACTTGTAGTTCTTGTTGCTGATTGATGCATATTTTTTTTTTTTGTTTTTTTTTTTGCAGTGGGATGTCAGATAATACAGAATGTTGGATAAGTGAAGGCAGGATAAGTGAGACTCTACTATATATATATATATTCATCGAGGGTCAGGTTTCATGTGTAAAGTGCCTTTACATGTAACATGTCTGCCGGGCAGATGAGATCTGAATTAACCAAGAGAAAGATGTGAAAGCAGAAATCAGACAAACCGGAGAGATCAAAGAAAAATCATTCAACAATGCCAGAAATGGAGAAAATTGTAAGTCAAAGACAAAAGCTAAAGGTAGTTACACAAAAGAATGAACCGCAATGATTTCAGCAAGCCATTGAATATGTTTTTTTTATCCTGCCCTTGGATACCTTTTATTCAGTTGTGTCTGAGGACGCACGCATAACAACCATCACGTGTCCTATTAAGTAAGGAGAATAAGCACAAGACAAAATGGTGACCAAAATGGCCCAAACAGCATTTTACAATCAAATTGGACTGGAATACTTAATTCAAGGGCTCTAAAAACCCCCAAAATAAATGCTGGAATACAAAACTGAACACACAATTGCCTGTAAAAAGATTAAAAAAGTAAAAAAAAAAAATGTAAATAACTCCTGACAGCAAGTCTGCTTGTCTTATGGCATAGCATAATACTGACGCAGTGAGACAAAATTACAAATCCTGACTAACCCTAAAGTGCTATAAAAAAGTAAGTACACCCTATGAAATAGCGTTTGTATGTATCGACATTGTTATGGGTTTTTGGGCTATGGAGTATGGAGAATTTGCAATTATAAGCAATCTTGTGAGAGAAATGCACAGCACGCTAGTGGAGACGATAGCCCTCAGCAACAGTGAGTCGCGTCTTGGCAACAGGACTTGCGAGTTAGTGGCACACATATAAAACAAAATGCCATTGGAATAAGTGCAAAATAATTTCAACAAATTTGAATATTGTTTAAGTAAAAAAATTAAAAAAGGAATTCTCCATACTTCAAAAACAATCATAGGTGTAACGTTTCCTAGGTAAATAATGATTTAAAAAAAAAATTTAAATTAAAAAATTAACCTTGATGACAAAGAGCCTTTGTAGTTTATTTTCTTGATTAGCTCCCAAAGAAAGGTTCAGCATGGCTTGCGAAAAAAAGGCTATGAAAAGCTGGAGCCACACACTCACTTTTACAAGGCACTCAATTCACCTAAGAGTGTGACATTTTGGACGCCATCCTGGTATGCATTGGTCTCTATGGTTTAAACCAAAGATGTCAAACTCAGACCTGCAGGGCCACAGTGGCTGCATGTTTTCATTCTAACCCTTTCCCTAATCAGTTTTCATGGCTAATTAACTCCTTTTCCATTCCTTTTAATAGCCCTGGTTTTAAGGATTCAGTCCTTTGAACTGATTCTTTTCATCATTAAACGGTAGCCAAACACAAATGATGCATGAAATGAGCTGACAGATGACCAGCTAAATTGGGGCTTTCAACTCCAAGCAGCTTCTTAATGAGCAGCTGATTCTTGCTGTTAATTAAACCCTTTATTTAATTCCACAGCTTGTTGCTGCTCTCATTCTGCTACGGCAGACATTTCTAAAACTGATTTTCTGTTTTTTCTAAGAACACCACCTCAGAGATCAACCTTACTGAGCTCCACCTTTGTTTATTTTCAGATTAGCTGGTCATGTGGGGGCTCGTCTTGTGTCTCAATATTGTTTGGTTGCTAATTAAGGAAAAAGAAACCATTAAGGGGTCTGAGTGAAGTTAATTAAAACTAAGGCAAAAGAAGTTAATTAGCAGACAAAAATGGGCCCCAATTAAGAAGATGGTTAGAATGAAAACCAGCAGCCACTGCAGCCCTCGCAGTTTGACACCCATGGGTTAAACCCAAATTTGAGATACATGCTCAATCTACTCAACCCCCCTTAATTTTAATTAGAAATTTAAAGGAGACCCAGCTGCACAGCTCTCCAGGATAGAAGATTTCCATGGTATCAGCATTTTTACTTATGAAAATGTGTTTAAAGACACCAGGATGACAAAACAAACAGTCACACACTAACGTCTCTGCTGCTTAGATCTGCGCATGAATCCTGTGAGCTATCACAATTTTTTTAGTTCTTCAAATGAATAAGACGGTAAACAGATATGCGTTTCAAAAACAAAGTGAGCAATTTTTCAACTACTTCTTCATGATTTTTGGGCCTAGCATTTTAACTTCAGGACACACAGTTCTGACTTTGGCTCACTGTTGCCCAAACGTGAGATTATGGAGGAAGTGGTGGTGGTTTGTTCCCTGTGGAAAACTGAGTGGGAATGTTGGAACTTGGGAACCAATACTATAGTATACCATCTTCAAACTCCACTTAATCTTTAGTGGGGTTAAAGGGAACTGGAGCCTGTCCTAGCAAACAGAGGGTGCAAGGCAGGAACAATCCTTGGACACAGGGTGAAAGCACACACATACACACACTGGCACTATGGCCAATCTGGGTGAGGGGGGTTTCTCCCCTTTGGTGAAACAATCCCAATTGAAAGAGTATGAGTTGGAGAAACAAGCTTGAATGGAAGAGCTGTGGCCCTTGTTGCAGATACAAATGGGGATAAAGACCATGCAGCATTGTCAATTGCTTAGGCAGCCCCTTGCGACCCATTCCTCCACCAAACGAATGCAACCCAAAACCCATTGCCAGAAGCCCACAACCAGAAGAGACACAGTATATTAGACAGACAGACAGATGTGAAAGGCACTATATGATGGATAGTCAGACAGACAGAGCCCTGGCGGTTCCAAATGTCTTCCATTTCACTATTCTTGAAGCCTGGGAACATCAAGGCTTTATATACGGATAAATTGCCTTGCACTGATTTACAATTTGAATGGCAAGGTCTACAAGAGTTCACTGGACTTCATGGTTTGGCTTTTGTCCTGACATGCAGCATAAATTGTGGGACCTTGTATATACAAGATGTGTCTTTTTAGATGATATCCAATCAATTCAATTTGCCACAAGTGAACTCCAATCAAGTTCTGGAAAGATCTCAAGGAGAATTAAAGCACACAGGCGCTACCTGAGCAAAATTTGGAGGGCCACAGCAGAGGATTTCTGTACTTCTAGGAATGAGATATTTTAGTTTTGTTACATATGTCAGTCTTTCTGAAATCATGTTGTCACTTTGTCTTTTGGATGACTGAGCACAGATTGATGGATAAAATGTCAGTTTCTCCATTGAAAATGAAATCTACAACACAGTATAGTGTGCATAAGTAAAGAGGTCTGAATACTGTTCAAATATAGGGTGTCCACTGATTTTTCTAACAGCTCTTCTTCACACACATGTAATGTCATCCATAGTCAAGTCCTCATTTCTTTTTCTGTCTCCTTTTTACTTTCTTCTTCTTCTTCTGCTCTCAAGTGCCATTCATTCATTCAGTGCAGTACCATTAACTGTGGAAAACACTACATCAAAATAATTCACTCAAATACATCAATTGTATTTACTGAGTCTGTAGAGGGTATGCCAATGTTAGAATTGTATGCTTTCCTTTAACTTTCTGCTTTGATTTTTCTTAATTTTAATTATTTTTTACTTTATTTCCTTTAAGTAGTGTTTGACTGGGAACCTGGCAGTGATTCCTTTCCTTAGACTGAATATGATAATTTGTCATGTTAAACCATGCTCTAAGAACTTTATTTTTCTTAATCAGATAGAATTAGCTTACAAAGAATGCAGCAGAGAAGGCACTCCACATCAGCAAATTAAAAGCAAGAAAGTCAGCACTTGTAATTCAGCTGGCTTGCAGTTTCTCAGCAGATCTGGGACAAATCTGCCTGCTAAGAGAACACAACAAAGATGACTCCAGTGTCTTGAAGGCGGCAACAAATGTGTGAGGCACCAAACAGGCATACAGAATGGGGGCAGCACAGTCGCCTCACCCTCCCCCGCGCCCCCCAAACCCGTACCACCTCCAAACACACCCTTCATCAGCACCAAAAGCGCCTCCTGGGCTCATCAGTCCAGACTCATTAAATGCAACCTGAGCGCTTACTTGGAAATGTCAGGCCAAGTCTGCCATACCAGTGCTATGGTAACAGCAGTCCTCGTCATGTCCCTTGTAATTTCCCATCATCTGCGGGCCAGTGGCTGAGCAGGGGACTGCTGACTTTCTTAAAAATACCAAGAGAGTCATCTAGCATATGTTAACTGACTTTAAAAGTACCAGGCAGGGCTTGAGACAAGATATCCTTGACAAAAGTCGAGTTTCAGATGAAGATGCCGTCTCCCCTCCAGTGTTACATCTGCCAGAGAAATCTTTGGGCCCCTGAGGCTCCTCACAAGCTAAGAGAAAGATTCACTTTCAAATGGCTCAAAATGCACACAATGACACTGGAGGGGCCAGATCACCTCTGCTTACTTGAGACTACAAATTGTCTATCGAGGTTTCGTGGTATGGCCGTAAAGCAATAACATGCAGTCTTTTTGATGAAGCACAATTTTAGATTTACTACAGAAGTCCTGCATTCTTTCAAAACTTCGAAAATGTCAGGAGGCTTGTTTAATGATTTAGTTAAGTGATTTGGAATGAATAGATAGATAGATAGATAGATAGATAGATAGATAGATAGATAGATAGATAGATAGATAGATAGATAGATAGATAGATAGATAGATAGATAGATAGATAGATAGATAGATAGATAGATAAACACTTTATTAATCCCAAGGGGGAAATTCACATAATCCAGCAATAGTATACTGACACAAAAAAAAAACAATATTAAATTAAATATTAATAAAAATGAAAATAAAAATAAAAAAGCAGACAATAACTTTGTACATTTTTTAGCTATTTAGTTAGCCAATAAAAGGTGTCATTTTGCTTGACTTCCCACTACATTAGCTAATTCAAAGATTCAGTTATCACATGTTTGTGTATTAAATATTTTTGAAACAATAACAGCAATAATGGAATGCACTTACTATACATGCATAAATAGACAACATCAATACACGCTTTGGAAGGACCACACTGCTGATAACACACAATAGCCGCTGCTCACCATGCTCCTCAGTAAATCTGGGTTTCACGTTCTTTTAACATTTTGGGATGAATCTGGTAGGACTGGTATGGAATTGGAACAGTTCGGAGTAGGTGACACTATGCGGCAGATAAAACACGAGTATTGTTTCTTAATGAAGCGTGTGTACAGTGCTGTGTATAACAGGTTGTCATCTGCTCATAACTGGACTTGTGTCCAGCATATCAATTCCTTAGTATGTAGGAGCTGAATGTCCATTTGATTGGGAGCAGAATTGAGGTCTGAAATCAGTAGTCCATGTTCTGGAACATTCCAGAAGGAACTTTCTATTTTAAAAGAAGTAAGAAGTTCAAAGAGAAGTAAGAGTGACCCATAAGCCTCAGCTGTCACACATAAAACCAGACGAACCTGACTGAATGTCCAGATGAAGTTGATAAAACGCTGGAGTCTCTTGGCCTTGCTCATTCAGGATGTTTGGACAATGAATTTCTCCAGAGAGGTTCCCACTGAAGCCCTACAGCACACCATCAGTAACTTTGGCTTTTTTGGGACTTCTTTTCTTTTAATAAGGTTTACAGTGAATCCCGATAATTGCTGCAGCAGCAACAGAGGAGTTTTATAAAATGGCATACGCACACAGGAGCAAAGTGTCTTTTAGACAGACAGAAAGCCAAGAGTCAGTAACTTCAGAAAAGGAACAGTGGACAGGGGCTAGCGGTAGAACGTATGTTTAAGAACATCAGAAAAAAAAGGAAATGGCACATTAGCCTTTCATATAAATGCCCTTTCCACGTCTCTCTCCTAACAAGGCCAGCATTGCCCTCTTGTCAGCCAGCCTGCCTCAGGCCCGGCTCAGCCCAAGCGCTAGATTGTGTGCTCATCTCCCCAAATCTCCCTTGACTAAATGTCAGAATTACACATCTCCTTGTTTGCAATGAAGGCTTTAATTAGCGCCAGTGTGTGCATCTGTGTGTCTGTTTACCCTTTCCATCTGCGAATTCCGCAACTGAGAGCTTTCCTGACTTCAGGCAATAAGAGCAAAAGGGAAAAAAGAAAGAGAGAAAGGGAGAGAGGAGGAGGACGGGGCAGTGGGGGGGGGGCTTTTCACATTGCCGCAGACGCTTTCATTTGCTAAAGTGCAGGATCACATTGAAATCACCTTGGGAAATCAAAATAAACTGCTGCAGATGAAAAATATTGAGTTTAAGTAGGAAAATGGGTAATAATTGGTGTGATGGGAGGTCTCCAGTCTCCATATCATCGGGCAGCTCCTTCCTCTGTCCTTTATCATGAACACTCTGAAGACAGTGAATAAGTACGAACGAGATATGTTGTAACGGTCCTATTGTACGGTCCGGACACTTGGACAATAGGCCGGGTTGAAAACACAGAGTCGGACATTAAGTGGCATTATACACTAGCGTTAAGAAAGCCCTTGTTGTGGACCTGAGTGAATAGCTTAGGCATGTCGGAAATATAACGAGCAACGAGGCAAGGAAGAGGTCTGTGTGTGGAAACAACTAAAACAGACCCTAAGTGAGTTACTTTTAAAAAGTGCATTACATAAAAAACGTCATGGCAGGTAGTCTTGTGTATCAAAGAGCTTGTGGCCAAACACATCCTTACCTTTCTAGTGCTTTAAGAATACAGAGCTGAGCTGAACAGAGACAGGTTTCTGGCCCAGCACAGGAGGGCAGCATCAGCGCTGCAACTAAAGCACATGCTGGGAGCGGAGCTGAGCTGAGCAAAGGGTCAAAAACAGGACAAGAGACAAGATCAACAACAACAGCATGCTGTGGTATTTGCAATTACTGTGCATGGCTGTAAAATGACACAGAAAAGTGTGCCTCCCTTTCATTGCTCTTATTTTCAGATACAGCTTTCTGGTTTTATTCTGTTCCAAAATAAGACGTGTCCAAGCTGAGCACAGCTAGAAAAATGGACTACAACATCAAGAGAGAAACTTCTTTTCTTCAAACATGGCATTTGCTCTCATACTGATTTCTTGCAAGAATTATCAAAATTCTGCCTTTTTCTTTAGTCAGGATTCCTTTTCATATAATATTAAGAGTTGGTTAAAGGCTGCCTTCAAGAAAGTTTAGATATTTAGAACTGTGCATTCTTATCTTCTTCACTTTGCAACTGTAATGTCTGACTAGATAGATATGAAAGGCACTATATAATTGAAAGATAGAGAATTTTCTGCTCATAAGAATTACTTCTGAACGCTATAAAACCAGTTCAGTTTTTTTTTTTTTTTTTGTCCAGCGCCTCCTGAATCACCTGTACAAGAAAACTGCATATATGATATACTGTTTGACTTATCTTGACATCTAGCTACATAAGACCTCACACTTTTTTGGAGTCTACTCATTATTTTGGGCCCTCTAGACCCTAAAAACCCTCATTGGTTGCATCATATTGTTTGCAAGAAGTGATACCTTTTTGATGTATAGTAAACTAATAGGCACCTTGAGCAAAAATGATCACAAAGACAGAAAATTGTGCAGGCTACATCAACCGACCCCTAATGTGATATGAGGAGGTCAAAGTTTCTTCTTTTCACAAAATGTTGTTAAAATGGTATCGGTAATATAAGCATGTGGAGTGTTGCTTTATGACATTTCAAGGTTGCTAATTACAAATGTGATCATATTTATTGATATTTGATTCTTTACCGTTGGTTCTCTCCCTAGAACAGCAACTCCAAAAAGGTTAAAAATGACACATTTCAAACATAAGCATGTGGAGTACTGTTTTAGACTTTGTCAAGGTCAGTGATGAAGAATATGAGGTGATTTTGAATTGTTATTCCTTTGCAAGGGTTCTAGCCCTTAATGGACCTCCTATCAGAAGGTGAACAAAGAAATTTCTGTTACAATGAAGAATATTTAGACTAAGCGCACAACTGAAGCACACAATTGCATTTTTGAAATATTTGACTCAACTAATTAATACTTCTACCTAATGAAGTAAATCATTACATTTCTTATGATTACACTAATTTAGATGCTTTACATTTTTTTAAATATCCTTTATTACGTTCAATAGTAGAAAACAATAAACATCAATGGATACACAACATATAATCAATAATTTTCTAGGAAAATAGCTAAGTTCATACTTGCTTTGCACTGCTACTAATCTCCAAATACACAGCACATGAAATGAAGAGATTTCAGTTGGTCACAGTTTCAATTCTCTTAACCTTTTTTTTTTGGTTTGTTTTAAGTGGCCTGCTATAAGGAGGACACTGCAATGGCAGACCAGTCAAACTGAATAAAATGAACCCGGTCTGCAGATAAAAGCAATAACTCCATGTTCTGTGGCTCTGAAAACTTGAAAGAACCCTTTATGAGAACAACCTGGGAGTCGTAGTGGACTTATTACTACCTACATCTCACAGCGGACAGAAGAAATCAAGAAGGCTAATAGGAGGTTATGTTATATAGCGCCTTGCTGTGTGGAGTACAAGTCAAAGGAGACTGCATTTAACATACGAGTGAGGCCTCAATTGCAGTACTGTGCTCAGTTCAGTGTTCAGTCATATTACAAAAAAGACACAGCAGTGCTAAAGAAAGTTCAGAGAACAACAACTACACTGACTATGGGGGTCTGAGCTCTGAGGAGACATTGAAGGAGTTGAAACATTTTAAATTAAGCAGACAGACATGACTCGACGGTTTAAAATTATGAAAAGGAATTAGCACAGTTACTACTTTAAAATAATTTTTTCAACCAGAACACAGGGACACAGGTGGGGATATTTAGAGGGCAGATTTCACAAAAACAGTTTTAAAGTTTTTCTTCACACAAAGAACCACAGTCACAGGAACTAAATTGCCAGGTTGGCTGTAGGGACCTGCAAATCTTTTTGAACAATCAACTTGAATAGGAATGATGGGCTTGTTGGGCTGCATGACCTGCTCTTGTCATACCTGCTCTAATGTTGCAATATTCTAATTTTAAATCTCATGAACAAAAATGTGGTGCTAACTATTAGATGAGCAAAACTGTCCAGAAGTTCATTTGCTTGTTCTGATTTGTTTAAGAATTTACATTTATGAAGTACAGTACTTACTTTTTTACAATGAACATTTCGTTTTTGAGGATAGTACTGTCGCTGTTTAAGTATGGGAAGCTGGCATCAAAATTTGACTACATGAACACTAAAAGTCCAGAGGTCTTGTATCTTAAGGACACAGCCCTCTGGTGTTAACGTTGGGCATGTTGTAGAGTCTGGCAGGTGATCACAGACTGGGGGTGACAGATGAAAATGATTTTGGTGTTAAAACATTGAGCAAAACACTGAAGAATAAGGCATACATAAGCACATGAAGATGTTAAATGCACAAAGTTACCACCGCAACTTGGCACTAAAAATCTGTCAAACCTAAGTTACTTAACAGCCGCCTAAACTTCAGTGGCTCAAGCTGAACAAGCATGTGCAGACTGGACCCTCCATATATTACATACAAGAATATTTACAAGGGCTGCCAAACAAAACATGGCATCAAGACGGCACAGGCAGTGTGTTGTATTCAAAACTCAATAGCCAAACTTGAGTAAAGCAGCAAAGTGACACAAGTAAAAGAATCATCGGCCCCTCAAACCACTCAAGTATCTGATGTTACGTGTACTCAAGCATCAAAAGTACAAGTAAATGGAGGAAGTCTCCCTATTTTATATAGTCACAAAAACTTCTTACAAACTTTAAATAAATCACACTACTTTCTTTTTACATGTGAGTGTTAAAATCCAAGAAAACGTAATTTTCAGCAGTGCCATTTGGCACAACTGAACATCTTAACAACTGGGTCCCAATTTGGAGGGATGGCCGCTGACGGGGGAGGTTTGTAGTCTCCCCCACTAACCTGTTCCTGAACACCCCTTCATGAGATCAAATTTCACAATGCAAACATCTAATTACAATTAATTTAAATGTTAAACATCCCACTGCATTCACTGGCCCACAAAATGCCTGTCCATTTCTGTTAAAATAATACTGAACTACAAGAAAATCGACAGAATTAGTTTAATGATAACATCACTCAGTAAAACAAACCCTAATAAAGTTTAATATAACACTTTACCACAGCTTTATCACTTCTGGTTGTACATTCAAGGGAATGGCCTTTCATTGCTTCTTGGCTCCCATCAGGCCAGTGTATGGAAATGTCAGCACTGCTGAGGAGGTAACTGAGACTGGGATTGTGCATCACCAACATCCAGCTCCGCCCCCTTAGGCTGGCTGCCATGACAACTATGTCTGAACAAAATAACCGAGAGTAAGATTGTTCATCACAAACATCCAGTGCCAGTGAGGTTTATTTGGAAGGTAGTGTGTAAAAGATCAGATGTTAACACCAGTGTTGTGTATTTAAATATTATCTCACTTGTGGTAAATACAAAACTTACTAAAGCATGGAAGCTTCCCATATTTTAGATAATTTACTGAGTAAAATATCATGCTTATTTCTGCAGCCCTTTGGTTATCTTTTTTTGACACTGCAGTACAGTCAAAGTATTTCTACTTCATTACTATATGACACTGCGCATCCTCTCTCTCTCTGTCTTAGGCCAAACTGTCAACTGAGGTGTACTTTGCATGTCACAAAGTATTAGTGGACAGAGTGGCATACTCATGCACTGGGCACCCCTAAGAGTAAGACGCCCACAGACCAAGACTGTGCCCTTGGAGGAGTGTCTTTTAAAGGGAAGATGACTTGTATATGCCAGGGGTTCCAGTAAGTGGCACTAAAAGGCCACATTGTATCCTGGCGTAATGGGCAAAACATTTGTAAGTTTGGATAGGTGGCACCAAATTTTAGATTCATACATGGAAGCAATGCTGCCTTGTTTACTTGCGTTAAACCTCTTCATCCATATGCAGCCGAGGTGATGGACTGAAAATTTCCATGTGACATTCATTACTGTCAATCAAAGGTGCTCATTTAGAATCATTGCTCCAGTAAATTTAATATAGTATTATATAAAAATATCATATTGACCCAAGTATTCAGATTCTTTACTATGTCACTTCACATTTGGCTTGAGTGTATTCCGTTTATTGATCATCAGTGAGATGTTTCTGCACCTTCTTTGGACTTGTGGTCAACTCAACGCATTAGACTGATTAGCAGCATTCTGCACAACGTCCCCCAACTGATAATGGCCAAGTCACGAAGTTGAAGGAGATGCCTGCAGAGCACAGCAACAGGATTGTGCCAAGGCACAGACCAGGAGAAAAAAAATGTTTGAAACATTGAAGAAGGTTTCTATAGTGGCCCCCATAGTCCTTAAATGAAAGAAGTGTGTCATAACCACGGCTCTTTCTAGAGATGGCTGCCAGGACAAACTGAGCAATTTGGGGAGAAGGGACTTGAGAAGAGAGCTTGCTGAGCTCCTCAAAACCTGTGTGGAGAAAGAAAAGAACTTCCAGAAGAACAATGACAATTACAACACTCCACTAATATTGACACCGTGGCCAGATGACGCATGAAAGGTCAAGTGGAGTTTGCAAAAAAAAAACCCTAAAGGCTGTTCAGGCGACAAGTAATTTGGCCTCAGACACTGCTCATCACCTGTGCACTAGCTTGCCAATGATGAAATGTGGTGGTGGCAGCACCGGTGGCTTAGAGACTACACTGAAACCAACATTTATGTCTGGACTGGATGGGAGCATGGGTGAAGTGTGGTGTGGCTGGATTGGGATCTCTTTCTTTCACTGATGTCCTTGCTCCTTGATTAAGCTGTTTAAACCACCATATAAAAATTGTATTCAGTTTCTCATCTATTTGTACTGTACTTTACATGCAATAAAATATTTGTCACAGAAAAAACATTTGTTTCTATTGCACACACAGTATGTGCTCAAAGGGCTTTAGAAGATGTCAAACAAGTAGTTACATGCAAAGAAAAAGGTTGAGGGACAGCTGAATGGAGCAAAGTGCAGAGAGATCCTTAAAGAAAATCTGCTCAGAGTGCTCTGGAATTCAGATTGGGCCAAATGTTCAACTTCCAACTGGGTAAAGACCCCAAAAAAAAAAAAAACAGAGGTGGGGCCAAGAGACGACAATGTGAATAATGTCCATGACTGGCCCAGCAGAAGCCTGGACTTGGAGTCTATCGAACATCTCTGGAGAGATACGTAGCTGAACAATGACGGGCTCCATCTGGCCTAACCAAGCTGGTGAGACTCTGCAGAGAGAAATGGCAGAAAATCCCCAAATCCAGGTGTGTGAAGCAAAAGAGGATTTCTTGCCATTCTTCTCTACAGAGCCTTCCCCAGACTGGAATGGCAGCCAAAGTAACGAGGAAAGCGTCTGAACACTTCTGTCAATGGGAGAGTGCATATGCTTATTTTTAATACATTTGTATAAAAGTAACTGTTGCTTTCACTTTGTCATTCTGGGATATTTAGTGTTATTTGATGAGAGAAAAAATTTATTTTTAATGATTTTACAACAAGGACAGAGCAAAAAAAATGAATAAAACGTGAAGGGGCCTGAAGACTTTCTGAAGATATTACAGTATATACACATGATGACTCCAAACCAATCTATGACTGTGATATCACGATGAGCCTGCTAGGCGTTTCCAGGATGTCAAAGCTTCCACAGACATAGAAGAAGTAAAGCTAATTGCAAAACAAAAAAAAGATAGAGAATTCAGGCTGAGCGGTGGTCCCGATGGTCAGTGGAAAAGTAGCACATGAAAATGCCATGCTGCTTTCTGTGCACACGCCATCAATGTGCCCCCCCAGAAACTACTCTGTCGAACCCAGCCAGCAAGACTGCATCTATGACTAACAGCAGGTGCGCCATTTCCAAACGGCTAGAGCGAAGCCCTCCACGTTATTAAGAGACCCTTAAGTCAAAGCACCACTCTGGTCTCGTGGCCAGCGTAGAACACAAGAAATTATACCAATGACCAAAAGCAGAGTAAATGATGACAGTAATGAGTTAGATTTTTCTTCTACAGTCAGTGCGTATGAACATAACTGCTTCTGAAAAGTGCCAGTCAGTTAAAGGCAGATATAAAAACATTTATTCATGTATTCAACAGCTCGGAGGAGGACAAAAAGCTTCCCGGCTTTTATCGGTTAGTCAAGCCACCTTCTTTAACAAGGAAGAAAAAAAAACACACAAGTTGGCAGTCACCCAGTTGGATGTGACTGGTACACTGGTTTTCCACTGGTTTCCTCACTCCAGGGTAACTTGTAATGAAACTGTGTGTCCATTTTAATTAAAAGAAGCACTAGGCCAGGGCATAACGAGCTCGAGAATAATTAGCGTCTAGGGAAATTGTGCAGCAAGGGTGGCAAATATGGATGGACAAGTGCTGAAGTCAAGGCGAGCAGCATTAGGTCCACAGTCACTCAAATCTGTGAACTTGGCCAGAGGCATTAACACTAGGCCTGTGTGAAAAAGAAAAAAAGCACTGGTGGCGAGCCGAGCCTCAATCACTCCTCGCAGGCAAATTAAAGAAATAAAGAAACCAGACTGAGAAATGAACCCAAAAATTGTCAACAGCGAACATGAATTGCTGCAGATTTATTATGCAGAGGACTCGGCTCTCGCAGGCCAAGGGGCCTTTACAAACCTGGGTGGAGCTGCCTGCTGGTCAAAGAAAGAATACGAACTGCTTAAGTCCTCATTCTGAAATGGGTGTTAAATGTGGCAACTGGCAGCGTTCTTTTGTAAGGCAGTTTAAAAGAGTCTGCAGAGAAATTAGGGTCCATTGAATCCATCTATATTTAGTAAAAATCACAAAACATTACTTTCGTGAACTAGAGAGATGCTAAGCTCAATAGTACCAAAAATGACTCAAGATGCCCACTAGAGGAGGGGAAAACCATCAAACCCTGGCTAGTCACAATGGGCAAACAAAATTTTTATAAATAAAAAGATTTAGTTCTTAGAAATTCTGTTAAACAAAAATATGCATCAAAGAGTGCAAAGGCAAAAGCAATAAATAATTATAAGGAAGAAGAATACATTTGGAGTTGCCTGAAACAGCAAAGCAATCCAGAGCAAACAAATCCCAATACACATGCAGTAGGCAAAGTATAAAAAAAATAATAATAAAATAGAGCAACGGTTCAAATCCACCACAAAAGACACTCCACGTGTGCATTCTCAATCAACTGCAAGGGACTGTGGGTTTTCCTTAGCCTTTATAGGACTGATCGGCAGGTGGCACTATATGTTGGGGGGAAAACCCACAAAACATATGGCATGTAGTAAAAGACATAAAGACACACAGAAACTACATGATCAACAATGCTAACATCAAAAGTTTGAAATCTGAACCACAGCCAGAGGGGGAACTGTAGCTGAAACACAACAGTAATTGCTTCACCACTCAATGTACACAACATCAACGTACAGACGTCATCCTGAATTACTGTTGTGTGAAAATGTAAGTACACCCTATAGAAACTGATGAGTTTTTCAGCATACTAGAAATGGTGATTAATGTAGGGCAGAAGTTACTTTTTGCACATTACAAACCTGCATTTTTGTTCGTTTAAATTATGATGCTTCATTTGTTCAAGCAAACCATCTTTATCTGTAGGCACTTTTTGCATGAAGATCTACTGTGTTCAAGTGTCATGAAAAAAGCTGAGAAGTTCCATGGGATGTATTTACTTTTTCGCAAAATTGTAGATGTAGAGAATCAGAGACTTAAGGGACCCTTGTACAAAGCGAGATTTGGGCTGTTGGAGCTAATCAGTTTAGAGTATGAGGTCCACAGTGCTCTGCGCAGCTTTTTGCTTTGTTCAGCTTTTCTTCCACCCACTAGTCTCACAGTGTTCTCCTGTTATGAAAGTGTCTTGACTGGGTAAGGAATCACCATCCAGCCATCCCAGCGAAAATGATATGATAGCCTGACTTTGCTGTCTATATCAGTATAAAATAAGAACTGTAATTTGGTTAGCCAGAAATTTCACTTTGTGGCATATGGAGAGTCGCAATACACCATTAAAATGTTTCTTGCTTTTTATTGGAGTGAAGTAGTAGCAAGCAGTGAGTGAATCAACAGTGATGTTGTGTTTATCCCAAAACTACAACCAGAAAGCTACATTAACACACTGAACTTGGAAGGAGAAACGTCACAAGTCGGGAACGCCGAACAGACTGATAGCACGTGACCACCACATAAAATAGAAAACATCACATGTAACAGATAAAAATGCAATTGAAAAGGTGACAAAAGAGAACATAAACAACAAGTAAAATTAACGTTTTGGGGGAAAAAATGTAGACACATATCAAAAAAGAACCAAAGTAGTTTGAACTCACAGCAGATCCTGTCCCAATTATCCTCTATCTCATTTACAACAAACAGCTACTTGTTTGTACTGAGTACTTGCATTACAGCTATTAACTCACAATTTGTGTTTTTTATGACATAAGGTCCATCAAGTAACTATATAATATGATAAAGAAGGTACCTGCTGTCTATCAGCCACAGTCAAAACAGAGGCACAGAGCTCTACAGTAACTGATTGAAATATCGTTATAATTTGTATGAATGCTAAAACACAAACTTCAAAAGCTAACGAGTGTCAGACTTCACTTTAACATCTCAGGAATTCTCAGGACCCTGCTGAGCAGTATGAGGCTATACAAGTGAATATAATTGATGTTCTAGAACCCAAACTCAGACTGTTCTTTCCATTACCTTGATACAGAGAAAATGATGAATGTGACTGGAACATACCCTGTGGTGCCACTTGTTGAAGATGTCCCTACTTTGTGCTGAACCATGAATAAGCACAATAACTAAGAATGTTTTTCAAATTTGTTGGTGTCATGACCCACTTTATCCCCATATACAGTAAACTGAACATTATTGTCAGAGCGGGAAGATTAATCCATTACAATCATTACAGTGGGATAGGGACTGAACACGAATATCAGAGTGAACCAACACCAACATAAACAATAGTAACTCACAAGCCATTGGCGGAAACCCATGACCCAAAAGAGCATCACAACCCAGTGAACTAAGAAATGATGGCAATGTCAGTCATCTGGCTATCACGTACCCGTCAGCCAAGCTGTTGATCAGCCAAAGCAATGCATTCCAAACTCACTGGTATATCCCAGTGAAGTTATATGTGCATTGTAGTGCTGGGCGGTATGACCAAAATTCTATATCACGGTATCTCTCAAAATGATCTCGGTTTCACAGTATTCAGCGGTATTTTTTTCTAATGCATGAGTGGATGTTAACCACATTTTCCACTGCAATGACTACAGAAGACTGGCTAAGAATAACCTGTTCCACTGTCATTAGAATTGTACATTGTACAAAAAAAAACATTTTAATGTGCACACAAGTATTAATACAGGTTTGCATGGCCCCATCAAGGGGGTGGCACTAATGAAGAAAAGGAATCACTTTGCATGACAGTTGCAGTTAAAGTATAGAATCTTTTTATTATTATTGTACACATTTTGCAAACAACTTAAACTAAAATTTTGATGACATATTTTCAACCATTCAAAGAGGCATTCAGACTTAATAAAATATCCAGAGGTGCTTGTCAAACGTTGTATTGAGCACGTCTTAGAAATGGAATAGTCAATATTTTTTGTAAATTAACTACACTTTCTTTTAATGTTAACAATCTCTGTCCACTGACACGTTAAAGTGACTTTTTAAACAACTTTACCATCACTAAATTGCATATTATTTAAACTAATAAATAATAACAATAAAGTAAATAATAGTGCAACTTCCAGTAATAATACTATTAATTCAAGACTTCAAACCCAGGTGCATTACACAGTATTCACCAAATAAAATAAAACAAGTGCAACTTGGTGAGACATCTTTACCAACTGAATCATCATTAAGGCAAATTGCATTAATATGGACCTTGCTTCAAGCTAAGCTATATACATAAATAATAAAACTGCAACTTGCATTTATAATGCTACTAGCAAAATACCCACGCTTTGCATTGGCGAAGTACTGCCTTAAAATTTTTATTAAGAAGAAAATTAAACCTTCTTAAACTGAGGGAAAATATACCAATAATTATTTGTTAAGGATCTCTTTGTATGCCACATTGTCAGTTCGGCCCTCCAGTTGTAATATGACCAAGCTGTGCGCTGAGCTTACTCTTGAGCATGTAACGTATAGTTGGCCGTGTGAACAGTAATCTTGTTTCAAATTTTACAGCTTGGATTGCTGCTGTCATAATCGGTTTGAGTTTCATGGTTTGTTTCAATTACGACAGTATTTGTAGGACTTGTGTTGAAGAGACATTCGGCATCTGTCAAGCGTTGTAAGTATACACCAGTTTCATTGATAACTTCACATCCAACTTTTGAGAGTTTAAACATTTCTAAACATCAAAGTGTCCACTACTGAAATTGTCCCCTGTGAATCTAATATGTCTAAGAGGCATTGGCGGCTCTCCAAAGGTGTAAAATATTTGGCCATTTCGGTAAACTTGAAAGCGACAACCGAACAATTCAGCGGCAGCCATCAACTCGCATGCACAACCACAGGTGAAGGGCTTAAGCATTTCACTCTTCTAGTGCTCCTGTGTAGTCTAATTATCTCCTGTACCGTCATCAGTCCACACCTTGAACCTGTCCCAGTCATTCAATACATAAGACAGAATGTTCCTCCGGATATCAAGAGTGAGCCTGATATGGCTGTGCAATATGTAACACAGAGAATGGAAAAGGTAGGTGCCATCTCTGGGCATGGAAACCACTCAGTAAGTGACAGTTCTTTGATCGATGGTGATCACCTCGATAGACATGTTAATGGGGGTACAGTTGGAATGATAAAGGAAATGGGTACCTGAATAATGTAAAGTAAGTCTAAAATACCTACACAATAACTATAATCGTAATAAATGAACAATAAAACAGCGGAGAAGCCGTGGATTAAATAAAAAGGCTGTAGTTATCAGCAGGGAGACGTGAATCCCGTGGCGAAGCAAGGAAGGGAATGTAGAGACTGGAGCGACAGACGGCCTTATATAGGCAGGCAGCCAACAACGTGGGAGGCGTTGGGATGGGGGACCCAACGCCGCCTTACACGGTGACCGAGCTGCAGGCTATGGACGTATATATGTACGTAAGTAAGATTCAGTTAGCGTTGGGAACCCGCGTACCAAATTTCTTGATGTTGGGCCCATAAGTAACAAAGATCGTTGAAAAGTTCAATATGGCGGCCGACAGTGGCATCATATCACCGAAATAAGTACCAAATTTCAGTCTTCTACCTACACGGGAAGTTGGAGAATTAGTGACGTTGGAAAGTTCAATATGGCGGCCGACAGTGGCATCATACCACTGAAATAAGTACATACATTGGTTTCGGTTAGCGCAGGGAAGCCGCCTACCAAATTTCGTGAAGATGGGGCCATAAATAAGAAAGTTCAACATGGTGGACGTTGTTGACCGTTATGACCGTTACGCGTAGAATTTCGAAATGAAACCTGCTTAACTTTTGTAAGTAAGCTGTAAGGAATGAGCCCTACACGGGAAGTTGGAGAATTAGTGACGTTGGAAAGTTCAATATGGCGGCTGACAGTGGCGTCACACCACCAAAATAAGTATGTACATTGGTTTCGGTTAGCGCAGTGTAATGGAAGGATTTTTCTCTGTAAAAAGTAAAGGTGAAATAAAGAGAGCAGATGGGCGTTGATCGCTTCAGCGCAGAATCAGCTATAGAAACTAATGTTTTGGGAAAAACAGCCGGGAAATGTTCTAAAGATACAGCCAAGGCTATGAAAGGAGTTGTTTTTCACTTCGAGAAGCTTTTTTTCACATGTAAGCATATTACTGTGTCTTCTGGTATCAAGCACTAGTCTCAAGGCCAAGTAGAAGAAAAACATAGCGCCGTGTCCCGTGGAAGGAGGGGGTGTGAGAAACTGATCACTTCTGCATATACTGCTTTCACATAGGCTGCTTTTGGGCAAGGACACCTAATTAGTACATAAGGGAAGGTTCCGCCCTCAGTTTCTTCGGAGGCTCAACCGTGGGGAATGCGCGCACCGCCCGGTCCTTGACAGGCACATGAGCTGATCCTCTGACGAGACTGACATGTGGGCTCCCTCAGTCTACTGGTCTAGGATGATGGCTCTGAGTCCTTTGATATTACTGTAAGCATAGGTTTGTTTCTTTAAATATATTACTGTAAGCATAGGTTTGTTTCTTTAAATATATTACTGTAAGCATATACATATATATATTTGTTTCTATAATCTATTGTTACTGCATTATACTATTCATATGTATTTACATGTTATAATTGAATAAGTAAATTTTATTGAAGTATCGGACCTCTTCTCTCTGATTTTTGCCTACTTATGTTTTAATCCCCTGAACTATTTTCCCAAATCAAAACACGCAGGGAACCCGCCTACCAAATTTCGTGAAGATGGGGCCATAAATAAGAAAGTTCAACATGGCGGACGTTGTCGACCGTTATGACCGTTACGTGTAGAATTTCGAAATGAAACCTGCTTAACTTTTGTAAGTGAGCTGTAAGGAATGAGCCTACAAATTTCAGCCTTCTACCTACACGGGAAATTGGAGAATTAGTGATGAGTCGAGTGAGTGAGGGCTTTGCCTTTTATTAGTATAGATTTGTGGTATAACCCTACGGAAGCGTATTAGGGCCATGATGAAGAAAAAAAAACTATATGTCGAGAGTAAAGTCGACAGGTTGACTTTACTCTCACCGTTTATGTCGAGATTAAAGTCGATATTTCCACTTTATTCTCATAGTTTATTTTGTCATTAAAGTAGAATGTCGTAAAGTAAACTTCTTCCTAAAATCAGTGTTTAATTTACTAGATTTTCTCAAACCTCGTCATAAGTTAATGTCACACATTAAATGCTTTGTGTTAAGTGTTCCCTGACCCAGTTGTTAATCGCTACGCGCTTCTTAAACAGACTTCCTCTGCACTAAGAGGAGGCACAGGCAGGGATCACCGCACAGAATACGTTCACTTCATGATATTCCTGCTCTCTGAAAATTTAGAATGCTAAGATCAATACTTGATATCATTTTCATGATGAAATGCATTAAAGCAGGTATTAAACATGCACGGTAGTGAGGCGGTAGTGCTGCTCCCTCGCAGTAAGGGGTACGTTCAGTGTAGAGAACTTTATGGCAGGTGTGACAAGGCTCCAAAAAACTGGAGGTATAAATGGGTATCGCACAGATTTAGCTTAAATATTGTGTAAATGTTGGGCTTGTGATCTGGTGGGCCAAGACACGAACACGGAATTCAATGGATGTTCTTCTGAGTGGGCTTTCTTTATTGCATACATGCTGTCTCTGACGTACCAAACCCTATTTCCTATCCTTCCTTTTTCTTTGTCCACATAACCAATCACCATTCGATAAGCTTCTTTGTGAAATTAAAACTAGTTATAAACTTAGATCACGGAGTGTTCAGAACTTTAAAAAAATACTTTGTTTTACATGTTTAATTAGGCGGTCCATTCAGGATTGCGCCCATCCCTGCAAGCATTGTGTGCGAGGCAGCGGCAAATCCTGAACGGGGGGTGCCAGTACATCGCAGGGTGAATACGAGAGCAACACATACACTAGCAGGGTCAATATAGCAGAACAAAACGCTACATCCTAGATGACTCTGAAAGGAACCTGAAGCACGCAGAGTAAACCCACCAGAAAAAAAATGCAAATTCAAGGCAGGGAACACCCGGGACCCCCTCAGCTGTGAGGCAGCATTGCAACCTCCACGCCAACCGTGTCCCCACATGATTAATACATGCTTTAATGCATTTCATCATGAAAATTATATCAATTATTTATCTTAACATTCTAAATGTTCAGGGAACAGGAATATCATGAAGTTAATGGATTGTGTGTGGCAAGGGCTGCCTGCGCCTCTTAGTGTAGAGGAAGTCAGTTTAAGAGGCGCATAGTGATTAACATGACTCGGGGAACACTTAACACAAAGCATTTAATGTGCTACATAACTTATGATGGGGTTTGAGAAAATCTAGTAAATTAAATATTCATTTTAAGATGAAGTTTAGTTTACGATGTTCAACTTTAATGACAAATTACGAGAATAAAGTCAGCATGTCGTCACACTATCACACAGTACCCAGATACATTACACAGTATTGGAAAAAAATAAATAAATAAATCAAGTACAACTTGGCTTGCAGTATTATCCAGTAGTATAGAAACAGTATTCACACATTTGACCATAATGGTCCACATCCGACCTTTTAAAGCCAAAGTATCTCAAGACAACAGACACGGCTCCTTTATTCGTTAAAAGTTCTTCATGTCATCATGATCAACTTTATCGTCTGCTACAGCTTCAGTTTCAGAATGTTCTCTGTCCATTTTCACCGCTCAATACCTCCACTAATGCATGTACTCTTTTGCATACGTGTTTAGCGGTGCTGCAGTGAAAAAGGTCCCCCCTTAAACAGTTTCCCACTGCGCCACGTTCCGAATGTTGCTTAGGCTATTTAAACTGGTGTTGCGGTGCAAGAAAAATACATATAACAAATATGAGTATACTCTATACATAAAATATGTTGTCATACCTTGCATAACTGAATAACCTTTATGGCACAATAACATTTCAATATATTTATGATCACTACAGTATTTGGATTTAATAATCTTCATGTGGGAAAAGGCTGACTCGCATAAATAAGTAGAGCCAAATAATGAAATCAAGGAGGTAGCACATTTCCTCAGGTTTGGGTACTTTTCCTCTGTGAGTAAGTTCCAAAACTGTCCATGAGCCCCATACTTCAGCTGAATGTCATCCTGTAGTGTCAAAATCTCATCCTCCACTGTAGATGAGTTTTAGGAGAAACAGTGTTGCAATTTCTGATGCGAGTGAATCACCCTCAACATCTTCCCTAAATGGGTAGCATTTAAATGTTGTGATTGGCTCAAGTAAAGCTGAGCCTTGAAACCGTCTGTCAAAGTCTGGTAGACAATTTTCAATCTATTCTGTGTAGCATATGCGGTCAAGTTGCGCACACACCTTCCATTGCGTCTCCAGCTCTGATGCGAGGTTTTGGGTGTTCCCCAAATCAAGGCGCTGCAGCTTTGAGGACAGATGTTGCATTTTTTGTTTGAAAGCATTCATCATATTAACCATGGAGTCCTCTTTTCCTTGCAGCCGTAAATTAAGCTCATTCAACATGATGGTCAGATTGGGAAAAAAAAAAAGCCAAGTCTAGCAGCCATTGATCGTTAAGTTGCTTGTATTCTGCATGTTTAATGACAAGGAGAAACTCCTTTTTCTCCTGCCAGGGGTCTTGAAATCTCAGCTGGAATATCGCCCTAGCCATCTGCCTCAGCAAAGGCATCTTTTATTATCTCTCCATCTTTGAAGGACTTCTTATGCTTAATGATTGAGTGACTCATCCGGAACGATGCTTCAGTGTGTCTGCCTTTGCTTTTTAATTCAGCAGAGTGAAAAATGACGGCTGTCCGATTAACTGTGATTTTAGTTCCCTCTCCTTCCTCTTTCTCAGATCGCTTTTCGGAAGGAAGTCAGTTTCATAGTTTTTATGAACAGTTCGAAAGTGCCTTTCCACATTTTCCTTCTTTGGAATAGCAATGATAGATTGACAGATCAGACAAACGCACTTCAATTGTGACATTGTGAGAAACAAAAATCCACTTCCAATTCCACATCCAGCCCATACCGTCCCCAAACAATTTTTTTTAAATCCCTTCCTTAGTCGATATAAATTAGAAGGCTAACTAGATCACAGGCAGAGTTTTGCAGTAGCTTGTGCGTTTGATCGTGCGTGCGGGATGACCAGTGTGTTAGAAAAAAAGAGATCTCAGACTGGCCGCCCTGTATGTCAATCAAGTGGCAAATGCCATAGGGAGGATATATGACAGACTAACGTTTAAAAAACTTTTTTTGAATGCAACACGATCTACCTGCACTACCTTTCCAATCTACCGGTTGATCGCGATCAAGGTATTGGGCACCCCTGTGTTAGATAGAATGCCCAGTGGGGGTTGGCCTGGTGGTCTCGTGGCCTTGGAACCCCAGCAGATTTTGTTTTGGGTTTTTTTTCTCTATATTTCTGCCCTCCCAGCCATCAAACCTTACTTTTTTCTTTGTTACTTAGTATTGCCTAATCTTATTGTTGTTTCATATAAACTTTTCTTTGTTCATCTTGTAAAGCACTTTGAGAAAGGGCTGTAGAGTCAGTAGATAAATCCTTCGACTCCAACTCCTTAGTTTCCAGTACTTCTGACTCCAACTCGTCTGTATTTAATATGCTAATATATTTTCCATGTTGATTGAAGGAAGGCAACATACATGTCGTTTAACCACAGAACTACTGGGTAGGAGGCTGACTCTCTACCATATTGGCCAGTTTAAACAACTGAACCCCTGAACACACCTCAGGCCATAGCACACACCTCCAGCTACATCGTTACACTTGTTTACACTCAAATGAACTTGTTAAACACATTATATCTGAAATAAACTGAAGTCACTTTCTGTAATGTACCATAATCCAGATTACAATATGTGAATGTCGCGTTGTATAATCGCTCATCTGAACTTCACACTAGTAATAACAAAACTATGCACTGGGCTTTATTCTTACATCAGAGAAGTACATAATTAGGACTATTGTTTGTGAAATGGGACGTTTGAACTTGCTGTATTTTTTTTTAATTACAATTTATATTTATTAAGAGTCGGAGTCGGTACATTTTTGCAGACTCCGACCCGGCTCCAGGTACCAAAAATTGTCTCCGACTCCACAGTCCTGCTTTGAGCTGCACCATCTGTATGAATATGTAGTATTGATATAGATCTTGTTAATGTTGTACTTCAGGCATCACCTTCACTTTGAAGGGCATTGTCAACACAATCAACCACATTGTATAAACAAAGAACAAAACAGGGCAAGAATAATGTAAAACTTTATAAATCAAACAAAGACTACAATGCCAAAGTACCAATGGAAAAACACATGCAATGTTAATGGTACAAGAAAACAAAGATATAGTAAAAGTTATGTATAGCTTTAAAACATTTCTTGGAGTCACAGATTACATATAAAGCGCTAGGTCACCCACATCCTGGAATACGTCAGGATGAAGGCAAAGAGCAAAAGGCAAATTCTACGAGGACCATCAGTGAGACATTTATGATATGCAGGGTGTCAGAGAATTGTTGTGGGAAAAGAAGATAACCAGGAGATGATAACATGAAGCAAACAGTGTAGTAAACAGAGAACAAGGTCAGAATTGCAAACATGTCAAATGATCAGGGAACCAAAACATGAGCATGAAACGAGAATTAGAAGGTAGGAAGAAATTCAGTAAACTGAAGACAAAACCTAACATGAGGGCCTGCCTGTTAAAGAAGCTAACTATCGCTAGATTGGAGATTCAAGATGGTTGCCCACTATGAGATAACATGCATCGGAATGGCTGCCATATTTATTTCATGAAATACTAAGATGTGATTGATGTGATGATCGCAGTCATGTGATGTTTCCTAACACATCATGTACACAAAGAACAAAATGGGAATAAAATGAAACTGTCAAAATAAACTCAGATAATGACTAAACCTCAAAAACACATTCTCCATCTTTATTTATGACTTAAGTGTCATCTTCTTTTCAACTCTGAAGCAAACCAATGACTTTTTTCACCTTATGCAGTACGGCACTGTATATCTAAAGATATCCACACCGCAGTCCCTGAAGGAATGCCTACTTATTAGGAGACGCTAACGTTATAAAAATAATAAGTAGGCCCAGTGCAACACAAAGACAAACATGTAGCGAGGAAAGACAGGCAATGACTTATTTTAACATTTCTACGCGGACGTTCATTAACTCGCCGCATTCATCAGCCTCTTCCTAACGAGGACTTCACATTGATTCATTCAAGCAGCTGAAGGTAATCAGAGTGACAAGAAGAGTATCTTGAAGAATTAAACAGCTAGAAAGCCAAGGAGATGGTTAGGGTCTGTCTATTAAGTGCTGTACTTAAGCAGTGCCTTCAAGGAGACTTCCACTATAAGTATTTTCTTTTTCTTATTACTAAAGAGACAAATAATACAAAATATAGAATATGCTAAGGGGGCTCCACTATTTCAGATGCATTTCCTAATTAAATGACGCACCTGAATCTACTTTGATCTCGCTCTGCCATATTGTTTGTATGACTCTTTATCCTCTTTCTTCATATTCTACTACATTAACTCTTTGTTTCCTCCAGTTTGAATTCAGTTATATTCAATTTGTTCCCTATGTAAACTTTTCCTAGGCTCATTGCTTTCTGGTTCATTAGTGTTTAGTCCCTTCTAAAGGCTTTTCCACCCTCCATTTGTTTTGTTCCAATTCAGGGTTGATTTGTTCATTTTGTTTTCAGTTTCCAGTTAGTTCAGTTGTGTCTCATGCTGCAAACTTTCGAGCAAATGTAACATATTGATAAACATCCTTTGGATTCCTGTAATTGGGGAAACATTTTTCTTTCTCAGGAAGATAAAAGCATGAAGGTTTGACAATAGTTGTGATTGGGTACTGCTGGATTTTACATAATTATTTGGTTTATAAACAAAATGCCTATTATTGAACAATCAAAAGACTACTTCAAAATGATGGTATGGTAAGGACACGTTCCCAAGAGGCGAGTGTACAGAAGAAAGCCAAACTCTGCAGCTGTGCCTCAGTTCTTTGACCCTGGATGTGTCCAGTCAGTTGCGTATTTACTTTTTAGTAGCAGCCACATGAATGCAACGCCAATTTAGCTGACCTCAAAGCAAATGTCAGCTGTCTTAACTATTGCAAATACAGTAATTGTTAATGTTGGGATGTTTGATTAATCCATACTACATTTGCCAAAGTTAGCGTAACTCTGTATCTTGCTCATAAAGTGATTGTACTGAGAGGGTGCCCCACTTTACCTGTAAACATCACTTTGTGGGGTAACATTAAGGGGACTTACAGAGCACTGCTGTTTGTTTCCCGTCACCTTTCTATGTACGTTGATAGACCTGCGAGCAGAGTCAGAACCAATTATTAGGTTACTGGAGTCAGAGTCGGTACTCCAATGAAAAGTAAATTGGAATATAATGGGTTCATTTTTCCCATTTAACATATACCGATTCCATTAAATTATTTTTTCTTCATGCTTTTTGATAAAAATACAGCCTCAGTTTTCACTGTTTATGTTTTGTCTTTCATCTAATATTACTGAACGCTTTTAATCTCTTTAATAAATAACATAACACAACGGCATCACTATGGCTTTTAAAGCCAATCATTAACAAGTTAGGGGACTAAAAAACAGCCTAATCATTAGCAGCAATGAAGTGCTTTGTATGTTTTCAATCAGCAAAGTGAGGAGTGGGAATATCGACTCTACCGCTCTGCCTGGGCCTGAGAGAGGATCTGAGGATGAATCAGGTGTTAGGGTTGCTCTGATTGACAGCTAATTGTTCGATTTTTTATGAATTGTATCACATTGTATCTATGTGTGTATTTATTTTTACCTTTTTTTGTATTTAATGCTCCATGTAGGTAAATCAGTCTCATTTCAGGACACATTCACACCTCATGTGAACCACTCCAAGGTTTGCTTGCTACTGCACTGAGACCGCCCATCCCAAAGGGTCTCTGTACGGCTGTCTGATGCAGAGTGCACTTGGCATGTTCAAACCTACCTAAACAAACCTGGCATTGGGAGAAATCCCACCAGACTTCAAAAAAGTAAAAACCCCAAATGAACTAGGTGTGAAAACGCTTTTGACGCTCTCATCTAATAGCAAAATCTCAGAGAACTACCACCAACCAGAAGGGTTACAAATTAAGACAGTGAAGCTTTGGGAAATCCGACCCAGACTACAAGGGCAGATTGATGACAAGAGGTCGCCATTATGGAGCAAAACCCTTTAGAGAAAAATGGTCTAATGTGCACCAGTCTCAGCTGGCTGTCAGTTCCAAGCTGTATTAACTCAAAGGGACTTGTGAGGTAATGTTACCCAATCTCCATTTTGTTAGAGGATACTGGGCACTGGCACCTGAGCTGTGTGTCACTTTAAGATAGGCAATGGCTGAAGGTGTTAAAGGATCACCTCTGGAATTCACTGCTTGTAAGCACACAACCGGTTTCATCGATAAAATCACATCCAGCTTTTGAGAGTTTAAACATTCATATACATCAAAGTGTCCACTACTGAAATCGTCACGTGTGAATCTAAGATGTTTAAGAGGCATTGGCAGTTGTCGAAAGGTGTAAAATATTTGGCCATTTCGGTACACTTGAAAGCGACAACCGAACAATTCAGCGGCAGCCATCAACTCACATGCAGAACCATAGGTGAAAGGCTTAAGCATTTCACTCTTCTAGTGCTCCTGTGTAGTATAATTATCTCCTGTACCGTCATCAGTCCACACACACCTTGAACTTGTCCCAGTCATTCAATACATAAGACACAATGTTCTTCCGGATATCAAGAGTGAGCCTGATATGGCCGTGCAATATGTAACAAAGAGAATGGAAAAGGTAGGTGCCATCTCCGGGCATGGAAACCACTCGGTAAGTGACAGTGCTTTGATCGATAGTGATCACCTCAATAGACATGGTAATGGGGGTTGGAATGATAAAGGAAACGGGTACCTGAGCAATGTAAAGTAAGTCTAAAATACCTACACAATAACTATAATTGTAATAAACAAACAATAAAACAGCGGAGAAGCCGTGGATTAAACAAAAAGACTGTAGTTATCAGTAGGGAGACGTGAATCCCGTGGCGAAGAAAGAAAGGGAATGTAGAGACTGGAGCAATGGACGGTCTTATATAGGCAGGCAGCCAACAACGTGGGAGGCGTTGGGATGGGGGACCCAACGCCACCTCACACGGCAACCGAGCTGCAGGCTATGGACATATATATGTACGTAAGTAGGATTCAGTTAGCGTTGCGAACCCATGTACCACATTTCTTGAATATGGGCCCATAAGTAACAAAGACTGTTGAAAAGTTCAATATGGCGGCCGACAGTGGCATCATACCACCGAAATATGTACGTACATTGGTTTCGGTTAGTGCAGGGAAGCCGCCTACCAAATTTCGAGAAGATCGGGCCATAAATAAGAAAGTTCAACATTGCGAAAGTTGTTGACCATTATGACCATTACGCATAGAATATCGAAATGAAACCTGCTTAACTTTTGTAAGTAAGCTATAAGGAATGAATGAGCCTGCCAAATTTCAGCCTTCTACCTACACGGGAAGTTGGAGAATTAGTGACGTTGGAAAGTTCAATATGACGGCTGACAGTGGCATCATACCACCGAAATAAGTAGTTACATTGGTTTCGGTTAGCTCAGGGAAGCCACCTACCAAATTTCGTGAACATGGGGCCATAAATAAGAAAGTTCAACATGGCGGACGTTGTTGACCGTAACGCATAGAATTTCAAAATGAAACCTGCTAAACTTTTGTAAGTAAGCTGTAAGGAATGAGCCTGCCAAATTTCAGCCTTCTACCTACACGGGAAGTTGGAGAATTAGTGACGTTGGAAAGTTCAATATGGCGGCTGACAGTGGCGTCATACCACCAAAATAAGTATGTACATTGGTTTCGGTTAGCGCAGGGAAGCCGCCTACCAAATTTCGTGAAGATGGGGCCATAAATAAGAAAGTTCAACATGGCGGACGTTGTCGACTGATATGACTGTTACGTGTAGAATTTCGAAATGAAACCTGCCTAACTTTTGTAAGTGAGCTGTCAGGAATGAGCCTGCCAAATTTCAGCTTTCTACCTACATGGGAAGTTGGAGAATTAGTGATGAGTCATTGAGTGAGTCAGTCAGTGAGGGCTTTGCCTTTTATTAGTATAGATAGACTTCTGCTCGATGCCCGTGGGAGGCGTAACGTAATTTAGTGCCTGCCCATATAAGGCTGTCCGTCAGCAGCAATCCAATAAAAGCACTGCTGCTAAATATTCATGGGTGAAGGACTGTGCTTATGCAGAGGAAGATGAGATGGTCAGGGTGGTGTTTGGCACAAACTCAGTGAAACTGCGAGAGAAACTTTTAAGTGCCGGGTCTTAGCTAACATTAAATACAGCCGTGGACATTGCACCAGATGGCACCAGCACAGCTGGGAACCTTCGATGCATGTACACCGAGCGGCCTATGTGAAATGACGCAGTGCACAGACAAAAAGCAACAGTTCCAAAGAGTGCTGATTGAGTGCACAATTGAGAAGGCAACAAAAAAATATGAAGCGTCTGACACATACAAGCATATTCAAAAGTGCAGCTACTGCGGAAACAAAGCACACGGTGGAAAAAGTCAATGTCCCGCTAAAGGAAGACAGTGTAAAAAAAACCCGTGCATGCAGTGTGTCAGGTCTCAGATAAAGAAGAAGACGAGCTGTTTATTGATGCAGTAAGAAACGAATCGATGAATGAAACCTGTCATCTTTACAACGATTGACAAACACGGAATGTAACTTGAACACAACACATCCTACAAATACGAGCCTGATTGAAAGAAATAATGATAATCAAATCCTTGATGACAGCAACACTCATAACACAAAACAATTACTGTATATTGACAGTCATGTTACGTTATTTTTAAAATGTTCCCTTTTCTTTTTCATAACTTCTTTAACACACTACTTCTCCGCTGCGAAGCGGGGATATATATATATGTGTATATATATACCCCGATCTACATACTCTCAAATAGACAAACCACTCACCATGGCACAATGGTAGAGGATTCGCCTCTAGCGCCGACGTCCGAGGTTCGATTCCCTAGAGGGGGTGCACGGAGTATGTACGCACGCTTCCCGATTCATTTTACCCTCGCATCCCCTTGGTTTGAGACGTATGAAAAAATATGCGGTTAACACAGAAAGACAGATCACCAATTGAAGCTTTCTGAATAATGGATACTTTATTCGCCATCAATGATTGTTTTGGTAAAGCCATACTCAGTGTATTCATTAGATGAACGGTAAAAAAGTAAGAGCGAGGGGAGGATGACTTATTGAGGCACGCAGGAGAAACCACAATAGCACGTGGGCTTGATGCGTCAGTGCACGTCAACTCGATCTGAATTGCGCAATCACATTCGAAAAAATATATCTTTTCAAGTTCTATTTAGTCGACACAAATATCTTTGGTTGGAATGTAAGGCGAATTTACTCTTTACATTTGTATGGTGAAGAAAAATGTATGCAATGATGCCTACATTTAACTTACATTCCTACCAAAAATATTTCTGTCGACTAAATAAAAATTCCTTCTATTTAAAATTTAAATAGAACTTGAACAGATACGATAATAATATCCACGCAGACTTGCACGTAAGAGCGGGAGACATCCGTTTTAACAAACAGCGTATTGCACTGATACGAAATAGCCTGCCCATTTAATTATTTAGGAATGGATAAATAAATTAAGATTTTGTACAAATAATGTTTTTCATTTTTCTTCCTTGATGGATTCTGGCACCCCCAGCAACAGTTGCTCGCACCCCAAAGAGTGTGTGTATATATATATACATATATGTACTGTATATATATATATATATATATATATGTATGTGTGTGTATATGTATATATGTAGATATGTATGTATATGTTTATATATATGTGTATATGTATATATGTATGGATATGTATATACTGTATATGTTTATGTGTGTGTGTGTGTGTATATATATATATATATATATATATATATATATATATATAACAACACTCATCACTCACAACAGTGACAAAACAATTACATTGACAATCATGTTACATTATTTTAGCGCGGGTATTTTGCTAGTGTTTAATATTTTTGCATCATAGGGTAACTCTGAGCAGACATACAGTAGCTTTTTAAGCAGGAGGTTTTTAGATTGGCTGGCTCTAGGGTTTCTGCCCCACATCAGTTCAGATTCAAGCATACAGAAGGCAAAGAGAATCAAAATGTCTTATGGGACATCATCTTTAGTCTTTCTGGGATATTTTATGCTGACTAGAATTCAAACAGAAGCTGTAGGTCCCCACGAAGAGGTGATAGCTGATAGTGTCTGAGACCTTTCTGGGCAGACCTTGAGGAGAGAGTAAGGTTTGAGTTCAGACAGACTCATGTAATGGTGACAATTCTTGTGAATACTGCAACTTCTTTGTAGCATGCAAGGCCACCCTTTACTCCTGATTCAAGCCACTCTTGTTTGCCTTTCCCAGCATATCACGCATCTCCATTTGCATTTGCTTCCCAACTTACAATTCTCCCCTCTTGAGTTCTTTCTCAGCTGCTTCAATTCCCTGTTAGCGTCTCTTTCTCCACATGCATTTATCCTTCCGATGTCATGTTGCATGTGCAACAAAAGGAAATAAAAATGCCTTTGCCCTGATTTTGAAGATCTACCGAGGATACATAACAAAGCCTTGGGCTAGCAATGAAACACTGACAGTGGCATTAACATTGATGAGTGCTGATCACAAGTTCTGGTCATTACACTAATAATACTGTATTCAAATTAGAAGGCTACTTTGTTAATATTTCAAGAATACAAATGCAGATTTTGATCAAAGCTCTTTTCTGTTAATCAGTATACGAAATTCAAAATTAGAGTGGGCACTCTGATCTAATGAATAGTTATTTGTCATCTCTCAACCGGAAAAAAAGAATTCCTGTCTGCTTTCTTTACAAAACATTATATTTAAAGCAGATTATTCTTAATTTCAGAGCATCGCTGAAAGTCTAAAAGCAAACCACAGCTGCTGTAGTGGGATTCTTCTTTAGGATATTATTTTTCTGACATAATTTAATCATCTTCTTTTCCAATTTGTTTAAGGCAGTTTGCATTTTTAAGGTTTACCTTCAACTCGTTTCTACTGCTGGGTATGATAATTTAATGAAGACTTATTCTCGAGATGACTACTTTTGGATTCTTTTTTTAAAGAACTGTCACTGAGGAGATGACACTTTTGTCTCATTCTCCACTGGAGTGGTCTACCTAACTCCTAACTGGGCAATGAGAATGCGGCCATTCTGAAACCAGACTTGAAAACGCAAAGGCCAGCTTTGTTCCCTGGCTTAAGATTATTTTTGGTTTTATGGATAACTCTTCCATTTTTTAACAATTATTTTCCACATCCTTTTTAGCTTTTATATAACTTACATTAATATTGTTCTATTTATTTATCCTTATGAAGTGGTACGTTTATTACTTTTGTTACACGTTAAATTCTACGGTTTCTTTGGGTGAAGAAATACCTTTTAAATAATTTTATTTAAACAATGTGTGTATACATGTTTGTAAATAATTTTGGGATGTTTTGTTATGATCGTCACCACGGCATACTGCTCGTCATTAGGATGTTTCTCACAGGCACATCCACAGAGATTGTGAGCACTGAATTCTGGCTGGATGTGATGGACAAAAGAAGGCATCCATAGAGAAAAAGCTCACAAACTTTATTTGGCCTGAAAGCTTCTCTCCATAGAGCCTTGGAGCTTGATGTCCTTGCTACGAGATCCACTCTGTTAAGCCAAGCTGTGTGCCAGTCACTGAGGCAGTCTGAGAAGCAGCCATTCCTTCAAGAAGGGAACTTCAGTACCTACATCCTTGTGCCACAAAGAGTATGGCACAGCATAACATCAAACTCAGGAAATCAGTATTCAATCACACCACGGAAAAAAGAACTCACCAAGTACACCTCAACATAAGAAGAATCCAGAGCAACAACAGTAACAACTCCATCAACCCTTGACACACTTCTTAAAGCCTTGGAATTGTAAAACCACTTATCTGTGCCAACATAAACTTGACCTCTAAAAGACCAGTAAATAGCCAGACTCCTCGTTGCTACATGGCTGCCTTCCTCGCCTGTCTTGTGTCCCATCTCCTTTATCAGTGAGTGTATTTATATTAGCTCTATAGTCTTGTGTTTATTGATGAATTGTTTTGTTACGTTTCTTAAAATAAGTGTGCTTGATACAAGTCTATGGGCCACAGAACCCCCTAACCCACATACCAAAGATGTAGAAAATAAAATGGTAGCCTTACCCAGTTCAATTAAATGATTACCTGCATTGCCAAAGGCAAACTGATAATTAATGAACTGATTAACATCAATCAATTCTTCATCTCATATTGTCCCACACCATTTCACAAGAAAGCTTACTTTAACAATAACAACAACATTTATTTATATAGCACATTTTCATACAAACAGTAGCTCAAAGTGCTTTACATATTAAAGAATAGATAAATGAAAGACAATTATAAAAAATAAATCAACATTAACATCGAATAAGAGTAAGGTTCAATGGCCAGGGGGGACAGAAAAAACAAAAAAAACTCCAGACGGCTGGAGAAAAAATAAAATCTGTAGGGATTCCAGACCATGAGACCGCCCAGTCCCCTCTTTAAGCAGCCTCCTGCATTTAACTGAGCAGGGGACAGAGCATTGGTATCTCCAGAGGGCACGTATTGCTTAGTCACTGATATTCTTCAACAAAATGGGGTGTTGTGGGTGCATCCCAGCACAGCATTCTGACACTAACAGTGGATAAAGAAGTCTACAGGCCCCTTTCACTTTCTGCACATTTTACTTTCTTATGGATTTGCCATTTCTGCCCTTCAATCTAAACCCAATAACCCATAATGACAATTTGAAACTAGAAAGGTATACAAATTTATTAAAAATACAAAACACATCCTAGAAGTATTCAGACCATTTGCCGTGGCAGTGCAATTGTGCTTAGGTGCAAACACGCACACCATAGCGAGGCTGCCCTAAATAGTAGAGTGGCAGCCCACCATTTCAAATCAAGAAGATACTGACATTAATCAAGTCCACCAATTACAAGTAACAATAACTCAGCTTCTGCTTACCTTTACTCTCCCAGTGCAGCGCTGGTCTCTCCAAAGGTGTTACTTCCCACACCACACTCTTCAATCGTGGTAATTACAAGGTACAATACCCCAGCGTCAGTCTTAGACTGTGCTACTCCTCGCTCTTCACTTTAATACAGGCACACTGGGTACCAGCACTTGTGTATGTCCACTGCAAGCACTGCTCTGCACAAACATTTGCATCTGCGGACTTTAAAGGCAGACTGCAGAAAGCTGATGAAAAAGAAATACTGTACTTGACCAAACAGTGTAATCTAATAATGATAATAATATATACTCAAATTTCGCATTATTCCTACTAATTACCTGTTTCAGTTTAAAAAGAATATAATGTTTCCTGTAAAACTGTGTTTTGCAATGACCATCAACAAAAGCAGGAATTGATGCAATGCAGGAATGCTTTACTCCTGGACAACTGTACACAGCATGATTAAGCAGCTCCACTGACCTATTAATAACTTTATTATTACATATTTGTATTTGACAAACTTATTTATGCAAGGTTGTGCACAAGATTCAAGATACAATTGGTCCAATTTCATTTGTTTATCCAACTGAAGCCCAGGCACGTGAAGCCACACAGAGCCAATAGAGGGTTTGAAGTACGAGGTCCAAAAGTCTTAACCTCTACAACACACCGACTTCCAATAATATTAGCCTTTGGTTAAAAACAACTGCAACTACTGTATACAGAAAAGCACTCCATAGTACTTCTGATAGATCTGATTAACTGACAAGCACTATAACCGAGGCCTGCGCGTCAGAGTATCACTTTCTGGGCTGACTGACACGTGAGTGGGGGGCTCTCTCTAACAGTCTTGTCTCCTTTTTCCCTCACAGTACCAAACAGACACCCAACGAGGGCAATTTCGGCAGAGAAGCCCTGTCATTTCTGGCCCAGACTGTATAAAGGCAGATATCTCCTGAAAGGTGGCTTCGTCTCTTGCACCAGAGCAACACTCTGCACAGTGCTTCCCCAAATCCCAACCTACTCTTTAAAAGTGCCATTTCCAGGCCAGTTTTCAAGATTTTTATTTCTGTTGTATACACCTGAGCACCTTCTTTTGTTCTTGAAAATATTTTTATGTGCTGGGCTGGCACTCCAACATTTCTTTGGGACTCAGTCAAATCTGTCTCACAGACCCCAATGGGTAACACAGCTGGTATATAATGTATTTATATCAAAAATAAATGAAAAATGTATACATGAAACAAAACACATTTGCACTCATTTACATGCTGTAGTTTTTTAATGTTTTGTTTCTTAAAGAGAAGATGAAAAAGAGAGTGAAAGTCAAATTAAAATGATTACATTTACTAAAGTTAAACAGTTTCGTCTATAAAACTGAAAAGTTTAATAGTAATTTTATTCTTATGTGAAAAGTCACTTGGGATTGGTATCGTCTGATCTGTGGCTCCAAATGCTTCCGACAGTCTGAGGCCAGGGCCAAGATGGTCTGCTTGGTGTCCTAACTGCTGCCCCTCCTCTTCCCTCTCCAATGGCTCTGGGGACCAAGGAGGTTGTGACCCCCACAGCGGGCAGTAGTTGTAGACATTAACATACATCGACGAGGGATGCTGAAAACATATTCTTTTAGGGCGGCATCAGTTAAGTCTCACAAGAAGAACATGATCCTATTAGGCAGTCAGAGCTGGCCTTTCACTGCAGGGAGGTCTGCTCTTTGTGATCTGGCAGCTCCGGGGAGGAGCAGGGATGGAGTCCAGCATATAAAAGCACCGTCAAAAACAATCAGGCACAAACAGCCTAATATTTACAAAGGTCCAGGTATTTACAGCAAAAAGAAAAAAATGGCAAAGCAGCTTTACAAAGGAGGTGAATCTCAAATCTTAAATATTACTGATACAGTGCAGAGGGTAATATGTGTCAGGGTCACAGGCATAAATATGGAGATTTATTTCTGTTGCTTGTTGTAACTGGTTTGCATTAGCTGCCCTGCATCGTTTTACTGTGTCATCAGCCAGATGAACAAAAACTACCTTCTCTGAATTCTAAGGCACAATCACAATAAATTACATTGAAATTTACTTTTCATCTAATTGCTTAGACACTATTATTCAAAGCAAGTCACAAAAGAGTTCAGCATGACCATCATGTTTGGAAACAAGTATGACAAGGCAGCAAAACTGACCGTCATAAGGGAAAAGTACAGAACAAATTCCTAGATAATGACACCTAACAGAAATTCACCAAACAAAGAGGGTCTTCAAATGTTTCTTGAACTCTGAGGGATTCTGATGGAGGTGGACAGCTGGTTCCACCAGCCAGGAGTCACATGGTGAAGAGAGCACGAAGAGATGGCATCATCAGACGTGAGTGGTCAAGAAAGAGCAGAGGACCCAAAAGGTGTCTCAGGAGCAGACCTACTGGTTACACTGGATTTAGATTTTATTTGTTACACACACACACACAGGGGTATGCTGTGAAATGCAGCTCATTCAGCAGACTGTACTGTACAATGAAATTCAAAATAAACATTAAATAGTGCAGATTAAAAATACTACAATAACTATAACTGTACAACACATACAAATTAGAGGTATAATACTTGTTAAATAATTCAAGATTAATAAGAGATGGGGCTGTTTTTACGGTTTTGAGGAATGACTGACAAGATGGCCAATTGTTTTTTATTGCCTGGCATGTCTTTCTGTTCTTGATTTGAGGCCACGCCGGCACCTGTCAGATCTTATCCATTTAAAATTGCAGAACAAGGGGTGAGAGGGGTCATTCATGGTCTTGGCCAGCTTGGTAGTGCCCCTTTTCATATACAGGTGGTCCTGTACGGATGGTAGTGATATCCCCATGACGCCCTTAGCCGAGTGTCAGGGATACCTCATGCCAGTGTCCTTTCAACAGCCGTGCGGTAGACGGACTTCAGGACTTTTGTTGACCCTCTACATTTCTTCATGGATGATGAAGGCACTGCCTTCTTTTTCTCACCAGGCTTGCATGAAAGATCAGAGCTGAATACACAATTCTACAGGGACCCAATGTAGTGATCTAAAGAGAGAGTGACATGTGCCCACCTTGGCTGACTTAACACCAGATGTGATGCTTCATTTTGAATCATCTGCTGCAGGTTGGTGACACATGGTGGTACTTCAGCCAGCGGTGACAGCAGTGGTCCAGACATGACAAGATCAAAGCCTGGACCAGGGGTTATGTTGCATGTTGCGTCAGATATGGTCTGATTTGGTTGATGTTGTATAGCGTGGATATGCCTGACCTGTGGTCAGTGAAGGACAGCTGGTCATCAATCACCACAACGTGGTTGTGTATATATTGAGAGAGAGAGGGGAGGAGGTTGGTTGCATGCACTGATACAGCATGTTGATGCACCGTAACTCAAAAAAACAATGAAACACCTCAAGATACCAAACTAGGAAATAGGTGCATCTGTGCAATGGGTGACACCTCAGCACCACACTAGTTTGAATGGAGTGGAAGGGAAATGCACTACATTTCTGTTGATTCATTCATTGTCTGAATCAACGGTCTCTGGTTAAAGGTCACAGTGAGCTGCACACTATCTAGGAAGCACTGGGTGAAAAGTGGAAAAAACTATTGACGAGATCTGAGCTCATCTCCATTGATATCATTGAAATATCAGAGAACACTGGAGAGTCTGAGAAGTAAGAAACACACACAAACACAAGGAGAACATGCATACTGTGCACAAATGGCAGCCAGCCTGATGTCAAGCTCTGTTATCAGTCAGCCTTTATTTTATTTGAAAAGCATATATCTCTAGTGAACATGATTACAACAGTATGCAAGAATGTCACTAGCTGCAGCATAGGAAGATTAACAGACTTGTACAGGCCGGGCTGACACTGTGAGTCACAACTGAACTGGCGGCCTTCAATTGTAAAACTCAGCCAGCCTCAAGGCCACAATGCTGGCCCCAGCTGCCCACCAGGCCTCTGACGACACAAATACTTTATTTACCAAAAGACAATTTTTCAAAAATTGAAAATGACAATTAAATCATACATATATTTTTATATCAGTTCATTTTTATCCCTTTTAACTAAGTCTACACTTTCATTGTATTTCATTTCCTGCACACTACTGCGGCATCCCGTTTAGAGGCTTTTGTCTTTTTCATTCAAATGTATTTAAGCACATTTACTGGCTGACTGGCTCAAATGTCACCAAATGGTTGCTTGAATTAAACATTTATTCAATGTCAACTTTCAAAGTTACAGAAAATGTATTGTTTGTTAATTAAAAAGTATATTTTCATAAATGTCTAAACCTGAATCTCACTCAAAGGACACATATTCAAAAACAGAACAACGAGCAAAGAGTCATAACTGCAGTTAATTGCTGGCAGCCACTGCATACAGTAGAATTCCCCATATGTATGGGTTCAGTTAAATCCAGAAGTAAACGATAGCCACAATTTGTTTGCAGCAAGCGGGGATGTGAATGTGTGTCTGACGTCATTTTCACCGCACTAACGCACTGAGTAGCCTACAGTATAAATCAGCCTTCAGCCCCCAGCATTCTCACTGACCCTTCACCTTCCTTAACACATGTAGTGATTTTAGGAGCTCTTCAAAGCCTAAGAGACCCCGTGAAGCGTTTCCCATCACTGAAAACAACGAAGAACGGAAATACCCATGACTATCCACAATAGGAGAAGATATGTGTCTGTGAGTGTACTGGATATTTTTGTTTACTCCATCATCCCTTGAGGGTCAAGCAAAAACGTCAGAAACCCGTTTGTTTATGTGAGAGAGAGAGCATGTGTATATTAATGTTAAACGTATTTTATTGTTATGTAATTGGTAATGTGTTACTGGCACAATTTATCAAATTAACTTTATCATAGGTATGAATGTAAACAGTAAACAATTGATATATATGGTTTTCTAGTATCAGTGGTAGGTATTTGAATGTATTGCCCACAGATGCTGTAAATCAAAATACAGCAACGAAATAATAACTGAATCAACAAATGGGTCCAGTCACTTAATTCAGTATGGAGTCATGCAAAGCCGGCGCCTTTCTGTGGATAATGCAGTGGACGAGATGCCATGGAGTCTGTCAAAGAGCATCACCAGGATCTTAAAAATGAATAAATAAGCTTGCTACAATGTAAAGCTATTAACAGCACAAATGGCACACAATGTCTGCAAAAGGCAATTCCAAAAGCTGCCAAGTCCTAAAATAGAATCCAAAGAAAAGTCAGAAAACAGAGCAAAAAAGATCAGGAATTTAGAAAAAAGAAATCACAAAAAGCACAGAACAGCTCTCACCTAATTGTCTAGCACATTCACAATGAACCACCAGGAACAGTGGGAGACCCTCCTCTTGGGGCAAGAACACTCCCACACAATACACATGGAGCATCACCGAAGCACTGAAAACAAAAACATGTCAATAGGAAGTAAACAAAGATAAAATAAATACATACAAAAGAATCAAATTTAGAATAAAGACAACCTAATACATGAATTTGAAGCCCAAACAGGCTGTGATATAATATGATGAGGTTTTATTTATAGATCTTTCCTAATGAACTTCATGCAAGTCCTGCCACTCCTGAGCCATACTTCATATGGGCCACATCAACATTGTACCCATCATCAAATCATTTAATGGATACCACATTATCATACAATTTCAGGGAATGTGTCAAATTGCATTTGACTCCTGCAATAAAATCCTATGCTTGGACTGCTGTTTTAAGAAATGTCAAGATGGCATTTTCTTTTTTTTTTTCTTTTTTTTTTAACAGTTTCTTCAAGGGCACAGATATCCTACTGCTTATATTTAGGTGGCACCAAGATTTCGAATCAGATCACACTAAGAAGAAGAGCTTTCTAGTAAAGATGGCCACTGCTTTTTATGCCATGACATTTAGTGTGAAAATCTCACCTCCTACCTCAACTCTCTGGTCTGTTCAATGTCTTCATGATTATTCCCAACTAATGTGAGAAGGACTTTATCTCAATAGATGTCACCTTCCCTTTATCACTCAGTAGACAAAAAAGGGATTAAAAAAAAAAAACATACACACACACAAAAACTGTGCTTGAGAAGTTAAAAGCAAAGGAGAAGACAGCTCCATTGTAAAAGACAAAGTCACCATCAATAAGATGTTAAAATCTGTCACTAATTTTGCCTCTTGTGTGTATCTATTGATTGACATCTGGCTCCAGAGCACTCAGCCCTCTTAACATAGTGCAGGGAGGCCCCCGGCCCCTCTGTCGTCTGTCTGTCTCCAGTAAGCCCTGCTCGCCGTCGTCCTCTTCACTTTCACCTGCTTTTGTGCCTCCATTTCAGGTCTCCACTCTCAGTCTTCTGCCCAGATTGACAAGCATCAACAAGGCAGACTTGATGGGACTTCTTACCAGAGATGAAGACGTGCACGGGCTTTCTGGGAGAAAAGTGAAGTTCAACCAAAAAAAAAAAATATATCAATCACCCCCTTCAAAGAGGCCATTTTTCTCTTACTAAAAAAAATCATTTTACATTTCAACTCTATTTAACCATTATTAAAATTAGAGGGTGAAAAGGCAATCCTGGTAAAAACTGTGCACAAGGACAAGCCAGACATCTTGGCAGTTCAATCAGCTGGTGCCTTGGACTGAAAGGACAATCAATGAGGAAAGTGCAAATATCAAACTTAAACTGAAGCTCTAAAGAAAACACAATGCAACATGGCGGCCTCTTCTCACATACCGTACATAGTGTACTGGGCAGGCTAAATGCTGGCCTTGAGTATGCAGACGACTTTAAACATTCGTCTCTTTGCTTTCACTGCACATCCATTGTGCACTGCCAGAGAACACAGACACGTTTAAATGTAACGTCAACGGCCAGACTGTCATGACCCTGTGTGGATATCTGCTAAGAATCCCCCCTTCAGAATCAATAAAGTCGCATCCTTCTACTAAGAAGATTTAAAAGGCACTGCTAACTAAATATATGCAGCACACACTAATTCCAAGAAAAGAAGAAAGGAAACATGTCTAAAACAACTAGAGTGAAGAAACAAATGGATCTGCAAAGTTGATGAGATCCATTCCGTGTATTGCTAAATGGTGCGCTCAACGAGGATGACTACAAGCAGTCTACGTATGCTGGCACAAATGACATCCCCCAAAGTCTTTAAAAGGGAAATGTTTCAAGGAAAGTTCATTGAGTCTGACACTCTAATGGATTATTATTGTTTTTTTAAGAAAACAAAAAATATTTCTCAATGTTATTTGTCGCAATAAGCAGAGTTATATTGTACTCTCTGAGGAGTGTTTAATTTCAGCCATGCAGGACACATTAGCAGGTTAACACTTACAGTATGAGGAGTAACATTACATGGCCTGGTCAAATTCATTCAAATTTCAAATGCCACATCCGAGACTTCAATTTCCCAAATCTTCCTCTCCTTTTCAGATATGTCCCAACTTTGTGAAATCAAACCCTTCAATTTAAAATTAGCATTTCAGAATTCCTACAGAACAGCTTTTGTTGCGTTGTTTTCAAGGCACCTCACACACCTGATCAGATTTTACTGATGAGTGGGACTGACTGGAAGTGCAGAAGCAAGTCGTAACTTGAGAGGACATGACATTCTGTCTGGTGTTGTGTGTTGTATAAACTTTACTGACATGTTAGTTGTTATACTAATAAAATAATAGACATTATTTTGATTTATAAAAAGCAACAAACAATATGGTATTCATGTTTTCAGGAATAAGTTTGCCATTTCTCAAGCCCAATTAATTGCAAATTTCTGAGATTATGCACTTCTATTAACCCACTGCAAAGACAGACAGATAGATATAAAGAGGCACTAACGATAGATATGTAAAGCACTACTGTATGTAACCGACAAATAGATTTGAAAAGTGTTATTAAATATCCAGCCATCCATCCATCCAATATCCAACCCGCTATATCCTAACTACAGGGTCACAGGGGTCTGCTGGAGCCAATCCCAGCCAACATCGAGCGCAAGGGAGGAAACAAACCCTGGGAAGAACGCCAGCCCACCGCAGGTTATTAAATATATGGAGATATATTAAATATGATAAACTTTATTATTCCCATAGAGATTAATTCAGATAGATAGATCAAAAGACAGATAGATGCTAAGAAAGATGCAGGCACAAAACCATGGATTTTTATTTCTCAGCTAACATACAATGGCATAAATGTGTCAATCCTCAAAACCTCTTTTCTCTTGGGAGGCAAAACTGAATTTTCCTACTTTTTTAAATTAAACTGTAAAGGATTATTAAAATGTAGATGGTATACCTGTGCTCCTGTGTCACAATTTGAAGCCCTGCTCTAAAATCCTTGATCACTTGCTCATAATGAGGGACTTCCACATTCATGTCAGACTTCATCTTTCACTGCCAGACTTATACTTTTCAAGGCCATTGCTGCAACTACAGGGCAGGCAAAGCTCCATTTCTGGACCCCTGCTATGGAATTACAGGACTACTTCCCTCTCATAGTACTTCTTCCTTTGTTGAATAACTCACTCTGGCCATTTAAAGTCTTTAACACTTCTTTGGCACCATAGCTCAGTTAAATGGATTGATGGATTGAATGTTCTGCTGTCATTCTGTCAGACTTCTTATTGCAGTAATGAGATACACACTCTTCATACAGCATACTCGAGGCACACAAACACACACTGCAGGGTATACCTGGTGGCATGCAAGCCAACACAAGTGTGTGCAAACAGCAAATGTAAATGAAGTGCTGGCAGCCTGACCTCAGGCTGCCACTTTAATATAAATGTCGAATATCACAGTAATAAGAGGTCACACAAAGCATCAAACTCTTAATTCTTGTCAGAAAAACCTCTCGCAAATCCCTCGACACAAATGACATTTCTCAGTTGGAGTACTCTCTCATTCCCTCGCCTCAGACCCCATGTCTCCATTTCAATCAAGCTTATCCTAATTATTCCCTTAGCTCTTATTCCTAAAACCTGGCAACGAAAAAGTAGAGAAGACAAAGCACTCTTGTCCCAAATCCCCTCTCACCCCAGCTTATGCGATCAGAGAGCTAAGATCATGGCTCCACAGTATTGTTTCACTTTAGCCAGATTCTCACTTGCATCAACGTCACAATGTGTTTAGCTCCTTGCTCGATGGCGTCACTCAGCAGAGTGTCTTCAACAAATCAGTGTCACACTTTAACGGGTTGAAAAGGGGTCACACTATGCTACGGTCTGCTTTGGCACCCCCAGCACGAGCTGATTGGGCTCTTTACATAAGGCAAGTGTGAATTGTTGTTTGATATTCAAAACTTAAATAAAAGAAATAAAAAGACCTCAGATAGAGAAGTATATTTAGAGAATGAGTGGTGGCTCTGAGGTTAAGGATCTGGAAGGCTGCCGATTCAAGTCCCATTATTGCCAGAAGGGATCCTACTCCTTTGGGCTCCTGAGCAAGGCCATTAGCCTAAAAAGTTACACTGTACAATGGTTGACCCTGTGCTCTCACCTCCCATTCCATAGGTCATGTAAAAAGACAATTTCTTTGCAGGGATTAATAAAGTATATCAGATCAAAAGCAAAAATGTATTTTTTATGACATCTACCTTGTAACACTCAAAAACAAGCATCTGTACAGCATGTCGACAATGTTTCTCTCCCAAAGACAGATGCACACTTTTCAACAATGTTGGGCCAAGTAAACAAAGCTTTCTGTAGCTAACTTGCTTTGCTTTTTGCACATCTATTTCTTCTTCAACAAAATGTGGCTATAATGTTTCATGTGTATGCAGAACCTGTAAAAGTCAAATGACCTAAGCTCAGGTAAATATGGTAATGTAACCAGGCAAACATACCCAGCAAGAACTTCCATTGTGCACAGTGCTATTGAACACAAACAATTATCTCTGCAGCCAGATAATATGCACTTAATAAAACCGACTAAAGGATCTGTTGTGAGCTCCATGCGAGTGGAGGTGACTCCAATAGGGCCTATAGAGTCCACCTGTTGCGGAAGGCTTACCAGACTTAAATAATCACCGCTGTCCATTAAGTCAACTCCACGATGGAGGCTGTGGAGACACCAGACTCATGAAATCAGCCTTGAGAAGAGTGTGAACCATAAATCTGCAGAAGGTAGGAATTTATAACAATTGATACAATGGAAGGCAAGTAACAAATACTTCAACAGAGGGTTAATGCCAGAGTTTAATCTGTTTTCTTACCTCCAAAGTCGAACAAATAACTTTTGTCTGGATGAGTGTAGCAAAGTAAAATCTTTCATATACAAAAGGTAAGTTGATTATTATCCACACTTTGTGATCATTTTGTTCATGTTGGTCATACACTTTCTCTGTGCACATGTCAGTGGTGAAGTTTTGACCTTGGTCAGCCACTAAGCTTTCCATTTCCACCAAAGTAGAGCAGCAATCAGTGACCCCCCCTTTGAAAGTGTACTGGGGCGAAAATCCACAGAAGGTTTCTGCACAGTATGAATGGATTGAGAAGTTCAAAAACAGTTGGGCATGTATTAAGCATGAAGGAGGAATGGGAAGATCAACAATGAGTAAGTCCACACCATCATTCTGGTGAACCGATGAGGGTTCCAGCCCCGAGACAGCCAATACAAAGTAGATAACTGCTTGCTGCTCTTCTTTGATGCCTTGTCACCCTTCTAAGGGAAAAAACTGTCAGAACCATTGGCATGGAAGGATAAAGCCACAAAGCAATCTTTATAATCGAGAATGTTTGTTAAGAACTAACTAAACTGGCAAAAAGGCAATGGCATGGGAAAGGTGCTAAATAACAAAAGTGTATTATTATTTAGGAACATAGAAAATCAACACACAATACATACAAACTAAATAGGACAGGACACAACTTACAAAAAATACATAATTACAATTGAAACATGAAGAATTATTTAAAATATATAAAAAGCCATAAAAAAGAGTAAAATTAAAAAAAAAAAGGTCAGGGAAAAAACCATGGTGTTAACATTATGAACATACATGTATTTGAGAATGTGGACAGAAACCCCACAAAGACATGGAGAGAACAAGCAAACACCACACAAACAATGACTGGGCACATGACTTGAACCTGGGAGCGCAGCACTAACCACTACACCACACTGCCACAAATGAACACCTACAGAAACTTAGAATTTGATACTTCAGTAAATATGAATGTTATTAAATAAAAGTAAACAAGATACACATTTCATCTTTGTGTTAACACTAAATGGCACTTTAGGTCCTTGAGTTTCCAGTAACAGAATACAGTATGTAAAAAGCATTAAAATATACAAAAAGCCATTGCACCTGCACTTCAGAACAGGTCATCCACCTGAAGCTAGGCAGGTACATGCCTGGCCGGTTCTTGGGTGGGAGACCATCTAGGAAAAGCTTGGGTTCCTGCTGAAAAAGGTGTTGGTGAAGCCAGCAGGGGGTGCTTACTCATTAGTTTGTGGTGGATCCTAATGCCCCAGTGCAGTGATGAGGACACTGTGCTGTAAAAATGGCACTTCCCTTTGGATGAGACATGAAATAGAACTCCACACAGTCAGAGACAGCAACTCAAATGAACAAATGTTGGCAGCACAATGGCAGTCACAGCTCCTGCTAATCCTACTATTAATGAGTCAGATTAAGGTCCTCACCCATGTGGCTGCCTGCCTCAGCCAAGTCAAGTCGTAGACTGGAGCTCGACTGGCACTCGGAGATCAGATGCAGGAAACACTCACGAACATTCATTCAGCGTTTCTCTGATGTGGAGCTATTTGTCAGGGTGGTCAGTTTCTTTCCTCCATTTACAAACTTTACTGGATGTGTTAAACAGAAAATGCTGTGATGGTTGGGACCATGCACTGACAACCAACCACACAACAAACCACCTCAGGAGCCCAATTAGGACCCGAGTGCAGCCATGCTTTAAAAAAAAGAGAAATGTCCTTGAGAATCACTTCTTATTCTACTTGGATATGAATATCTGGAAGATGGGGTCCATACTGGCAGAAAAGATGAGTCCCACCCAAATGAGGTCAGTCAAAATATAAAATCTGAAAGGAGTGTATGACAGTATTTGGTCAACTACCGGCAAAACGTTCGATAGACAACTGACATGTAGAAAATGACAGGCTGACCACGGGCATTTAGAGACGATTTAATCATTTCAGACATACTGTGTGATATTATCTTTTTAATAAACTTTCGTTTAACTGAATGTGAATTAATAATAAAGTTAAAATTTGGTCTCTGGCTTGTTACTATATTTTTTCAAATGGAACTGAAGACTGCTATTACAGCACACACTAACTTCTAGATTGTCTTTCTGCAAGTGTTCCATCTAAATGAGGACAAAACTGTTGCTAGTTGTGCTTTTCTTTATATTTTAGTGACAGTTCACAAAAACAACCTTATATTTGGGCAGTGCCACAATACAAATACTAGGAATATTAGAGGAAATCACAAATTTAGGCTAGTGCAAAGAAACAGTGTGTGATAGGAAAATGTAACAGTGATGTTTGTTATCAGTGAACCAAAACCCATAAGTTATACCCAAAAGTGTTCAGAAAGCAAACACTTCATTGTCCAGCATAGCTTACTGTATGTGACATGTGTGAGCAGGACATGCCAGCCACTTGCCCAAGTGTTTTACTTCACATCACACAATTGGACGATTCTGTGCTAGAGAAAGTTCACAAACCATTTCAACAATGAACAGTGAAGTATTGGTGGAGACTCAAGTGTAGGCAACACTCTGTCTCCACCAAACACCAACTAATGTCATGCTCAAAATATTACTCTAGACGCACCACCCAGGGGTCACACAGCAAGTCGCAATTGAGACAACAAACTTAATGAAATCAGCCATATATGTGAAAATAATGCTGTAGCAGAAGAAACACCATCTTACACTAAATCACTTATTTAAAAAGCCCAATCCTATTAAAATGGCTTGTAGTCCTCTTAGGACACACAAGGCCAGCTCAAGCAAGTGGTGCTCTCACTCACATGGGCAAATCTAACACACAAGACATTTGTATGTAATGAACTTTTCACTTACTGTAATCTGCTGCTCGATTTCCAGATCCAATTTCAGCCTCAAAGTACAATCCTTTCGTGACTCCTGACAGTATTTCGATGCAGGCATTCATGTCACATGAAAACATGAGTCTGATTTCACAAAGGATTGTGGTAGGCACAGGAACGTGGCACATTTAAAAACAGAGCCCTCTGGGGAATTTCCCATAGTCTCACAGATATCCACAGGACGACTGTTTAAATTCCCTGTCTGTCAGGTATCACTTATTTTCAGCTGTAGATGGATTCTGGCCAGAATGAATCAAAAGCACCAACTCTTTGTGAGCTGAAGGCCCATTTCTAGAAGGAGCGTTCACTCTACAGGACTAGAGATACCCAATAGCCAGCCTTAGCACATTCCAGACACCCAAGCCAAGCCAACTGCTGTTTCTGTTCAGACATCACACATCTTCATTGAGGGCTGGCATGCACATGCACTTGGGAGGCAGCTTAGGGCTCTGGTGATGGTAATCACACGCCGCACCAGGTGTTTAAGCTGTGTCCTAATGCCTTCTCTCCTCATCCCTGTGCAGAATGGAAGATTGACAACCATTCCATCATTGATGTTGTCTTCCCTTGTGAATCGACCCCCTTCCTGCTTGGAATCTATATGTCCTTAAGTTCAGCCATTTTAAATCTGTGGAGTCCCATCTGAAAAGACATCATTTTCACCATTGTAGAAAGGATCATTTTGCTTTAATTTATTTCTATTGTACATGGTCATGGATGTGCCTCAAGCTTTTTCCTGTTTTTGCTTCTTTTCTTGCAGGGTCTATTCTATCAAAACACCAGTCAGTCTCTGTTGGTGAACTTCACGGTGTGTTTCTTTATACTGTTCTTCTGTGAGTGCCTTCTCCCAGCCTAAAAGCAAGTCCATGTGGTGTTCTTTTAATGGCTATCTGGGTATTTTGTCAACAGTTCTGAGGACATGACAAACTCAATCTGATTTGACCCTCACTGGAGAACATCACAGACTGACACGTACTCTTAAAACAGCTTGCCATGGCCAGCCCTGTGACAAAGCTTTAAAATGTCCCTGAGGCACAGGCGATGCCAAATCTATGTTTAAATTAATTTGCAGGGCAATACCCAGGTGCACACTGTTGCCGTCAAGGGAAAGTCATTTTGGAGGTGGGCTTAGATCTGTCCAGTTTATTCCACTTCAGCTGGTGATTTTCATTGATGTATTAGGGTGCAGAAAAGTCTTCAAGACCATGTACATTGGAAGCTGGTGATAAGGGGCCTTTATACTGCATATCCTCTCAAATATTATCCAAATGTCTTTCCTGAAATCTGCAAACGAGTATGGAGCTAGCGATAGGTGTTTTGATTTGCTTTACTGATTTGATTCTTTCAAATGACCCATTTAAGTGAAGATAAAAGACTGGCGGAAGCAGCAGCAAAAATAAAAACAAAACACCTGTTTTAGGTTGGAGGCCCCCGTACCCCCCCGCCAAACAACAAAAAACAACACATATCATTCTATAAATTACACATTAGACATGCTAGTATTTTGTATCATATAACATTATCCTCTTTGACAGCACACAGCACGACAAACAAGGTGAAATTACATAATTATAATTAGAGAATAAGTTTGAGAATCGTAAGTGAACAAGTTGCAAGTGAGCCACAACACACAGAGAAATAAAATTAAAAATAAGAATTTATAACTGTACTGTAAAAAGTGTAAAAAAATGAACATTAAATGTGATTCTAGATAATTAAATGTATCTAAAAATGTTTTCTGTTCCTTATTTCTTTTCTTTATATCTTCTGTTTATTTCAGTGACATGCACACCACATGTACAAAGCGCTGAAATGAAAACTGTCACTATCACTGGACAACGCTGAGGCAGTAGGCTCTAGCAAGTACTGTTTTTTGACTGGTAAACTGTACAGAGTGTGGCCTCAAGGGACAAAGTTGGAGCTTCACTTGACTTGGAAATCCAGCTCAAAGCTGGAACTGTGTGGGTCAGATGCAAGAGCAAGGAACAGCTGTCTAGAATTAGCATGCAAAGGTGGTGACTTTAATTCAGGTGATTCCAAATTGATCATTTGAGGTTTGAATGTAAAGTGTCTGCTGTAACTGTGGCACTTGATAGCTAAAGGAAATAAATAAATCATTAAATGAATATATAAAGAAATAAGCAACAAATATTGATGCCTGAAGAAATAATACATAAAGAAATAAGCAATAAAAATATTTTTAGTGACACTTAAATATTTATGCAAACATTTTATGCTGTTATTGTTTGTCACATTTTGCAGTACTTGTGTACATATTCATTTATTTAATTTTATTTTGTCCGAAATATTCCTCCATAGCAAAAAAAATGTGCTAAAGTATAATTATGCACAAACTATTAGGTTTAGGATTATTTTTATTATGGTCATTTTAAAATGTATTCGTTTAATATTACTAAAGACATGCAGGTTAGGTGGGTTGGTGATGCTGTTTTGTCCCCTGAGGGGTGATCACTCTGTGATGGGCTGGTGCCCCTTCTAGCGATTGTGTTCCTGCCTTGTGTGGTGATTCTGGTTTGCTGGGATAATCTGTTAAAAAATCGATTCCAACAGAAACTGTACAAACCAATGAATCCAGTCTGATTTTAAATGTGTCGCTACTGTACAGTACAATACCTGTACGATGTTCAGTGAGAGTTATCTTTTGCCGGCAAAGACTTGGTGCGAACTCGACTGAATTAAACGTGAAGTGACGAGGGCCGTGAATCGTCTGGGCGGCACTTGCACATGGCGCTGAAAAATTAATTAGGATTATCCAGCATGGAAAAGAAAGATAACGACGAAATGACGCGTGCGCTGTAGCACTCCTAGTGAGCACCGCTGAATCGGTTTTTTCTGCCTCACATAAAAGGAGTCGTTCAAAAAAGAAACAAATCGGTCGCAAATCACCCAACATCTTGCCAAGCAAGAGGACGTACGGATGTTTCTTCTGGCGCTTTACTGCGCCCCTCAATGGAAGTGTGCGAGTACTTTAGGTTGTACTTCAGGGGTGAAGGTTGCTGTCGGACTGACTAGTTGGGTTGGCTCAGCAGTGCCTCCTGTATGACGTGGTCAGGTCCTCTGATGAATCTCCAGATTTCACCGCCTATCGTCAGTAACAGTTTGTTCCCTTGAACTTGAGGGTTGTCTCGCAGCATTCCAAATCGTACTTCTCGAACACTCAATTTCCTCTTTATCTGCTTACTGTTTTAATCGAGAGAGGCAGTCACGTCGGTCTTGCAGTACAGGCCGAGTACGCCAAACATTTCTGGGTCGACAGCTCGTTAATTTTGACTCCTGACCCCGGACAAGTGATGTTACGTGTCTCCCCACTCCGCGCCTATGTATCCCGCCACTTTCGAACGCGCGCCTTTCTAAGGCAAACGTCATCACACGGCGCTGTCTCGCGGTAATCCTGTGTCACTTTACCGTGAAAGTACTTTAACGTGAAAAATGGCGAAAAGGTTCTTTATAGCAATCACCAAAAAATAATAATAAATAAATAAAAAATAACGTTATTTCGGTATCACCATGCATGCGGAGGATACGGTCGGACGGTGACAGCTAATGTGGGACATATTAAATACAAGTATAGCGTGCAGTCAAGAGACAAGAAATTAACAAAAGTGCAAGGTGTTTAGTTTTAATCTGATTTAAGTTTTTTACGTTTAGTCCATATGTTTTAACAAAGGCAAAGCTGTCATTCCAGCCTCAAAGCACCAGGTTCTATATGACGTTTGCATGTTCTCCTGGTGAATTTGTGGGCTTATTAGCATCAGTGAGTGTGCATAGGACTCTTCTTCTTCTTCTTTCGGCTGCTCCCGTTAGGGGTCGCCACAGCAGATCATCTTCTTCCATATCTTTCTGTCCTCTGCATCTTGTTCTGTCACACCCGTCACCTGCATGTCCTCTCTCACCACATCCATAAACGTTCTCTTAGGCCTTCCTCTTCTCCTCTTCCCTGAGAGCTCTATCCTTAGCATCCTTCTCCCAATATACTCATCATCTCTCCTCTGCACATGTCCAAACCATCACAATCTTGCCTCTCTGACTTTGCCTCCCAACTGTCCAACTTGAGCTGACCCTCTAATGTCCTCATTTCTAATCCTGTCCATCCTCCTCACACCCAATTCAAATTTTAGAATCTTTAACTCTGCCACCTCCAGCTCTGTCTCCTGTGCCACCGTGTCCAGCCCATATAACATAGCTAGTGTCACTACCACCCTGTAGACCTTCCCTGTCACTCTTGCTGATACCCATCTGTCTCCACCCACTCCACCCTGCCTGCACTCTCTTCTTCACTTCTCTTCCACAATCCCCATTACTCTGTACTGTTGATCCCAAGTATTTAAACTCATCCACCTTCATCAACTCTACTCCCTCATCTTCACCATTCCACTGACCTCCCTCTCATGTATTCTGTCCTGGTGGTCCTACTGACCTTCATTGCTCTCCTCTCATATCTCCACCTGTCCAGGGTCTCCTTGACCTGCAGATCACAATGTCATCAGCAAACATCACAGTCCACGGGGACTCCCGTCTAATCTCTTCTGTCTACCTGTCCATCACCATTGCAAATAAGAAAGGGGCGCAGAGCCGATCCCTGATGTAATCCCACCTCCGTCACTCCTACCGCAGACCTCACCACTGTCACACTCTCCTTGTACGTATCCTGTACAACTCTTATGTACTTCTCTGCCACTCCTGACTTCCTCATACAATACCACAGCTCCTCTCAGTCACCCTGTCCTATGCTTTCTCCAGGTCTACAAAGACACAATGTAACTCCTTCTGGCCTTCTCTACACTTCTCCTTCAACACCCTCTACCTGCTTTAACTGTGTCAGAATTACGTCTCAGCTTAATAAATTTAGTCCTTCATGTGCTGTGCTGTTAAATTACAAAGTAAATTACATTAATCTCCTTTCTCACGCCCAGAGGCACGTGATGGCGGGTGCATCACCCATCCCTAACACTCAGTGAAACAACTGTGGGATGAAAACACCAAGGGGGATCTCTTTCCTCCCCACTCAATGAAACAATCAGGTGTGCACATGCCAAAAGCAACAATAGGAATTACCACGTTCCATTAAACAACCAGACGACTGTGTGCTGCTTTGTTAACTTCATGTTGAGGAGCTCAGTTCATTAAGTCACCAAGAGGCCAGTGAGGGTCTTAATCTGGGTTTACCCTTTTTGCATCCCCGACCTGAGCAACCGATGATTCGAGGTATAAACACTGGTTGTTCTACCACCCAATCACACTGTTTCAAAATACCTAAAGCAAATAACTGGAATAACACTAAACCAATACTTGATAACTGGTTTTTGTGACTGGCATACCGGCAGCACACTCTTTTTGAATTGGACGTGTGACTGTGCCCTGCAAAGAAGCGGGATATCACCCACCACATTGCTTCTTGCCTTAACACTCTGTGCCGCTGTAATTATCCCTGACTCCCTTGTAACCTTTAACTGGGCTATTTAAATGCACCCCTCAGCATGTGCAGGAGTAAATGTCTAAAAATGACTTTTGTTCATTTCTTGTCATATGATTTGCACTTTGCAAAATTGATCATCACAAGATTAAGAGCTCAGAACAAAATACAAGCCAGTTAGAATTCCTGGGTTAGACAGAAATTCAAAGAATAAGAGTGTTTTCAAACATAGTGAGGAAGTCTAGTCAGACGTTAGGATATCAGTGGGTGCTGACCCACTGACTACACTGTAGGCAAGCATCAAGGATTGTAACCTAATATGCATTAATCCAGATGTGACAACAGCAGAGCCTGGACCAGGAGAGGTGCTGCATACTCTGTCAGATCACTCTGATCTTGCGGATATTACAAGACCAAAAGGGTGGAGCATCATGGTCCCTGAAGGACAACTGGTCATCAAGCACCACCTCAAGGCTGTTTTAAACACAGACTGGGACATGGTCATAGAGGCTGCAACCAATGGCAAACTCACTAACTTGGAGGAACAAACAGCATCAATAACCAGCTACGTCAGAAAATGTATTGATGATGTTACAGTCTCCAAGTTTATCACCACACACCCCGAACAGAAGCCATGGATTACTGCAGAGGTAGGTGAGTGCACTGCTCAGGGCCCAGGACTCTGCAATTAGAGCAGGTCATACGGCGGCTCTGTGAAAAGCAAGGGCCAAACTATCCCAGGGCATCAGAGTAGCAGTGTGCCCACGCCCAGAGAATCAGCAGCCTCTTCTAAGACAGTGGTGATGCACAGCATATGTGGCAGGGCATCCAGGCTATCACTACCTACAGGATAACAGCACAAGCCTGTGACGGTGATGCCTCCCTTCCAGATGTGCTGAACAACTACTACACATGGTTTGAGATGCAGAACAACATAGCAGAGAGGAAGACCGACCACATCTCCTTCCAAAGATCAAGTACTGCTTCTGACCACAGCTGATGTGAGGAAAGCTCCATGCAGAGTAAATCCACGGAAGGCTGCTGGACCAAACAGTATCCCTGGCATGGTGCTCAGAGAATGTGCAGGAGAGCTGGTGGATGTTCTCACCGACATCTTCCACATTTACCTGAGCAATGTCACTGTTCCAACATGCTTCAAGACTACTACCATTGATCTGTGGAAAAGAAGTTCTCAGTGTCCTGCCTCAGCAACTATCGTTCTGTTGCACTCAAACAAATCATTATGAAGTGTTTTGAGAGGCTGGTGAAACGACTGTGGTGGGCCTCATCAGCATGCCAAGAGGAGGTGCAAAGCCAACAACCTGTATCTGAACGTAAACAAAACAAAGTAGATGGTTGTTGACTTCAGAAGATCTAGAAGCGACCACTCTCCATTGTACATCGTACTACTGAGAGCATCACGTGCAGCTGTATCAATGTCTGTTTCGGAAATTACACTGTCGCAGATCACAACACCCTGCAAAGGATAGTGAAGACAGCTGAGAAGATCATCAGAATCTCTCTCCCCTCCATCAAGGTCATGTACACCACATGCTGCATCCGCAAAGCAACCAGAATTGTGGCGGACCCAACACACCCCTCAATTAAACTATTCACTCTCCAGCCGTGTGGAAAAAGGCACCGAAGGATTCAGGCCTTCAGATCAGAATGTGTAATAGTTTCTTCCCTCAAGCCATAACACTCAGAGACTTTACATTTACAGTATATTCATTATTATACTGTTACATTCTTCTCACTTACAGTGTTCCTTCTATTAAGATATTGTCACATTTTGGCACAACCTACTAATTTCTGAATCTGTAGATATAAATATGTACTAGTCGGTGCTAAACTACACTATCTTCATTTGTACCACTGTCTAGATTTGACATGCTTGCACACGTGCACTTTATGTTAGTCATGTGTTCTATGTAGCACCTCGGTCCCGGAGGAATGTACTGTACTAACTGTATAGTGTAGAAGTGACAATAAAAAAACTGCAACTACTACTATATGGGAAACCATGGAATTAGAAGATAGGGCCTAGTGAGGAGAGGAATAGTAAGAGGAAGAGAGCACCAAGCACCAACCCTTGGGGCACCCCTGACATTAACTCCTTTCCGGGACACAAGATGTATGATTTAAAACACCTAAGGACAGTCCCAGTGATGCCCAGGTCAGCAAGATCTGGTCGTTGACCATGTCAAAGGCAGAGGAGAGATCTAGCAGGATGTGGACAGATTTGTAGCTCAAACCAAACACTTACTAATTACTTATTAACCTATCAAAAGTTTACTTTTGATTATGAAAAGCAATTAAACTTTGCATCATTAGGGTGAAGCTCATTTTAAAATGAATTGGCATATGCCATGGCACACAGAGCAGAGTATTACATGTTTGAAAATGCTGGAACATCTTAGTAGATGACAAAGCCATATGTTCATGTGCTGAAACAGTCGAACAGCTGGGCATAAACCAATGGATAAGGCATGTGGGCCAAGCTTGGAACAAAGTAAGATGAGTGCAGAAAGACCACGGAGATGCAAGTCGTTTGAGAGACAGCACAAAGGTGACAACATACTAAAATAAGAAGTGTCTATCTGGTGCTCCTGACTTTGCTGCTCCCCTCCACTTCACTTCTGTCTTTGGCTGACAGGTTTATGACCCCAAGCACAAAGGGCACTACTGATCTCCTTGGAATGGTGGGGCATGAGAAGCAAAGGAGCGTTTGGGCATGGCGTGTGTGTGTGTGTGTGCATGTAACAGGGCACATAATAAAAAGCAATCTCCTGCCCTGTCTTATGTTTGTCACAAGTGCTTCAAATTAATTCCTTAAAAACAGCAGATGGCCAATAAACAGGCGAAGACCCCTGATTCATGATCTGGTGTACAGCGACACTTAATCAATTTATGGAGCCGAGTGGAGATGCCCGGCTGCTTATGTTTTCCTGTTTGTATAGTATATGAACGTGATTTAGTTTATTTTGTTGTAAACAGCACCAAGGACCTTTGCAAACAGAGCATCTGTCTGTGGCAGTGTGAAAGAGGAGAGCATCTGATGCGGCCCTGGGTGGCAACCCAGGTTATTAGAGCTGCGTGGCGCCAGTATGTCTGGGCCGCCTATCTCGATGGCAGGAGGCTGCCTGCCCAAGATCCACCCTCCCCTGGGTTATTAGCACTGTTTGCACACAGCTTCTCGAGATTAAAGTGCATTTCAGCATGTGTCCAGCAGCAGCTTCTTCCAAAACCACGTCCATTTAGGTGACGGCTATTTCATTACTCGCCGCGCATCTCGCGGCTCTCGAGCTAAAGTGCCGTCCACGAGCATCAATTTAGGAAATCCAAGTATGAGACGGTAATGAAATTGGTTCTAACTGTTAATCAGGCTCCTCGAGCGTCCGCTTACTGGCGCAGCTTTTGCTTTTGGCTCCAGACATCTTTCTGATGCATTTACAGGTGCAGTAATATTTCAGAGGATTAGGACAGTCAGTGGCATTTCTGTTTTAACCCTGACTTTCTTCATTTGACATTACTACTAAAATGCTGCCCGTCCCCCTACTGGTTGCCTACCTCAGTCTGAAAAGCCTGAGCAAGTGACTGGGGGTCCCCAAATTGCAGCACTAGGGAGGTGTTTTTTTCCCAGTCTCAATTCCAGCTCTAATGACTATCAGGCAAACACAGTCAGCAAGCATCACGTGGGTGGCATTACACAAACTGGTCATTTTGGCTTGGCATACAGTATAAACCTTCATATTGAGTGATCTCCATGAATTGGGGGGGGTTGGGGTTGTGAATGTTTGTTATTGTCATAATGGAGAATCATCTATCAATATAAATAATGCAAAGTTAACTCACTCACCAACAAAAACACAATTTCCTGAAGTTTGGCAGTAAAGGACTATACTAGACTATGAACAGGTAAATAACAGGTAATGAATAAACAGTAATAAACTGAAATAGACAGAAGTACATAAATAAATAAGAACAACTAATGAAAACAGTAGTAACAAATGTCCTGCATATCAATATACTAGCATATGAGCAGATCTGAGGGCAGCACACAGTTCAGGGTCCTGACCACCAAGAGGAAGGTGGTGTTACAGAACCTGACAGAACTGGTATTGATACTATGGTACCAGATGGAAGTAGGACAAAGAAATCGTTTGTGGTCCCTCCCAATGCTGTACCATGCTCGATAAAAATGTCTTTAATGCAGGGCAGAGTGATCTTTTCTGTTGTAGGACCTTCCAGTCAGAGACACTGCAGTTCCCAAATCAGACAGTGATGGAGCTAGTCAGAACGCTCTCAATGGTGCCACTGTAGACGGAGGTGAGAAATGGGGTCTAGGCTTGCCTTCCTCTGTTGCAGAAGAAAGTGAAGAAGCTGGTGCGTCCTTTTGGCTATGGAGATAGTGTGAGCAGTCCAGAAGGAGTCAGCTGTCCGGTGTACGCCTAGGAATTTGGTGCTCTTCACCAGTTCTATCTCAAACTCCTAAATGTGAAGTGGGATGCAGACAGCATGGACCTTCCTGAAGTCCTTAATCATGTTTTTCATCTTATCCACATTAAGAGACAGATTGCTGTACTCAAACCAATCCACAATTTGTTATATCTCCATTCTTAAAGTTGATTAAACCTCATTGCTGATGAGACCCACCACAGTTGAGTTGTCATCAGTCTTAATGGTGGAGCGGTATACAGCCCTACAGTCATGACTCAGCCAAGTAAGCAAAGTGGGCATGGCAGCCCTGGGAGAGCACCAGTGCCCAACGTGATGATACTGGATAAGTTGTTTCTGATACAAACTGTCTGGGGTCTTCAGGAAATCCAGGATTCAGTTGCATCGGGAAGTTGCACAGCTGAGCATACTCAGCTTCCCTATGAGCTGATGAGGGATAATGGTGTTGAAAGCTGAACTGAATTCTGTGAATTGTATTCTAGCATGAGTATCTCTTTTGTCCAGATGGGACAAAACAAGATGAAGAGTAGATGATAATGGCATCCCCAATGGAAAGGTAGGTGGTAGGCACACTGGAGAGGGTCATATGATGTGGGCAGTCCAGCTTTCAGGTGGCCCAAGACAAGCATCTCAAAGCACTTCATGATGACCGGTGAGAGTGCAATAGGGTGAGGGTCATTAAGACAAGAGACAGAGGGCTTCCTAGGCACGGGTATGATAATGGTGATTCTGAAGCACATGGGGACAAGTGGCTGCCTCAGGGAAATATTGCAGATGTCTGAAGATATCCAGTGGGTGGTTTGCATATATCCCCTTAGCATTCACCCAGGCATATTGTCTTGACCAGCATTTTTGTGTGGGTTTAAATTTACAAAGTTCTTCTTACATCAGTTATGGACAAACACAGTATCTGTTTCTACTTAAGCGAGATGGACTTCATCACAGTTGGGTATGTGAAGATGTTATTTACAACATCTGTAAAGGGAGGCACTATCACTGCAGACAGGTGTTGTGGTCCTTACAGTCCTTGATGGTTTGGATCCCCTGCCACATGTGCGAGGTGTCTCTGGTGTCCTGAAAGTGGCAATACATTTTCTTGCCATACTCTCACTTAACTGCTTTGATGCCTTGTTACCTGATCTACTGGCAGCATTACTGACTTTAAACAATGCATGTACCTCCAGTGTCACCCACTGCTTCTGATTTGTACATGTTCTGATGGTCTTTGAGACGGTCATATCACATATCTTCTTGGTAATGCAGCCAGTGACTGATGGCACATATTCCTCCAAGTTGATCTGATGGCCATAGGTGGCAGCTGCTTTAAACATGCCCAGTCTGTGGGAAGAAACAGCTCCCTCCAGCCACACAATGAGCAGCTTGAGAGTTAGGAACTTGTAGAATCTTCTGAATGAGTTACAGGGACAACGAGACATGAAAGTAAACTAGACAAGTTCAATGACCTGGATGTTCTTCTCTTGCATTTTTCAAAGCAGATACATGTGACCAACAATTTCATCCATGTGCTGGGCTACAGTGCCACAGTATGAGATGCAAATCAGGGCTGGCTTGCCCACGGGAAGAAGTGCCTCTTCAAATGAGCTATGCCATCCGCTCAGTTTTAGAAGAAAGCATTTTACAGTACAGTCACTTCTTTAACTTGTGCTCTAAAAATGGCCGTACTTTGTCAACATTTAGATTCCTACACTAATCCCAATTCACAATGGAAGTTAAGTGTCCACATGCCACCAAGTGGTCATCCATCCAACTTAGTTCTCCTTTTCACATTGAGATACTACAAGTGGGAATTAAAACTGCAGCTTGCAGAGTTTTCATGCAATAGTTTTCAGTAATTTCTCTACATTCAGGTATCAGTCATGTGGTACCTGCAATTTTCTTGTCATTTTGAGTCTGTGTTGTATGTTTATCAATTGAAATTCATAAACCCAAAGTTATACTGTGACTTGTTTCTGTATAGCGCCTGCACTCGATGAAGAGTGTTGTGGACAAATCCAAGTGAAGATTACACTAATCACTAAATACAGGATTAGTTGTGGATATTCTATGCATAGCATATTCAGCTTGCTTTAAAATTTATAACTAAATAAATATTCAAGGAAGTCAAAGTTACCAACATGTTCCATTTTGTTTGAGCAAAGGTTAATAAAAGGACAGTGAAAAAAAGAACTATATACAGTGAACCCTCGTTTATCACGGTTAATCCGTTCCAGAATCTACCGCGATAAATGAATTTTCGTGAAGTAGGATTCTCTATTTATAAATCAAATATTTTCGCAGTTAGAGTATAGAAAACCTGTTTATGACCTTTTAAATACGTTTTTTAACATTATTAGAGCCCTCTAGACATGAACAAACACCCGTTAGTCACCATTACGCGCGTATTACCCAATATATTAGACAAAATAAGAGAAAATAAGACATATTAGATGTTACAAATATAATATTATTGTACTGTACAATTAATTACACACACACCGTTCTTACACACAACCACTAACCTATGAAGGCACGACCTCAGTAGGAGAGTCTTAAGGTGGTTCAGTATCTTCAGCAGGTGCATCGTTGCCTTCTTCCGCTGAAGCAGTACTAGGAATAGGCAGTGGGTGTCTGGGTGCACGGCTGAAGAACATCGTGATAAGCAGTTGCTGGTGCTGTCTTTTCATATGCGCGAGGAGGCTTTTGTAGGGTTCTATCGCTCCATCAAGTGCATTCTGGAACTGGTCCTATTCGCCAATCATGTCCTGTACTTCCTTAATAGTTCTCACGACTTGCGAGAGACGCTCAAGTGTAAGGCCAACTTCCTCCTCCTGACCCCCAGGAACCTCTGGCTGCTCCTCCTCCTCATCCTCACTCGCAGATTTAGTCATCTCCACCAGATCCTCGTCAGTTAAGGGGTCCGAGTGTGTCTCCAGCAGCTCATCCACGTCATCGCGAGTCATATCCGCGAAACCTTCTCCTGTCAGCATGTGGGCTAGCCTAACTGCCTTATCCACTGCCGAGTCGCTTATATCCTCTGGGGTGAGTCCTCTGTAGTCGTGGACAATTTCAGGCCACAACATCTTCCAGCTGGCCTTCACGGTCTCCGTCTTTATGTCCTTCAATGCAGCCTGGATATTCTTCAGACAGGTTGCGATGGTATACTGCCGCCAGTACTCCTTCAGCAAGAAGTTCTCCTCAAGGTTCATGCCTTCGACGAGGTACTGAAGGGTGTTTCGCGTGTAGAGGGCTTTGAACGCGCGAATAACGCCTTGATCCATGGGCTGGATCAGCAAAGTGGTGTTGAGAGGAAGGAACTCGATCCACACACCACCGTAGGATAGGTCTTGCGCATGACCTCCAGCATTGTCCATGAGGAGAAGGACATTAAACTCGAGTCCCTTCTCCGCGAGATACAGCTTGACTTGGGGGAAGAAGCACTCATGGAACCAGTCTGATGACAGCTGCTTTGTGATCCAGCCCTTGTTGTTGTGCATCCAATGCACTGGGAGCTGGTTCTTGTTTTTATTCTTAAGGGCTCTAGGGTTCTTGGCTTTATAGATAAGGGCAGGCTTGAGCAAAAATCCCTCAGCATTTCCACACAACAATAGTCACGAGATCTTTATACGCCTTGAAGCCACGGACCTTGGCCACATCCTTGGAAAATGAATGTCCGGGAGGGCATTCTTTTCCAGAAAAGTCCTGTTTCATCCATATTGAACACCTGTTCTGGATGATACTTGCCCTCCTCAAGGATTTTTTTGAACGTGTTGTTCACGTAGTCCTCTGCTGCAGGCTGATTAGCAGAGGCAGCTTCTCCGGGGAGAACGACACTCTTCAGATGATACCTGTTCTGGAACTTTTCAAACCAACCCTTGCTCGCCGTGAAATCCATAAACGTTGCAGAAGAGGGTCCTGGTTAAGGATCGTCCGCCATAAAGCGCTGATAGAGCTGCCTTGCCTTCTCCCGGATGACCAGCGAATCCAACGGAATGTTTTTCTTGCGGCTGTCGCTGATCCAAATGGCTAGGACAGACTCCATTTTCATAATGAACTTATTACGACTTGTCACGACGTGCTTTGCTTCCTTGTTGAAAGAGACAGTAGCCGTTTCACAGATGTTCTTTTCATCTTTACGGATGGAGCGAACAGTAGACTCATTCAAGTTGTAATGCCGGGCAACCTCCATGATTTTCTTGCCATCTCTGATCATATCCAAGAGTTTCACCTTCTCCTGGATGGTAAGCATCTTCCTCCGGCACTTAGCTTTATTTTCAGAAGGCTTAGAAAAAGCAGCATGTTTAGGAGCCATTGTGGGGCTTAGATAAAAGTTCTCAGAAAGCGCATGCGTAGTGACGTAAGCGTGTATGAGAAAAAAATCGTGATAGAGCGAAGCCGTGAAAGTCGAAGCGTGACATAGCGAGGGATCACTGTAAATAGAGAATCAGATAGATTTTATAAGTCCACATTTTAATCGCGACTACTCATTGTTATTTCTTTGCTTATTAGGACTGAAAGTGAAAGTCATGTTCCACATCATTGGCTCCAAAGGGCCATCCCTACCTCACAACCCCAAAGCCACTTGCAGATTGTTTTTCCCCTGGCACTGACCTTGAATGCGAGGATTTTAATGGTCAGGATCAGAAGATAAAACATAGTCAGGCAGCAAATTGAAATCTGAACCACAAGTCAGGACAATCAGTCATCAAGTTTAAATCGCTAACCGAAAACAACAGTTCTAAAGCTAGAAAGTTAATTACCTCCTAAAGAATTGCACACTAAGGATTTATCCGCAATCTCAGATGAGAACATGGCCACCACTTTCAGCCTTTAAACCTATTGCATTAATAACATCACATGTCACAACATCTTCAATTACAACAAAGGCAACCCAGTAACCACTTCTCAGTAATGGTGGCAACCACATGCAAAACAAAATGGCATTGCAGCTGTGATCCAAGAGTCCGTAAGAAAAGATGGGCTGCTAACCAGGTCACCCCCATTTAATGCATAAAACAACAGAGGCAAAAGAAACGGGTGCTTGCAGGCCAAAAGCTCTGTCCTGCTGCTACTTTTTTATTATATAGCACCTTTTACATACACCCTCAGCATGAGGACACGGATGATTCCTGGGCTTCCAATACGTTTGCAGGCTGCCACTTCCTTTTTGTGCAGCTTAACCAGCCGCACCTTTAAATGACAACAGCTCATTTGGAGGTCCCCTTTCAGGTCTCCCTCATGACTAAGCCTACCATCAAAATCACATCAGAGCACACAGCAGATCAGAGTGGAGGACTGGCCCCTAATTTAGGCTGCACTGCTTTTGATCTGAGAGATACCGTTGGAGGTTAGTAGGCGTCGGTGAGCGCCAGGGCAGACACTCTGTGAATCAAGGCTGCCACGGAGAAGAGCTGACAGATAAGGTGTCCCAGTAGTTTCATCTGCCAGAGACATCTAGCCCAGTGATCTGAGCCTTTCAGCAGCTTCGCCTTATCAGTAATGACGACAATCCAGGAGGCTGTAGTCAGCTAATTATCCAATCAATGCCTCCTGGCCCCGCCATCACATTAGATAAGAGGAGAGCAGACTCTGGCTTATGGGGTGCGGTAGGAAACTTAGCAACTGCAGACGGCCTTATCATACATGCAGGGCAAAGCCGATTTGTGGGTGCAGGCAACCTGATTCATAACTAGCGCCTACTAAAACCAGCACCATGATTGGGTATGCCTGTAAAGATGGTTTTCCTGAGGTCATTGCTGCTCTGTCCTTTTACGTGCTGCCTGGTGTTAGCCAACAGAGAGCGTTCCTGTGCATGATGGATGGTGTGGAGCCTCTAATACTATTCCTTGGTCTTGCTAGGTTAGCAGAATGTGTGGAGTAAGGGGGTGCTGAAGATGCTTACCCATATTGTGGGGTTCTTCATCTTCTTCAGGACATCCCCAGTTTTGGTGAAGGATACCCAAGTCACCCATGCACATCTGCTTATCTCTCTATCTACACTTGAACTCCATTGTGAGGTGCTGTCCTAAGTAGATGTAATCCACAGTGTTGTCACTGTCCAATGTAACTGGATTGGTATCGGTGAAGAGGTCAGGACAGATTGGCCTCATAGCTTTATTGGGTTCTCATAGTAGCATAAACAGATTGCCGTGAAATTCTTCTACCTTTCGCGTGCTAATTAACATGCAACTTGTCTCCACTCTGCGGTGCCATGATGAGTGAGGAGAACTACCTGACCTTGAAACTTCTGTCTTCTTTACCGTAAATAACTACCTGACCTCAAAACTAATTAAACTGGTACAGGTTGGAACTAAAACCAAAAAGTGCACAGGATAGCCATCTTCTGACAATCAGGGAGAACATAAACTAAGAGAGAAGTTAACAAACTCAGAAATGTACCCCCAGTACCATAAACCTTCCCACCCTATTAATTGAAGTGTGCATCTGTTGGGTGGCACAGTAAATTATCCATTTTGCTACCCACTTACTAGTCTTGTGTCGTGGATGGCACTGAATTCTACTGCTGAAAAGGCTCCTGCCACAGGGGGTACTTCCTAAAAACCCGTACCCCCAATTTCCTCCAATCCATGCACTGTAAACATTTGGGGTATAAGTGAAGCAACATCTTGATAACTAGCAAAATTAATTGAATGTGTTAAGGTGACATTAAGAGTGGAAATTCAAAGTGGATGTATCAAAGACAATGCATGATTTGGCATTGTGGTCTGTACTGGGTCTATTAAGCGTTTGACATTTACAGTAGATCATTTTAACTCACTTTGGTTATTTGTTTAAATGTGCAGCCTCGCCGTGGTCTTGCCATGTGCCAGTAATTAGGCACGTTCAGGTGTATCGACTACAGAAATCAGCATCACTCATGTGGTTCTTCGTGATTGGCTCGCTTAACAAGACTTTTTTACACCTCCTTTGAACTGTGTGTAATGGCACACCGTTTAGCTCGAATGCTCTCTCTTGAATTCATATTTCCACGGATGTGGCTGACAATTCTTTGAACATCACACTGACTCTGATCGTCAAAATTGTAAATGGCAGAACCACAAACAGACAGAAGCATTGCACTGGTCATGTTTATCACGAGGCCAGTGATGTCTTTGAGTGCTGAGGTATCGTCTGCTTTAACAGAAGGTTTTTCTCCTTTGTGTATTTGAGCTTTTGAATGGATATGCGACATTTGGATTACACAACATGAGATTTTTTTTTTTTTTTTTTTTAAGGATGCTTTGTTATTGTTTGCTGATGTTCACTTCAGATCCACATTCAAGACCAGAGTAAAAAGATTTTTGTTACCTCTGTTCTCCATGAAAGATTCAAAGTTTTTCTTGGTTATCACTACAAATATCGTATAGTATAGTGTCACACAGATGGCTGCCTGGCTGTAACACAGAACGTACAGGGGTCAGATCAGGATGTTACACCCTCGATGACCAACACCCTTTTGTCTTCCTCAGAGCACAACTTTCAGGATGATGAGTGGCACTACTTTAGGCCTTGCACTCCCATCCTGGACCCTAAATAAAAAGAGACATGACAGCAAGTCCAGTGTCACTGTGGACCCTGCTTTCAGGGAGGACGCTACAATTGTGAAACTAACAGAATACTAAAGAGTACAAGAATGGGCTGTTGGTCATCTCCCTTTTTTTGTTTAAGCACCGTTTATTAAATAGAGTGCAGCCAAACACCCCAAAAGACTGACACAGTGTCTTTCATTGTTTCCCACAAGCAGAGAAGGGTACTATATAAAATTGAACTGATTTAAATTAACTCTGTGAATTAGAAGATGACAGCGTGATGGTGCCTAAGACAATGTTTGGGAGGTTCGGGACTGTCACCCCCATATTACACTTAACAACTGCAGTTGCCAGATTACGCTGCCCTATGGATGCCAGATTACATGACCAGTAACCACAGGGGATGATGGATTACACAACTCCTCAGATAGTTTAAAATTTCCAAAATATCTTAAGCTCAACACACGTTGATAGCCAGTGACTGTGTTGCCTGACAGAACTGCTGCTATAAGTCGGGACCTTTTTCATTTTTCCTTTACTATTTGTCAACAGTTTTCTTTGCTTTTTCCTTCCTTCAATATGTCACATCATACCACAATGCCATTTTGTTTTTCACAGTGATTTACAAACTCTACCTTTGTTTTCCAGCCTCTTTGTTTTGACTTGTATGTTGGGCTTTGTTCTCTTTGGTGGCACTGACTTTGGTAGAGACCCCTGTTTGTACCTAGACTCTCTATCTCCTGGTCGCAGTTCCCTTTAGTTCTTTGCAGAATAGCTGACGACTTTGACAGAATTTGCCTGAATTTTAATTGGGTTGCTTTGTAAGGCTCAGATCCCTTGTTCCTTTTTTTTTCTCCCTAAATAAAGTAAAAACGATCTCCATCCACACTTGTGTTTTCAAATCGCTTATGAAAAGTAGCTCTGCCCACACAAAAATGACCAAAAACACATATGACGTTGCATATCTATCTATCTGTCTATCTACACTGGGCTTGCACTTAATGGATGAAAGATGAAGATGGGAGTGTCCTCCACACATGACTTACATTTACACACGAAGAACAGCAATGCCAAATACGAAAAAACTGACGATGAAGTGTAACTGAGATTAAGACACCAGTATAAGGCCTGAGAAAAGGTAATGAGCAGGAATCATTCAAAGAAGGTTAGGAGCACGCGCTGATACAGGGCATTGCCGCACTCACCACATGATGATCCCAGATTAGGACCCGGGTGCAGCCATGCGACGGGTGACACCTCAGCACCACACTAGTTCAGATGGAATGGAACCAGCGTGAGGTTTTTTTTTATGGTGGCTTGAGTTTTTCCCTGCAGGTTGGAGGGCCTACATGCAGGGCTGGATGCAGATTAACGTCATACCAGAAATGGAGCGATTGCAGGTTAAGGACCTCGCTCAAGGGCCCAACAAAGTAGAGTCACTTTTGGCGTTTACAGGATTCGAACCAACAACCAATACCAGTGCAGATCCCTAGCCTAAGAGTCACCACTCCGCCCCGACTCAAAGAAGGGCCACGTATTATTCATGTCCTTTAGAGAGATAGTGTGCACCCCTTAGGTGGCGCGGGAGGAGATTCCAGACCAGACAGGTAGGAATAGGTGGGTCACGGTCACAAGGCGTAAGGTAAAGGGTGCACACTGTCCAGGGGCATCAACCCCAGAATTAGAAGTGTCTAACCATTATCATGTCCTAGCGGAGCTGGACGGTGACTCTGATAATTCTGAGGTGGTAGGCAGGGTTGAGGAGCCCCAAAGGGCCACCTCAAAACCAGTTCCCAAAAGGAGAGAGGTAGTGATAGTTGGGGAATCAATCATTAGGGGGATTGAAGAGCAGGTGTGCTCCAGAGAGAGAGAGAGTGTCTCGCACGGTGTGTTGCCTTCCATTAGCACAGGTGGGAGACCTCCCTGGAAGGGTGGATAGGCTCTTGGCCAGAGCGGGGGTGGATCCAGTTGTCATTGTCCACGTTGGAACAAATGACATACATAAGGGTAGTCTGTCAGTTCTGCGATCCAAAATCAAAGAGTTAGGTACCAACCTGAGGAGCAGAACTGACAAGGTAGTCTTCTCCGAAGTTCTGCCTGTGCCACGCGCCAGTCCAGGTAAGATTGAGGAGATTAGAAGGCTTAATGCGTGGCTCAAATCTTGGTTCAGGGGTAGAAGGGTATAGGTTTATGGGGCATTGGGACTCCTTTTGGAACAGATGGGAACTGTTCCGCTGTGACGGGTTACATCTGAACCGGAGGGGCACCAATGTATTGGGGAGGCGTATGTGTAGGCTAGTCGAGGATTGTTTAAACTAGGGAATGGGGGGGGCAGGGAGTTTAGGACAGGCCAGATTTAGATCTATACATGGAAAAACAAACAATGGTGTAGAAATAAAAATGCATAGTAATGTAAATTCTAAGCAAACACGTAAAGGTAGAAGGATTAACACATTAAAAATAGCTTGTCTTAATGCTAGAAGTATCAAAAATAAGGTAAGTGAGTTGGAGTTGTATGTAGCAGAGCATAATTATGATATTATAGCAATAACGGAAACCTGGCTAAATAACAAAGATGGAGATGAGTGTAACATAGAGGGATACACATTTTTTAGGAAGGATAGACAGAACAGAAAAGGAGGTGGGTTGCTGTTTATGCCAAGCAGGATTTAAATGTAAGTCCTCTTCAGTTGGATGATGAGCCCCATCTTAGTGAGGACATGTGGCTTTGCCTGGAAAATATTTGGGAAAATGAGAACATGAGGGCAACCATTAAGAAAGATATCAGAGAGGCTAAAAGACAGTTGGAGAGGAATATAGCAGATAAGGCGAAAGAAGACCCCAAGAGATTCTTTCAGTATTTTAGTAGTAAAAGAACAGTTAAGGAGGAGGTCAAGTTCATCAGGAATAGTAAAGGGGAATTAAAAGATACAGACAGTGAAATAGCAGATGCCCTAAACTTACATTTTTCTGAGGTGTTTACAAGTGAGCAAGTGGATAACCTCCCAGAGGTAAACGCAACTACTAAGGAGGTACTGAGGGATTTGGAAATTGTAGAGAGAGAAGAGCGGCTCAGATTAAATAAGATGAAATCAAACAAATCACCAGGCCCAGATAATATTTATCCTCGTGTTCTTAAGGAGGCTAGTGAGTACAGATATAAACCCTTGACACATATTTTTAGGAAGTCACTGTGCACTGGAGAGATTCCAAAGGACTGGAAAATGGAAAATATCATCCCATTATATAAAAAGGGTGACAGGGCAGATCCAAGCAACTATAGGCCAGTAAGCTTAACAAGCATCACAGGAAAATTAATGGAAGGAATTATTAAGGATAAGATTGAGCAACACATGACAAGGACAGGAGTTATTCTGAACAGTCAGCATGGGTTCAGAAGAGGGAGGTCATGTTTTACTATCATGTTGGAATTCTATGAGGAGGCAACAAAAGGATACGATCAAAGTGGAGCTTATATTATTTATCTGGACTTTCAGAAAGCATTTGATATGGTGCCACATGAGAGGGTGGGCATCAAGCTAAAAGAAGTGGGAGTTCAGGGTGATGTTTTTAGATGGGTGCAGAATTGGCTCAGACACAGGAAGCAGAGGGTGATGGTGCGAGGAACCTCATCAGAACTGGCCGATGTTAAGAGTGGTGACCAGCAGGGGTCAGTGCTAGAGCCGCTGCTATTTTTAATATATATAAATGATTTAGATAGGAATATAAGTAACAAGCTGGTTAAGTTTGCAGATGATACCAAGATAGGTGTATTAGCAGATAATTTGGAATCCATTATATCATTAAAAGGATGAAAAGTGAAAACAGAGAATAATGCCTGCATTTTTAAGTGAAAACATAATAGTGTAGACATTACCCGAGGTTGGTGTCATTCTGTAATCACGGAAAGAGTTTTATAGCGGAGCCATCATGACATCTTACCCTTAGCAGCAGTGCAGCGCATCCCAGAAACTTACTAATGAAACATTAAAGCTACAAATAGGCAGCATGACACACAACATATAGTAAACATTTACATTTTTCTTAAACTAAATTATTTAGATCAACCATATAAATAGTTTAAGCTTTCAGTATATCCAGTCCTTAACACTGGGATATGTTAGCCTACTTAATTAATGGAGGAGTCCAATTAAAACAAGAAAACCTGCAGCCACAGGGGGGCTTTCAGGACTAATCTTGAAAATGGTACTCTGTCTTGAATGTAATTTTCTTTGTTCTCCACTAGATGTCCTCAAGCCTGTGATTCACTGCTGGAACTGTGAGTAGCTGAAATATGTCCTTATGTGTCATTTCTGTTTGAGACCTCAGTTCAAGTATTGCATTGCCATTCTGTCATTAACACAGTTGAGATTCAAGGTCAGCTTTGTGATTGGACTACAATTAATTCTCAGCTTTGATCCAATGTACTCCAGTCAGAATAAGTCATTTGGACGACATCTAAAGTGGTGCTCTGGAAAGCAAAGCGAGAACAGAAATCCAATGCTAGTGACAGCTAGTAGACCATGTGCATTTGAGACACAGCCCATCCACAAGGATCTCAAACTCGTGTGGATGGTCAGATAACTCACAGAGGTTTGTTTAGTTCAGAGTGTCGTCACACATGTCCAGTGCAAAGCGCCACTGTCACTCATTGTGACAAAAGCCTCTAGAGACAAGCAGCCCCTTGGCCCTGCAGCTTGCCCACCCACTGAGTAGGTGAAGTAGAGTGAGTGCTGGTGTGCCAAGCAGGCGTTTAGTTTCAGTGTCACTGTCTGCTTGCCCAGGGACTTGAGGCCACTTCCTCACGCCAGCAGATTTTTTAGCTCCATGTCCTTGGGTAACAAATCCTCTGCTGCTTTATTGTTTGTTTTCACACCGCATTTACTTTCTGAACACAATAACTTAACAATGCCATACACTTTGCCCCTTAAGCCACTAAGAAGAATTTTAAAGCAGAGCTCTGGGTGCCAAACAGAATCAAAGTCTTTGAAGCGCGCTGGCTTTCCCCTTCGGTGCGTCCATTGTTAGTAAGTGTGCACCGCATGAATGTACATGGCAGGCAGCCTTTTTGTTAGTCTGTAGTTGGCACAGTTGACTATGAGGGCAATAAATGTCTGACATGTGGCAGACATCTGCAAGGAAAGAGCAAGAAAGTAAGAAAAAACTGAGCGGTCAAGACAATTCCACATGGAGATCACACTGTCATCCACAACACCAAACTGTCATAAGGCCTGCCTCACCAAAAGCACACAGACCCTTCCAATATTCACTCCTTGGAAAGACGGTCATAGCAGCTTTATGACATCAGGAGCCCCAAAGCAATGTGCTCACCAACCTTGAGCACTGCCACCTCTGACAGTCTCTGAGCTTCAGCCATTGTCACTCAGTCCTACAGAAGGTATGAAGAAACACACACCACATGTGAAAGTGGCAAAAAAATCAGAGCAGGAGACATAGAAGAAGCCCAGTATGTACCCGAGATGGGAAAACATAAAGCAAGAGATGGCCGAACTGCTTCCAGAGCACCACACTGACCTTGGTGGTCCCCCATTTAAACAACATCACGTATGCTTTACCTGTTGCCTGGGTGGCTTCATCATCCCTCCTATCACTGTATAAATAAATTGGTTAACATTAAGTATAATAAACATGGCAGCCACATGGTGAATTTGGCTGACCATACGTTTTGAGATGACAGTCTCAAGACCACTGCAACAAGGACCTTCACTCCTGTCTTGCCTCTAATGAGATTTCCAGACTCCTACTGGATAAACTGTGTCATGACATAAAGATGCACTCCTCTGTTTGTGGGTTGGCATCTGAGTCCCATTTTCTTGTCTGTGTGGACTTCTCAAGGTCTCCCAGTGTCATTTTCTCCTGAAGGTTTTCCTCTCACATCCCCAATGATGTGCAGGTTAGGTTAACTGTGAATTCCAAAATGGCCCTCTGTGTGGATGTGCAAGCACCATGATGGACTGGAACCGTCTACCTAATGCTGCTGAGGTGGGTTCTAGCACCCCATGACCGTGTATGGGACTAAGCAAGCCAGAGATCATCATGTGGCAGCTGCACTTTGGTGCCTACGCAAGTGACTTCCACAGGGCAGGGCGTCACCAGGGTTCTAAAGGGCCTTGAACAGTTTTATTGATGGTGACATCTGGGGGCTTTTCTTAGGTTACTGAGTAGAAGTCAAAGTAGAAGACCCTGTCAAACCTTGTACATCTTCAAAAACACAATGGACCAAAATTTTAGATGGGTTAAGATATACTGGGAGATGTATACGAAAGAAATCCAGAAGATCTATTCTAAAGTGACGGAAGGCAAGAATGAGCTGGCATCCTGGCTGGGATAGATGATTGGCTAATTGACCATGAGTCCCTCCTAAAAGGTGGAGAACATCCAGATGGTTGTGTCACCTTTGCAGTTGGAAAGATTGGACAGGGCATTTCCCTGATCCACAGGGTGGCAGCATCTATCTTGCATAACTCCTGTTTAATCACCCGCAGGGATGCATGGGATTTGTAGTTCTGAACGGTACCCCCTTGTAGGCTTCTGTGTTGTCCTGTTGAACACAGGTCCTGCTCATTCAGAACCACTCACTGGTGTACAGCAGAGAGCCGGCTACCAAGCAATGGGTCAGATTTGTATCGAGATGACATTATGTGTGGTTTATGTTTGATTTTGAATTACTATTTTTCATGTCTTTACGTTTTTTTGATTCACATGGGACTTTGTGTTGGTGTGCTGTTACTTTAAATGTGAGTATGTTCTTTGTGGGTGGAAGCAACAGTCAATCTCAATTTGGGCAATGCCCCCAGCCCTACCCAGGCAGTGGGAATCATTTATTTTTGATGAACTGTCAGTGCGTTGTTTAAGGTTGGAATTTCAATGTTTTTGATGATTTTGCTCTGTTTTAAGATTTTGATCACTGGATAGTGCTTTTTGCAACCTCTTAGGTGGCTCCTTTAATGGCTCTAAAGTGACATTTTCCAGTTTGGCCAGTGTGATAGTGAATTTACTAACGGGCAGGCTGGAGATCGGGAGAGGTGATAGGCCCTTTTGCTTTATTTCCTTAAGTTTTGGCTTCAAAATCTCTTTACCCTTCTGCTTTTTATTCCTTTTTACTTGTAATAAAGCCTTTCTTTTCTTCATGGACTGTGAGAGCGCCCCTTCAGGCCACTATAACAAGCCACCCCTTTACCCATGACCAGTGGGATTCCTCCTTTTGTTCTCAATATCCTCACCCTAATTTTCCTAAGTACCCTTTGGTGGGCACGTGGTAACAGTGTGCGGGGACTAATATTTCTTGCCTTGGCTCAGTTTTTTACTTTCTCGCATGCCCCTTGTCGTTGCAGGGGTGCCTCTGTCCCTGCCGGCTCTTCTTTGTCACAGTGGCGAACCTAGGAGTTTGTGCTCGTGCTGTGATGGCCAGGCCCTTTGCTGATTTGTGTGCCACCCAGGACAGGCGACATTTTCACTGTGGTGCTGGTGTCTAAATTTAGACCACGTTCTGTTGAGTTCCTGCAGTACATGTATTGTCTTGTGTGTCTGAACATCCGCGGTTGCCTCCTCCGTCTCCGTCTCAAGAGATGTTTTAAAGGTAAACAACTCTTATCTTTAACAAAAGGACCAACAGGAGAGACATACCAAGTTTAATTCAGATTCCAGGGCGGCCATCAGCAGGCAGGAAACGCTCCATCGGCCTCTGAGTGCCCGTGAGCAAAAGCAAGCGTAGAGTTTGGCGGCATTGTGAGTGTTTATACCGGGAACAGGCTGAGAAACGCAGGAGGAGGAGGAGGAGGATATTCAGAGACGACCACTGCTCTTCATTCTTTTCCTGTATGCTCCCTCTTCGAGTAAGAGACAATGGCTCCATATTGTCTGCTCTCCGTGCCCTGCCCAATGAAAGCATGATTTTTAACCTCTCTGTTATAATAACAGTCACCTTAATGGACTGACGGCACTCCCAGCTCCCCGTCAACACCTGAGCACAAATAAAAAGCACTTCTTAAAGCGCTGTCTGCACTCAGATCCTTCAAGCTGCCTTTTCAAATGCCTTTCCTGGACCGAGAGGCCCCTGATAAAGATTACTGTCATACAGACAGCTCAGCAGAACGTTTGGGAATTCCTTTCTTTTATGCAAAGACGACAAGCACAAATAACTCTTTACCATCGGGGGGCAGATTTATGACTCTATTAACTGCAAAAACATGCAAAAGCTGGCCTCTGCCACAAAGCGCTACCTACATCATGCCTCGCCCCTATGTGCCCGTCTGCCGCTTCTGACTGAGAGTGATGCCTCGATGCAACAATGCATACGGGAGAGAAGCACAAATGAGGCCAGCTGGCCTAAATGAGCCACCGGAGGCACACTCAGCTCACCTCCTCACATAAGAACACAAGAAACAACGTAAGGAGGACAGAAGGTAACCCCCTTCGATAGCCATTGGAAAAAGAACATGGGTGTCCAGCCACTAGGCCACATTCCCGTATGTTGGTCTCAAGTGACGGTGACTTTTTGAGTACTTAAGGCTTAAACCACACTGAGAGATAAATTGGAAAACACCATTTTCTGTCCACCCTGGTGTTTTTGGATTGTCACTAAAAAGTTAAAAACGTCAAGCTCTTCCCCTTTTGGACTTGCGCAGTTTGGCAGTCGACAGCAATGTTTGTTTATGGAGCAAACACAAAGTCATTTCAAATGCTAAGGGAATGACCTCCTTGTCTGGACAGACGATGTCCAACCTCTCTTAAAGGTTACAAACAAGAATGAGGCAGCCAAAATCTTGGAAACTTTTGGCAAGAAGTCCCACCAAAATAAATAGGGTGGAACAGTCAAATGTTTCAAAACATTTTTGAACATCCTCAACAGCCTTGGAGATGTTCTTCTGCACTCCTCATGGATGGCTTCCCTCTCACCTTTCTTGTCCCCCGGATTTTAAGGTGTTACCTTTCCATTCTTCTTTACTCTCTTTGGCCTTCCATTTCCATTCCTGACGCTTTCGTTATATGGGGTTTGGTTTCTATGGTGAGTTCTTAAACATTGCAGGAAAGTCGAATGCAAACCAAACATTCCATTAACAGCTCATTATTAATTATTTTCCTTTCAGTGGCCACACTAAAATCTTCAATATACACAATAAAGATATGAAAATGAATTAAACTGAAAGAACGGCAGTAATGGTCAATTACAGGGAAATCTGAGCTACGTGGAAATGAAGGCAATTTATAGACAGAGCCATCCAAAGCACAAAATGGCAGGCCAAATTAGCATAATGCACAGGAAGTAGAGGAGCTCGGTCCTGTGGGGATGGCAGGCACGGGTGTCCTGCAGAGTGCCAGTCACAAGTGTCAAAGGTTACCGCCAGGAGCAGCCACTGCCTCCGCCTTTTCTTAGAAGAATGAAATGTTTTACATGCTCAGAGAATGAGCTGGGCAAGATGTTGGTATGTTAAGCAGGCTGTGCAAGTGCTCCTCAAGGTGGAAGCCAGCTCTGGGCAAAGTGCTGTACTGGCCCCAAGTGAGACAGGGAAAAGTGGAAAATGGAATTGAAAGAAAAGACGTCAAAGGCTAAACCCAGAAAAACCAGTAAGTCAGTTAGAGAAAACAGCTACATTAAATCAATTAGAGAATTGGATGTATTAGGGACCTTTGTGCTGATCATAATGCCGGCACTCTGAATGTCATCATGTGCCACTGGGATGATCATAGCAATGACTGACACTAACGGACAATAACTCACTAACTGGTAAGATGTTATAAAATTTAAAAAGTTAATAACCATTTCAAATTTTCCAAAAATCAATGTGAAATTCATATTCCTAGAGGTTCAAAAGTCCAGCATCCAGAAAAAAAATGTGCCTAAAGATCATAGACTGGCAGGGAAAAATAAAAATTCATTTTAAGAAGTGCCAGTCAACTGAAGGGCTCCTACACTCACACAAGGGCAGTTTAGAGTTGGCACTGAATTGGACTGGCGTGACTTTGGAGATGTAGGAGAAAAAAAACCCACAGAGATTTGAGGAGGACTGATGAACTCCACAAGCATGGGATTGGAATCCAGGATGCTAGATGCTCCATTTTATATTGTGCCTTTCCAAGTTGAACACGGCTGCTAGGCACCTTATAGCAACAGTACACCCTTTTGTATGAGGAATGGCAGACAAGTGTCATGTGGAGATGCGATTTTATAGAAAGGACACAGTTGGAAACTTGTACTGGGTAAATTTCCCACGCACATTAGGAAGTTTGTCTTCATACGAAGAACCACAGACACATGGAATGAGTGACCAAATAGTGTAATGGACAGTAGGGGTTCATGGATCTCCAAAGCTCCACTTGATGTTATTTCAGACAATCTCACTGAACAGGATGAACAAGCTTATCGAGCCAAATGGCCTGTTCTCATCACAACTGTTCTAATGTTCTTTAATTGTAAACTACAGTTTAGGGTGTGGACAGCAGGGGGTGATCAAGAGCTGAACATAAACTCAAAAATGAATAGAGTAATAATAGAAAGGGAGTCCATTAATGATATTAAAGATAAAGAGGCCCTGTAAAGACCAGGTTAAATCAAAACCAAAAACCATAGCGCAAACACTCTGTGCCTGGTGGGGCGGCTGGTCCACTAAGCTGCACTCTTTCACAAAAGATTGCTCTCCGTCACCAGTCCTTCAGCCTTCCTTCCGCTCTCCCAACAGTCCCAATTCGCTATACAGAAATATATCATTGGTGTGGATGTGCCAGTGGGGCATTCTTAAGCCTAAGAAAAAGGATCTTTGAAAACAGAACTCCAGGGAAGGTCAAAAATCCACAAGTGTCAGGGCGTCTGTGTTGCTATGTGACCATCCGGTTGCTATGTCTCCTTCATTCCAAACCATGCCTCATCAAAAACATTTCTAGTAATAAAATGCAGTGCATTTGTCATTCCAACAGATGGCACATCAAAAACATTAACACTGCTTTTACAAATCTCACACCAAAGGGCATAACAAATAAACTTTGCATTTTTCATTTAATAAGATGGCATATTACGAACATTTATAGCAATGAAATGTGCTGTATTTATCATTCCAACACATGGTGCATCACTAAACACTTGTAGTAATGTATTTTATTAGTAGATATGTTTGTGAGGTGCCATCTGTTGGACTCACAAATTAATTGCATTTCTTGCTACATGCATTACAAAATACATTCTGATAGTTCATACATACAAGTGGTTTAAATGTTAATGCCTTAGATTTTGACCCATCTTAGATGGGTAGCACAGTTAGTTCTGATATATAAAGCCATAGTACTCACCACCCTTCTTTAACGCTCAGAATCCAGGATAACATATAGCAGACATCTGAGAGCTTTTAAGGTTTATTAACAAAAATGCCTCAGAAAAGTCCTCAGCATTAGCTGGGAGGACCAATATACAAACTCCAGTGTACTGGAACTGGCCAACATCTCTACCATCACTAACCACTATTGCTCCACACCAGCGGAGGTGGATGGGCCTTGTCACCTGATCGTCAGAATCGTGCATGTTCAAACAAGTCCTCTACTCACAACATCTCTTACAGGACAATGTGCACAATAAGGCCAGAAGAGGAGATACAAGGACATGTTAAGTCTCATCCTAATAGTTGGGAGGTATCAGCAACTGATCCGGGAGATAACTTGTTTGTGAAGGTGCCACAGTTACAATCAAATATCCTAGAATTCTGCAGAAATCAAGCACAGACTCAGAAAGGACAGGACTGCTATCAAAAAGACACAACCAACAGCCACCATTTTGGCTTGTTCACACTGCATAAAAATGTGTAGTTCTCAGAATCAACCTATTAACCACCTCAAGATCCGTAATAGCCAGGAATGAGAAGGAGGACAGTCACACTCGATTTTGAGTGACTACCAATCAGGATAATAATAGTTTATTTATTTATGACTGACAGCATTTTAGTGAGCAGGACCAAACACACATGCAAAGGTCGCAGCCCAAAAAAAAAAAAATCAGTCAGCCTATTGCTAACTACAATAAAAAAAATGTCGAATAATCATCATCAAAAAATGTACTTTCCTGAGAAAGAGCAAATAGAAATTGCATGCTAGTCTTTTAGAGGTTTATCCGTAAACTTGGATGATTATTAAAGTCACATGATGTCACAAATCATGCGTCACGATCGACCGTGCTAGAAACAAAGTCATTGGGTAAAAATGAAAACCAACATGGCATTGTGGAAAGACACCATTCAATATATTTTATTTACAAAAATAACCACTGAGGAAAATGAAAAAAACAAAATGAATTATAACATGGCCAGCTCCATGCTCACCATATCCCAGGTCATAAGGCTCTTTAAAGCCCGTAGAACAACACCTGATGGGGTCTCTGAGGAGTGCCAGTGCTGACCATGTTTGCTGCCCACTATTTGCTCTAATGGTCTGAGGGACAGAAACATCAATGGTAATTCCATCTGTACTCATTAGTGCGTGGCTCCAGACCAAGGACTGTAGTGGTAGTGTCCCCTGCTTGTTATAAACTGCATTACATCCACTCATAATTTTAAGCGGTATGGCTCAATGCAACAGAAGTGTTCCCGTAATTTTTCTGTAGGAGCATCGTTTGATGAGATGAGTCCGTGGAAGGGTAGGGAACATGTGACCTTCTGACTGTATCTAGCACACTTCATTTGTGAAAATCATACCAAGGCACTGGATACCTGTAGTATAAATGTTTCCAATATTTTGACAGTGTGAATACTGACAGGCACAGGGTGGCACTCCAAATCAGGACCTTATAGTCTCATGGCACTAGGGGGCAGAGTTGCATGGTGCAAAATGGCAAGGCAGAGGAAACGCCTGCCGACATTGCCAGACTAATCACCTGTAATGGTGGGCTGACCTGAATGGCCCGCACTCTTAACAATTAAGGGGAATGTTGTAATTTCATGATGAGAAATGGAGACACTTCTCCTAAAAAAGACAGGAGGTGGCTTTCATCTGCCTGTTCTATACAACATGTGGCTGTGGCAGCCGCTTTTGCCAGCACTTCAGCTTCTCTTGGGATTGACACTCTCTGTCATAGCATAGACGGCATATCCTCAAACATGCAAGGGCTATTATGAAGTCGATTTCTGACATTACGTTGTCTTCTAAATGGATGGACCCAGCTGACCTCTCGACTCCTGCACTTAAAAATATTAACCTTTTTAAGTTACTTATTTGTGCCAAATATGAAGACCGCCTGATGCTTTTTTTGATAAACACGTGGCCAGGCTGTGCCACCAAGTGAGGCAATTGAGACCAAAAACGTGAGGGGACCGAGAAGAGGTCTCTTTTTAAACAACTTGTGCCTAATTGTCCTGCATAAGAGCTTATTCTTCCATGTCTAATTTACCAAGATGGCTTCATTTCACTTTCAGAAGAGCCTCCTCATAAGCCTCTGTGCTCGGCTGCCAGAAAAGGATGTCCCCTGGGTATTTAACAGAACACTGCAACACTAGCTGAGTAATTACTCAGCGAGATCAGAGAATCAAATTGACTTCGAGACACTGCTAATGAAATCAGATTAGGCCTTGAAAGGCCAGTGTTTTCAAAGCCACAAGTCGAAGTCAGTTACGGACAGAGCTCGAGTCACACGGAGCCAGCGCCGGGATTTGAGGACGCATACGAGGGTCTGGACTTCTGACCTGAGACAGTGAGGGCTGTCCAGCCAAGCGGGACATTAATTTAGACTTAATTTCATTCAAAAGTGATGCTGTTCAGCCAGCAGTTCATGCCTGCCTTAAGGTTGCTTTATTTAATTTTGTTGTTTTTCAGACGTTTAAACTTGGACTTGGGTTTCATTTTGTCTTTATTGTATAAATTTAATATTGTGGCGTTTATTAATTACTGTCCTGAAAGGAAACTTAAACTTTTGAGCAGCTGCAGCAAATGCACATAAGAAAACAAAAATTGACTAAACGGGAATTTACAATGAGAACATGAGCCATGACGTGAGACAAAATCAAAGTCCAAAGAACAGGTGAGAGGACAAAACCAAACAAAAAACACGAGAATGTTTAGAGTAAAGCTTTGGTTTTGGTATCCGTAGATCAAATAAGAAAATCCCGTCATGTTGATTACAAACTTATCGTGACCTCTGAGACCACATACCAAGAAACACAGGGAAGCAGACCTAAAGACAGGAATTGAAAATGGCAACAGTAAGGATGTAAAATGGTGACCAAGGCATTGCTAAAACAAAACACAGAACGTAAACCATAAAGAATTGTGAATACAAAATGACAGAAACTGAATCCTGAAAACTGAAAAACTAACAATTAAAGTGCTAGATAATCCTCTATGACACCAAATCATGACAATTATTAAACAACAGTGGCTTAGGTTTCACTTGTTATCTGCCCTGCCTCCCGCATGCAGAACCAGAGGAGCTGGAGGCCCCGATCCTACAGTTTTTAGCATTGCATGCTTGATTTCACGTCTGCTGTTTTATTTTGTATTTCATTTAGTGGATTCTTTGGTTTAGACGCTAATTTGGATTAAGGTGCTACTTAGTGGTTTGCGGAACGTCTGGATTTGCTTACCTATGTTGCTCTTTTGTGACCTACCTTGCATTTTGTGCACACGTAGCTACTTACAAGTTGTTGAGGCAAAGATTGCAACAAAAATAATACGGGCCGTGAAGTTAAAGGGGAGAACTAAAAAGAGAGCCAAATTCAAACCGCTCCACTTGTTTTTGAAATTAAGCTACTGAGAAAAAAGTGATACGACTGGCAAATTCTACTGTACTCTTTCCTGTAATGCAATGCACAGATTTTTACTCTAAAGCATTTATGCTTACTATTATTAGAATTTCAGCTATCGTTTGAAAGTTGTAATTGTTTTCACATTATTTAGTGACACCATTTTTGTTTTGCCATGATTGTCACCATTTTGAGGAATTTGTGTTCCGTTATTTAGGCCATCAACAACGCTGACTGAAGAATAACTCCACCATTTTTATTTGTCAGTGGCTGTTACAACATCAACATTACAACAAGGCATAAACCTGAAAGAACAGTAATAAAAACGAATGTTAGGAAAATGGAGAAAACAGAACAAAAGTAAATAACAAAATAACAAAAATCAAATTCTTCAGCAAAAGAATAATAAAAGAAGTTAAATAAAATGTGTATACAAATGACAAATATAACCTAAAATAAATAAAAAGAAGCCACAATCATAACACCTTGACCCTCTCTATTCTTCTTGGCAGTACTTTAATAAAATGTTAAATAAAAAATACTTTGGTTTTATTTGTCCTCTGCACCATAGGATTTCCAGGTTTTTTCCATTTTCTTTCCAGGGAATTTTAATCAGTTGAATATTTTAAAATTATTTTACTATTTTAAAAGCCTGAGCCCCATTTTTGGGCCTGCGTAGGTTAGATTCATGGATCTTGACTTTGCTGATGATGCTGTGATCTTCGCTGAGTCAATGGAGGCTCTGATCGGGGAGCTCGAGAGACTGAGTGAGGAGTCTGAGTGTCTGGGCTTGTGAGTGCCCTGATAAAAACCAAAAGCCAGGCCTTTAATGACCTCTTGGGCACGGCCATCAGCACTGTGTCTGTTTGCGGAGAGAATGTCGACCTCATCAAGAGGTTTACTTTTCTGGGCAGTGACATTCATGTGACTCTGGTGACTCTTCCTATGAAGTCAGTAGAGGGATTGGGAGAGCATGGGGGGGTCATGAGGTCGCTGGAAAGGGGTGTGTGGCGCTCCCGATATCTGCAAAAGGACGAAGGTCCAAGTCTTTAGAGTCCTGGTGCTTCCTGTCTTGCTATTTGGTTGCGAGACATGGATGCTACCCAGTGACCTGAGACGAAGACTGGACTCCTTTGGTACTGTGTCCCTCCGGAAGTTCCTTGAGTACCGATAGTTTGACTTTGGGTTGCTCATTAAGCCCGAATGAGGCACATAACCTGCATTGTGAGGGAGCGTCAGTTACGGCACTACGGCCGTGTGGCGTGTTTCCCCAAGGGTGATCCGGCTCGTAAGATCCTCATTGTTAGGAACCTGAGTGGCTGGACCAGGCAAAGAGGTCGCCCATGTAACACTTGGCAGCGGCAGATAGAGGGTCAATTCCAGAGGGTGGGACTGGACCGTGTGTCTGCCTGGAGGATTGCAAACCAGGATCCCGAGTTGTTTTGTCATGCAGTGGGTGCGGCAATGCAGTGTACCAGTGCATGCTCCCCAACTTGTAGGCCAGAAGCCTGCCACTGGAGTTGGGGCTAGGCCTATTCAGTGGGTCCAGACATGCAAAGAGGGCCTGTGTGGCTTTCTAATGGGTTTTTTGAGGCATGCACTTTATTTCTGAGCTTTATATGTAGCAGGAATCCTACCTGTTATACCCTACAAAATAGCAGAAAGCATGTTCAGTACTGCTACTGGTGCAACAACACCAAAACAAAAGCGTAAGGGGGAGTAACAACAGCATGCAAAATAGAGCAAAAACAATACACAACAGGCAGTGTAGTGTAATATATCAGGTATAGTACATAACAAAGTAGCTGTACTGAAACACTAGCATGTTTGTTGAATGATAGGCATCATGTCATCAGTCTCTGCAGTTTGCTTAATGCTCAGAAGAGGATGCTGGTCTTCTTTTTCTTCCCACCAGGTCACTTTGTTTGCTGATCAGTTTGCTGTAAGTAGCCCACAAGTGCAGGTCAGTTTTCCCATTTTGATGCTACCTCAGATTTTTGACTTTCCAGCATGTATCAGATCATAAACATTCGGTCAACACCAAGATGAAGGTTCTAGCCCCAGTGGTTTATGGGTAATTGTGTGACAGATGGACAGATCTTAGTATTTTATATACACAGATTGTTTTTTTTTTATTTATACAGAAACCTACAGTGGTGTGAAAAACTATTTGCCCCCTTCCTGATTTCTTATTCTTTTGCATGTTTGTCACACAAAATGTTTCTGATCATCAAACACATTTAACCATTAGTCAAATATAACACAAGTAAACACAAAATGCAGTTTTTAAATGATGGTTTTTATTATTTAGGAGAAAAAATCCAAACCTACATGGCCCTGTGTGAAAAAGTAATTGCCCCTTGTTAAAAATAACCTAACTGTGGTGTATCACACCTGAGTTCAATTTCCGTAGCCACCCCCAGGCCTGATTACTGCCACACCTGTTTCAATCAAGAAATCACTTCAATAGGAGCTGCCTGACACAGAGAAGTAGACCAAAAGCACCTCAAAAGCTAGACATCATGCCAAGATCCAAAGAAATTTATGAACAAATGAGAACAGAAGTAATTGAGATCTATCAGTCTGGTAAAGGTCATAAAGCCATTTCTAAAGCTTTGGGTCTCCAGCGAACCACAGTGAGAGCCATTATCCACAAATGGCAAAAACATGGAACAGTGGTGAACCTTCCCAGGAGTGGCCGGCCGACCAAAATTACCCCAAGAGCGCAGAGACGACTCATCCGAGAGGTCACAAAAGACCCCAGGACAACGTCTAAAGAACTGCAGGCCTCACTTGCCTCAATTAAGGTCAGTGTTCACGACTCCACCATAAGAAAGAGACTGGGCAAAACGGCCTGCATGGCAGATTTCCAAGACGCAAATCACTGTTAAGCAAAAAGAACATTAGGGCTCGTCTTGTCTCGTCTACTGCAATGCGGTGTTCACTGGCTGTTCAAACTGTTCTCTATTCAGCCTCCAGTTAATCCAAAATGCCGCTGCAAGAATTATTACAAGAACAAGAAAATATGAACACATAACTCCAATTCTTAAATCTTTACACTGGCTCCCAGTTAAGTTTAGGGCAGATTTCAAAATCCTCCTTTTAACATATAAAGCATTAAATGGCCAAGGTCCGGCTTACTTGTCTGAACTTATCATGAGTTACAAACCTGAGCGCACATTAAGATCTCAAGATGCCAGTCTGCTTAGGATTCCAAGGATTAATAAAATAACAGTGGGAGGTCGAGCTTTTAGTTACAGGGCCCCTAAACTGTGGAATGGTCTTCCTGCTTCCATAAGAGATGCCCCCTCGGTCTCAGCCTTTAAATCCCGGCTGAAGACTCACTACTTCAGTTTAGCATATCCTGACTAGAGCTGCTGATTAACTGTACATACTGCATTTCTGTTGTTAGTCATTAGCACTATAACATAAGTAACATGATAATTATATTTGAATACTAACCCTCACCTATTCTGTTTCTTTTCTCGGTACCCAAATGAGGCCATTGGTGCCATGGCCCACCTGCCAAGTTGTTTGCCTGCCTATGGTAAAGTCATCCCTGATGGAGGATCACAGGAATCATGGGAAAGAGGGGTCCTTTCATCTGAGCAACATTTCAGCCGTGGCCTGGCCAAATGGGGAGGCAGCTAGATGGATGAGGTCTCCAGGACTCTAAAAATATCCAAACCTAATTATGTCATATCATCTACTGTTAAACCGTACTTCTAAAAATTTTTATTATTATGCTGTATTAAGGAATTGTTCTGTTCTGTGTATTGTATTGTATTGACCCCCTACTTTTGACACCCACTGCACGCCCAACCTACCTGGAAAGGGGTCTCTCTTTGAACTGCCTTTCCCGAGGTTTCTTCCATTTTTCCCTACAAGGTTTTTTGGGAGTTTTTCCTTGTCTTCTCAGAGAGTCAAGGCTGGGGGGCTGTCAAGAGGCAGGGCCTGTTAAAGCCCATTGCGGCACTTACTGTGTGATTTTGGGCTATACAAAAATAAACTGTATTGTATTGTATTGTATTGTCTCAATTTTGCTAAGAAACATCTCAATGATTGCCAAGACTTTTGGGAAAATACCTTGTGGACTGATGAGACAAAAGTTGAACTTTTTGGAAGGCAAATGTCCCGTTACATCTGGCGTAAAAAGAACACAGCATTTCAGAAAAGAACATCATACCAACAGTAAAATATGGTGGTGGTAGTGTGATGGTCTGGGGTTGTTTTGCTGCTTCAAGACCTGGAAGGCTTGCTGTGATAGATGGAACCATGAATTCTACTGTCTACCAAAAAATCCTGAAGGAGAATGTCCGGCCATCTGTTCGTGAACTCAAGCTGAAGTGATCTTGGGTGCTGCAACAGGACAATGACCCAAAACACACCAGCAAATCCACCTCTGAATGGCTGAAGAAAAACAAAATGAAGACTTTGGAGTGGCCTAGTCAAAATTCTGACCTGAATCCAATTGAGATGCTATGGCATGACCTTCAAAAGGCGGTTCATGCTAGAAAACCCTCAAATAAAGCTGAATTACAACAATTCTGCAAAGATGAGTGGGCCAAAATTCCTCCAGAGCGCTGTAAAAGACTCATTGCAAGTTATCGCAAACGCTTGATTGCAGTTATTGCTGCTAAGGGTGGCCCAACCAGTTATTAGGTTCAGGGGGCAATTACTTTTTTACACAGGGCCATGTAGGTTTGGACTTTTTTCTCCCTAAATAATAAAAACCATCATTTAAAAACTGCATTTTGTGTTTACTTGTGTTATATTTGACTAATGGTTAAATGTGTTTGATGATCAGAAACATTTTGTGTGACAAACATGCAAAAGAATAAGAAATCAGGAAGGGGGCAAATAGTTTTTCACACCACTGTAAATGCAATCTTTCTCCCACCAACAGACCCCACAACAGTAAGGATGTGTGAAAATCCCCCACTGTTCTGCTCAGATAGACCCTGCAGTCTGAACACAGGCAGATGGAGGGCAGATGCAGCTTTCTCAGTTTAACGCGATGAATTAACGGATTAATGCTGCAGACGTCCTAGCGTTGTGGTTATTTTCTCAAGCAAATAAAGGGGAATGCCGTTTTATTGTCGCCTATATTTAGCACGATAAGTGAAAGGCATGCTGATCATGCCAACTTCCGAAATTAGAGTGAATTCTAAATTGGGAAAAAGCTTCAGGAGGAGGAGGACAAAAGAACAATGAAGGCGTCCACAAATGAGAGGGCCAGGCGTTATTTTTAGTGAGGCCAGTCTGCCCCACATACGCCCGTCACCTCCGCCCCTGCCAGCAGTTAACACGGAGGATGGATAATTCTAGGAAAAGGCAGGAGGAGAGAGGCTTTCCTCCTCAGAGACTGAGAGGTAGACAGGGTCCCAAGCCATAGGAGGAAGTGCAAGTGTAAACAAAAGCATGTGATTGTGAAAATACAGCATTGTGGGGATATGTTTAGAAAAGGAAGCTGCGCTGCAGGCTCATGACACCTTCCTAGTGCAAAGGCGCCCACCTCAGTAACTCTTTCTGTTTTACAAAGCAGTTTATTAATCAGAGACTGTGAGGGAGCCAAACAGGTAGTGGTGCTAAGCCAGTCGAGGACAGAAAACAAAAATACAAGAAGTGGCCAAACAAGTGTGACAAATGGCCCAAGGCCGGACAGGAGATAATCACAACAGTCAGTACAGGATGTGCCAGGGCGCTGGGGTTACACAGTTAAAGGAAGTCGGAGGAGATTCATTTTTAGTCCTTTATAAAAACAAGAGGTGCTGCTCCCCAACAGCTGGGCCAGGCCTAAGAAGTAGTGACTCACAGACGTAATGGCTGTGCTGCACCATTGTGAAAGTTCAGGGAGGTGACATCAAGCACTCCAGTTTCTTCACGCCCTTTATCTATTGAGATTTTGGTGGGTTCTGTAACTATTCATTATTCATTATCCTATTTTTTTTAATGCACGTCAGCTAGATATGGTTTTTAGATCTTTTTAAAGCGGCCCGCTACATCATCATTCAAAACATGTTACAATTCAGCCCTAGTTGACAGTTGGTTTTCTCAAAGACCTCCTGTAATGAGCATTTCATATAAAGATTGTACCTGCATGCAATTTTCATTTACAAATGACATTAAAATGCATTCGAAGGGTCTGCTCACAAATATATCGGTGAAGCACAACACACTGATGAATAGAAGGGAAATGGCCAGCACATAATGACCCAACAGAAAAAGTGAAAAGAAGAAGATGTGCCAGACAGTCATAAAGAACTTTACTGTCTTATCAAAGTGAGACGGTGGCTCGATTTCACCCACTGCGCACACAGGTGTCAGGCCTGTCATTTCTATTGACTTTAATAGAAAATACATTTGCCTATCCACTTATATTAGATGTGACAGCTGCCCGTTTCTGACCAATTCTGAATGTGGTCTGAGTGCTCCATCTCCCGGGTGTTTAAAGCCATTTTTAGGTGCATCCACATACAGTATAATGTGTGACACACCACTGTGACAGCCAAGTCTGTCTGTCTGTCTGCCTGCCTAACTGCCTGCACAAAACAACTAAGTCCCCTTGTTGACCAAGTTTGTTGAAATGTCGTACATTTATTCTTTAAGGAAATTTGTCAGACAGGTCGCGGAGGTATCTTGAAAAGATCAGGATGAAATTTCTAAATCTCCAATTGAAAAGCAACAGTAAATATGCAAACTCGTTTCTCTTTAAGCAGAGAAACATTCTGAGCAATCTTGATTGCATTTACTGTTACAATTTTACCTTGACAACAGTTGCTTGAACTTGTTGATCTTCTTCTTTTACTCGTCTCTCAGCCCCTCCGATGCCCACTACAAGTAGCTCACACAGCAGCACCCCCCCTAGTGCCAAAAACAAGTCACTTCTCTGGAACTAAATAGAAGCACAGAGAAAAATGAACTAATATTATCTGCAGATTATTACTGCTAAGAATCGACATTATGAACATACAGCTTAACAGCATTTGAAATAATTAATGACACAGAAAAGTGCAACTGCCTAATGGATTTAGAAAAGGAACTGCAGCTGATGTGTGGGCAGAAGGTTAGAGCAATCTGACACGCAACAAGGACCACTCTGGCCACTGATAGCAAGGACAGGGCTGCGCTGCTTACTTAGCGGTCAAACATACAACAGCCTTCGTGTGTAGAACTGTTTATTTTTACCTGAAGACCATATGCTTCTTCCATTTATCTTCAAACAGGAATTTAAAACTTTAAGATAATTGTCACCTTTGGTATTACTGTTATACATGAACTCAGTTCCTTTGCAAGTTCTTACTTATTTCTATTATTTTAACTAATATTCATAGCTAGATGGGGAGCTTACTTCACTTTGTTTTCTTATAGATTCTTGAATTTCCCTTGGGATCAATGAAGTATCTATCTAGAATTTATGCAAACATTCATTGTTTTGTTTTAATAGATATTTTGATTTATTGTTAATTAATGGATACTACTCTAATGGGTATACATTCAAAAATGTTATGTTTCAGAAAATTAAACACCAGTTATGCACAGACCCACCAGCACTAACAAATATTAGTCAATGCCACTGTCAGATCACTTGAATTACAATCTGCTGCAAGTTCCTTTGTTCTGTGTTTTTAACTCCTTTGTAACTCCATTAACGTGGTGTACTAACATATGGAACTGCACTCCGTTAACACTATTATTATTATAACCACAACCATTATTATTATTAATAAAAGGAGGTGTCGTGTCTGGTTTCTATGCATCTGTTTTCCAATGGATGGCTCTTTACAATCATCAGCGCAGCTTTTATTGAACCCTGTACCAAATGGCACAATAGAGACTCAGCAACTGGGCACAGATGGGGCACTGCAAATTAATGCTAAATACAATCAACAGAGAGTGACTGTCAGAAGGAAAGAAATCAGCTTCTTCACCTTAAGAAAAGGCCAAGAGTCTGTCTGTGTATCTGTGACTCTCTCCATTTGCTTTGCCTCTGTCATTCCAACAGGCGGCTCATCACAAACATTTGTAGTGATAAAATGCATAGCATTTGTCATTCCAACAACATGAGCATCACAAAGACCATGGCTTTTACTAATCCCATACCAAATGGCATATAACAGAGACATATACCTTACATTTGTCATTCCAACAGATATTGCATCACACATTTTTATAGTCAGAAAATGCATTGCATTCATCATTCCAGCACATTACAAACATTTGTGGTAATGCATTTTATTACTACAAATGTTTGATGCACCATCTAAAAAGGCAAATGCAATGGAATTTATTACTGCATGCATTGTACAATACATTCCAATAGATGATGCACTGCAAATGTTAACGCAGAAGTCTATGCTGATCACTTCCAAATGACCACGTGTTAAATGTTTAGCACAGCTAGTTACTCACTGTTAAGCTGAGAACATACCTTCGGCACCGGTACTAAAGCAAATAATGCAACACAAACCCCATCACTTCAGCTTCTTTGCCTTACTACACTCTGCGGATCACCTTTTTAATTTTCCAATGTACATAAAAGCTGGGGTTTGGGGGTCCCCTGTGAAGCCTCCATCATGTTGAAGCACAGAAGAACCAAGTGTTGAGCACAAGGTCAAAAACAAGCTAGGGGCAGAGCCAAATGAATGCTACAAGATCAAGAATAGCAAAGATTTGTTTTTAGGTTTGGAATCCACACTTCAGACAGTGAAGTGAACTTTCAGTAGACTTTTAATCCGTTGTGCCGATTAACCAGGTCACAATCTATGAAGACATGCCCCAGACAACATGGGCACTGTCTTAATAAGTTATACAAAGGAGTGGCAGCCATGAAGAACCAACATTTTGGTCAAAATGTTACAAAAAAATAAAGCAACTTGCAGGGGAATTGACTCATCAAAAACTAAACATTCGAACCGAACTCTCAAAAACCCCCAAAATATGTACAGGATCAACCCAAATGAATGGAGATCGCCTTTGTAATGTTCGTCTCAGTACTTCCAAGGCCAAGTGTGGTCAAAGTGCATGGCTCTAATCATGAGGCCATTGCCTCTTTTGTGGCACACTCAAATCCTTCCACATGATGGCTTCTCTGGTACTGCCTGCCAATGCCCATCTCTTTTCCTGGATGGCACTGAAGACTTTTGGAAGATAACGTTGAGCTTGTGTTGTTTTAAAGATTTCAAAGACTTGAAAATCAATTCATTCTGGTGGCTTCTGTTTAGATTTTGTCTTGCCTCAGAGCAACGTTATTCCTAGAAACAAAGGAAGTTTTTTATGCAACAAATCCATCGAGCCGATGGCTGAGAACTTTGTGGCATGCTGAGCAAAGCGGCTGACATTTTATGTAATGGGAGCTGCCATGTAGCTTTTAAAGCTTTGTATGCTGAAGTCTGGCAGGATGGCATATAAACAGTGAAGCTCACCTTTCAGGCAACTTTGATTGCCAAAAAGTCAAAAAAAAAAGACGACACCCCGACAGTACGCCAAGTCAGAATTCAAATAAAGGTCTCAGGTGTTTTATGACAAAAGCAAACAAACACACACTCTCGTTTTGTGCAAGCGACTCCATGCAGCTTCTCATCTTGTTACAGCTTGACTGACTTGTGGAGGTTTTTGTAAGGTGAGCCATGTAAAAATAAACACAGCAGATGCCGATCTTCAGTGGAGTGCAATATGTGATATATTATGAGAAAAAACAGAGGGAGATGAAGCTTTTTCACTTTAAACAAATGGAGATAGAGAGATGACGTGATTGAAGATGATGAAGGAAATTAGCACAGTAGATCCCGGCTGTTGATTTAAATTCTTCTAGATGAGCAAGGGGACACAGTTGGAAACTTGCTGAGGGCAAATTTCACACAAATGATGGAAGATTCTTCTAGGTCTTTTTGTGTCTAGTTGGGTGATTTTGATGGCGTTTCTCCAGCCCTCCAAGTGGGTATTATTGAAAGTGCTGTTGGAACTTTTATGATGTATGCTGTGTTACATTTACCTCAGAAGTCAGAGCTGGGAATGACATCACACCCAAGTTAACCATGCTACAATTAAACAACCACATCAAAACCAAACTGACCAATCAGAATGCGTGTAGGGACCAGATACACATACAGTAGATTCTCTCTTATATATATTTCTCTTCTGGTTCGTCCTGCTTCCACTTCAAAACCGGGCCCACTCACACGCAGCCGACACACAGTCCACCGATGCAGTCTCAGCAGACATACACACAATCCTCTTCCCATTACCACAGGTACTTCTTCACCTCATTTCTGTCTTCCCATTCAAGAGTACAACATTGGGACTCCAGACCAGCAGCGCAAACACTGTCATGCACTATACTGGCCTCCTGAGCGTAACATATCCAACAAGTACTCAAGGTGCTGCCACGATGGTAAAGTAGCTTTACCACCTTTGCGGGAGCCACCTGTGTCTTTACAACAGCCTCTTACACAGCAAACATCAGAAGGTAAAAATTATTGTGAACACATTCGAGAATACAATTCTTCTCTAGCGTCTTCTTCCATGGGTGCACAGATAACTCAACCTCCTGGCCACGGACCATACTGTTTTAAAATACACGGGCAAATTTATCACCAAATCTCTCCACTATACGCTAACACTTCTACCTCTCCAGGATATGGACATTTCTATGTTTTTGACACAACGCAAGCTACTGAAATACGCTTACAAAAATAAAGCAAACTCTGCATATAGCGAAAATGTACTTCTCCAGCTAGATTCCATGCTCAGAACCATCAACCCCTTTGCTAAATCATACAAACACATGCATAAAATCGCTCAGCCCAATCCAACAACATCTGTATGAATGGTTTTCAAGGAAAACGCTGGGCAATGCCCCGACATGTCACACCGATGTTGCAGCGATTTTCGTCGGAGAAGATGGTGAACTCCCTGCCGAAAGGGGCATTTGCATCTATCCCAGTGGCAACTTCTGTAAACAAATTTCCATGCTCAATATGAATTGCAATCCTATGGTTCACCCACTTTTATTCCCTTATGGAGACATTGGCTGACACAAACATTTACAACATATTCCTGATAAAAGAAGCGCCAACCAAATCAGGCTTACTCAATTCCAATTTTACACGTACAGATTATAAATGAGAAATACATTTAGTATTTTGCACTCCAGCGGCAAACTATTCCAACAGTACGTCGTAGATGTGTATGTTAAAACAGAGGGCGCGAGTCTCAACTATCTCAGATTACATCAACAAGATCTGCGCGTGGAACAATATAAATGACTATCAGACGCACTGCAAGCAAAGGCTGAAAATAACAACGCACGTGTAGGCAAAATGACCATATTACCGTCCACATTTCCAGGAAGTCCAAGATACATGCAACAAAACTGTTGTTGTACGTGGCTTTTTCTAGGGTTAGATCTTTTCACTCATTATCTGTCGTCTCCAGCAAAACACCTATTCACAACTGTGTCTTTCAAGAAGTATTTCTTTCTTCTTGATTTCTGAATTCCTTTCTCACCCTGCCATTTGCTACAGCGGGCGTCGGTTAGTATAGTAGATTACAATTGTAACATGAACAGCCCATTCAGCCCAAAAGGCTCATCCATCTCATTCACCTTGAAAGGAGAGCAGTTCTGAATTCAAACAACTCAAACACAGGAACAAGGTCATGAAGATTTGCCTTCAAGGAGTTCTGCCGCAGATGGGATGTCCTCCACAGAGCCCTGATGACAAAGGGTGGGCACACCAAGGGTGGATTGGATTGAGTTTGTTACTCTTCACACTATACACTTTGATATTTAGAAACTTTTTATTTCAATATTTCTGAAAGCATCTTTTCCTCACATGGGCCTAATATTTTTCTCCAATTGAGGGGAGACTAAGAGCTTTGATTTCACTAAGGACAGACAAACAGGTGACACACTCGATTGACTAAGAAGAAAAAGTGTTCAATTCAGGCCCAGAATGGCAGCAGGTTCTGTTTTAGTCTTCGTGTGTATTTCATTCCTTTATGGCTACCCAACAGCTCAAGGTACTTAAGTGAAGAGATAAAGGTGAAACTCCCAGAACATTGCGTTATTGTGTTGTCTCCCTCCGGCTGTGCACATTGTCTCAAATTTCTTCCCACATCCCAAAAATTAGTAGATTAGGGCAACTGGTAAGTCCAGGCAGGCAGTGTGGCACAGTGGTTAAGGCTTAGGACTTTAAACCATGAGGTTGTGGATTCAAATCCTGCCACTGACACTGTGTGACCCAGAGAAAATCACTTCACCTGCCTGTGCTCTAATTGGAAAACCGAAAGAAATGTAACCAATTGCATTTCAAATGTCGTAAGTCATTTTGGATAAAAGTGTGGGATTGTGAGATGTCCCATCCATGGTCAGTTCCCATAATGCATCTCATGCCACTCCAACAGGCTTCAGTAATGCATGAAGCGACTCAGCCTCAACATGCGTCAGATGCTCTGAAGCTCATTCTGGAACCTTGACCTACATGGCCCTTTGGCCTAGTACCTGGACACTACCGTTTCACAAAGATATGCAAGTCATGTAGGAATGTCAGGAAAGAATATGAGAAAAAAGAGGATGTGCCGTGTAAAGTGATGCTAGAGTACAGCAGAAACCAAATTTCTGAAAAATGCTTGGACTTCTTGTGGCTCTTGGTCCGTTACAGATGCACGTTTAACATAATACTAATTTCGTAAGCTACTTATTGAGAGTTTATCATGACATAGGTTTCATATTCTTGTGGGTGATTTTAAATGACAGGATTAATCATCCATCTAGAAAAATAATTGAATCATGCTACTTATTGTTTGTCGATGTGCATTTATTTAAAAAATATTTACCGCATACAACCCAAATTAATTTTCTCAAGCTGGAATTTCGGTTGTATAATCCACTTAGGATGGCTGCTGCACGTTGTTAGGTCCTCTCCGCTGGAAAGCTTCTGCATGAACAGCATTTAAAACGTTTCAGTTAATTAGTGTGTTAGTTACCTAAAACCTCATCTCGTAACTCAGTTCGATTGCTTAAGAAGATTCCAGATGTCAGTTATGGGCCAAAAGTGGCTGAACTGACAGTAAACAAAGGCGGAAAGACCTCATTGTTTTTTAAACGTAAAGCGGGCAGCGGGCAGTTGTGGTTGGATAGTGCAGACTGATAGAATATGCTTCTGTTGATCGCCTTTTTTAATCTAATATTTTAATTAGCTCTCTCAAATGACTCAGTCCTCCATCACAAATATAGGGCAACTTCATTAAAAAGACAATAACAAGGCTCCACTCCACATCTCCAAAAAGCGATGTTTAATTTCCGGTCCCTTATCTCCGCTTAATGGCATTACCTGGTGACCCATGATATTTTAAATTGGTCTTAATTACATGCAGTAGAACTCTGGGGCTAGTCCAATATGCAGCACTCATTTTATTATTATTTTTTTTTTTAACCAAGGAAATATTTCTTTTTCCAGTTTTAACCATGAATTGAGGTCACAGACAAGGGATTCGTAAAATCCATGTTTCTGTAAGCACAGGACTGCATGGTGTGCATTTGCTGTCCACAGTGTTTACTTTAAGTCTTGGCAGGAGCTTAGGTGGGTGCGCACACCTGGGCGAGAAAGAGGCGACATCAAAGCCACAAGGCTGAAAGGTGAAAAGGATCAAGCGTTTATTTAATAACAATCCGGACAGTTAAACGTCTCTCATTATTCACGTTTCATTTGTCCAGGTGCTCATCACTGCTCCTTCTCTTTGTGTTATCCTGTGGTGGCACCCTGTGCCACTGCCACCTGGCCAAAGCCCTCTGCAGCTACCTTCAGTAATGATTAGGTTGAAGGACACTACAGCTAAGATGATAACTGCTGCATCAAATCTTCAGGGATGATAGATACTTATGATGATCAAGATACTAGGCTGGCCTGGTCCACAATTAATCGCGTGGTATTGGTCAAGCGCTGCAATCAAAGTGCAAATGCACCATTGAAATGAATTTACAGAAAAAAAAAAAAAATCACACAAAGCCACTCAAGGATTTCATTCTAGATATGCCCATTCTAAGGTTTGTGACACATGGACTAATAAAATGCATTGCCTCTTTCATTCTAAAAGATGGAACACATAGCGGTTAATATAATAAAACGTTAAACAAAAAATGAAAGGAAATATTAAAAAGGCAAACAGAGTAAGCATTAATGGCACTGACACCCATTGTCTGTCACCCTGATGGTCTGAATGACAACTCAGCTAAGGGAAGCCAGGCCAGGTCAGCGAGCTCTCTGTGTGGCTCTATACTTAATGAGTGCAGATCACTACAATCTTTAATGGACTCAAATGACATCATATTTTGCATTTCCTTTAATTTTCTTGATTTCATTTACTTTATTAACCTTTTATGTCATTTTGTCTGATGTTAATTCTTCAATTGTGCAGGTGACTTGGGCATTTTTTCCCCCTCAAAACCACTGACTTATTTTTATAAAATGTTTATTTGCCATGAACAGATTATTAATCAACAATATTATGTTGAACTGCTGAGGGGTCTTTGGGAAAACATCAGGAAAAAACATCCAGAGAAGCAGCGCACCCCATACTGGACTTTGCACCATGACAATACACACACACACACACACCTCATTGCCAGGGAAAGAGTATTTTTTTACCAAAAGCATTGTAATTGTTGCTTTACAACCGCAGTATTTGCCAGATATCCCTCTTTGAGACTTTTTCTGTTGTTCCCAAAATTAAAATTGAGACTGAAGATTAAAGTTTTTCTACTGTGGAGGAAATCCAGAAAAAAATGCAGGAGGCTCTAAACAGATGAGGTAGTTCAATGTGAGCAGGAATGGGAGAAGCCTTGGCAAACAAGAATGTATTCAATGACACAACTCTATCTTACTGTATTTAATAGAGAATACAATTGAGCTTACCTGGTGATAAATTAAGTCAAAAGTCCTAAACGAGTCATAAATCAAAGCATGTAAACTAACCAAAAATTAAAGTCAAAGTCCTAAAGTTTTCAATATGAGAACAGTCACAGGAAGCCACACAAGTACTTTCAGTTTTGTATCTCAATCCTGGATGTTTATAAGCATCACGTGACTTCCAGGACCACACCTTTCAGTGACCTCCAGTCGCATCCCACCAACAGAATCAAAAACAATCTGGCCATTCCCACAACCAAAACAAAATGGCATTGTGGTATTGCAAAAATGAATTAACAACAAAATACACTTCACTCCAGATGTTATTTCTAAACCAACAACACATCCAAAAGTGACCCCAGCTACTTAGGACTAAGAGCACAAGAGGGAGATTCTAGGCTACATTTTATTAGATGCATGCTTCCAAGTGAATGAATAAGGCTGCCACATTCAGGTGCTGTAGAATAAGCAGGTGGGGTGGCCAGCGTTTTGGCCTCGGACCCCCTACAGTTTTATTCTCTCCAGTGTCCGTACTTTCCTCCCCTTCCAGGGCATTTGTTTACAGCATATCACAGGTCCTCCTACCATTGAAATTAATGGGACAGCCACCGAGAAACATATAATAATTCAACTAATGATGTTCTTTCTTCTTCTATTAAAATTTATCTCAAAACAGTATATTTGATTTAACATTTATTAAAACATAATACTACACATTACTGCTTATGTGCATCTAGTTTAAGATTTACCTTTCATAAGTGGAGCACTTGTAGCAGCCACCTGTGTATAACGGTGCAATTAAGAGTAACATACTTATTTAATTAAAAAAATGGTGCATTCTCTTATCTACTACCAACCTGTGATGTTTTAGTTTCATTATTCTAGTATGTCTACAGTTACTGGGGGTCACACTGCACTTTAAAAGGTGGCACTTTACAGAACAGCACCGTTGACACCAAAGACATACGTTCAGAAGGCCACACAATGTGCTTTCTTACAAGAAAAGGAGTTTCACCCAGCAGCATATGGCAATGGAACACAGAGGGCACTCATCACAAACATGAGGATCTATTAGGCATGAAAATCCCTGCAAAGGATCCAACATTGAAGACCACAGGCCCTCTTAAAAAATGGTGGTCTATTACAGACATCCCCAACCTGGGCTGTGTCCCCCTAATCCTCCCACGCTGTGTTCAGATTTTGCCTACATTTGAGATACATTTACTTTTTTTCAGTTGGAGCAGAGGCAAGTGAAGCAACTTGCTCTTGGTTTCAAATGGTGTCAGTAGAGGGATCTGAACATACAACCTCATGACAGGGACAGAAAGAAAGTCCTTACATACTGCCAATAAACTTTCAAGGTGCTTTAGATATGAATTTACAAAGGTAAATCAAACAGTAAAGGCATTTTGAAAATGATGTGATAAACACAACGGATAGAGACAGATACAATAAAATGTGTTTGCAATGGCCTAAGGGTAACACACACGTTGGAGAGCTCTGCCATTAGTCTGTTTAAAGCCAAATAAAAAAAGGACAATGAACATGGATGCGCTGCTGTGGGATTACACCATTGCTGAACGATACATCGTCATTGGATTTCTTTGGGCAGAGAGTAAATTGCCTTTACTTTTTTGATTTATGCTCATAAAATACAGTTGTCACAATGATACTGCATCAGTCTAGTAGTCTTCTCACTTAGCATAATGCCAAGAATGCCCAAATTAAAAAATGTCTGGACTGGTTAAATAAAGGAAACACAAGGGAGAGATGAGCAAACGGAGCCCACAAAATAGGAAATAAAGAGAATTAAATCCCAGGTTTTGACCTCTAACATGCTGGATGCGGCTTGCCCACTTACTTGCCCTGCAGCTTTCTTTCTCATTTTTTGTCTGTCTGCCTTCTCTTCCTCCCAGAAACTGATCCCAGGCACCTTTTTTAACACCTTTACCTGGAGCCACTAATGGCTGATCCCCACATTACATTCTGGGGTCAGGGTTACTGTGCTTTTTACAAAGGACATCAGACAAAAGTTCCATTTTGTGGCCAGTGGTTTCTATTCCTTATCTCCAGGATAGACCTTTCACTGCCTGCCTTTTCAGCTCTCACAGCCTGAGATTGTGTGCCGCCCTCAGTCAGCCTGGACGTCAGAAGGCCTCTCCATGCTCTGTCTCTTTTTTTTTAAACTAAGGACCTCCATGGTATCTGCTGGATGACCTGCCCTCCAGTATACTGGGAGTATATTATACACCTCCACAACAGACCACATCTCCATTTCTGTTTCCCTTGCTGGAAGGTTTTCTTATAAACTCCTGTTTTGATTTGGGAAAATGGTTCAAGGGGTTCTTTAGAATAAGTGGGCAAAAATCAGAGAGAAGAGGTCCGATACTTCAATAAAATTTACTTATTCAATTATAACATATAAATACATATGAATAGTATAATGCAGTAACAATAGGTTATAGAAATAAATATATATGCTTAAAGAGACAAACTTATACTTACAGTAACATACATCAAAAGACCCAGAGCCATCATCCTAGACCAGTAGACTGGGGGAGCCCGGATGTCAGTCTCGTCAGAGGATCAACCCCGTGTGCCTTTTATCACGTACCGGGCGGTGTGCACCTTTCCCCACGGTTGAGCGTCCAAAGAAACTGAGGGTGGAACCTTCCCTTATATACTAATTAAGTGTCCTTGCCCAAAAGTGGCCTACGTGAAAGCAGTGCATGCAGAAGTGATCAGTTTCAGCATACCCCCTCCTTCCACAGGACACGCCGCTATTTTTCTTCTACTCGGCCTTGAGACTAGTGCCTGATACCAGAAGACACAGTAATATGCTTACATGTGAAAAAGGCCTCTCAAAGTGAAAAACAACTCATTACATAGCCTTGGCTGTATCTTTAGAACATTCCCGGCTGTTTTTCCCAAAACATTAGTCTCTGTAGCTGATTCTGCGCTGAAGCGACCAACGCCCATCTGCTCTCCTGATTCCCCCTCCCTCTCTTTATTTCACCATTGCTTTTTACAGAGAAAAATCCTTCCATTACAACTCCCTGTCAAGTTGTTCCTCCTACACTGGCATAATGGCATGCACATCTCCTCCTCTCTCCTAAATCCTTGTAGGACCCTGCCCCTGTCCTGTGCCACCATTCCTGTCCTGCTATCATCAAGTTGTCCATGCCAGCTGCCACGCTCTGTCTTCTTTGCTACCTCTCTTACATGGCAGAAGCTCTACCATTCAATTTGGTCCAGGTGTCACTTCTCATATTGCTCAGGACAGGCTTTTTGACAGCAGTGTGTCACATGTCCATTTTGCTAGAAGCACCAGCGGTGCCTTTGAAAGTGGCGGAGGGAATGCTTCAGAGTTTCCTTTACTAAGATTCCTTTGATGCAGATTCACACATGAGATTGGACTTGACACAAGAAGCCACAGGCATTTGTTGTAACATACTGTGTATAATTGTGTGGCGAGCTGGTAAATGAGAGGGAAACAGTTAAGGGAGAGCGCTTAGCGCAGGGTGAGGTCATTAGCCTGGGCCCTCAGGGCTTCTGCTCCAGGACCAGTACAACCACAGGGGTTTAAGAACAGTAAGTTAGGCAGGCGGCAACATTAGCAGATGACACGTCTTGAAGAAGCTGCAAATAACAATTTAGAAGAGTGTGAGTGAGGGAGACAGATGGTCTACAAAGCCATGGAAATCGAAACACAATTCAGAAGAAAACAAGTGTGGGCACCCGAGATGGAAATGAAATTTCAGGCACACACAAGCAAATTCTGAAAAGCACTTATGGGTTTATGTTAAGAAAACACTGCCATTCTCTAGGCAGTGTGCTAATGCAATTAAAAGAGCAGATGAAATCTTAGGTGAGATTGTTAAATGCGTTCATTGAACTCAAGGGGATTAGGCTTGAATGCCATAAGGCCCTAGTGTGACAACACTCCATTCTGGGCCCATTAGCCTAAAATGTATTAGAAAATAAACAGCCAGTTATCAACTTCAAAGGTGAATCAGGAGAACCAAGATGACAAGTGGCAATCCCCAAGTAACACAAAGATGGGGAGATCCATCACATGGTATGTGACAGGAGTGACGGCAACGGATACACACAATTCATTGCTGGCTAACTAACAGGAAGTAAATTGATGTCTCTTCTGGATTCTGTGAAAAGGGCTGATTGTAGGGGTTAAATGGTTTTATAGTTTATCATTTGGCACTTTGTGTTCTCCCCATTTACCACCATCTTGTGTGCTCTACCAAAAAACAAAGATGCCATTAATGATACCTATTGTGGCCTTCACATTAAGCAGGTTTCCATGCAAGGAGTTTTTGCGAAAAAATATTTAGCGCTTCAAATTTTTTTACCGATATAGCTGATGGAAATGCTAATTAATTATCGATAAAATGTTGTACATGTCGACATAAAATTTTTCCGTTTAACTTTAGCGCATAAATTCCATATCGATACTTCAGATGTCGCAAAAACTACATTGGAAACACTTTTTGTCAGAAAAAAGGGCTTTAACGCAAATAAATGTGTCGCATGATACATTTTCATCACGTGCAATCAAAACGAGAATAGCGGAGCAGTTCGCATGGTCTGATGAAGAGACTCGTAATTTCGCATGATGAGCCAATGCAGTAGCGGATATGCTGGGTCTCCTGCTACTTACTAAAAGGGGTACCTGAACTCCCTCCACATCAACTGTAGCCTGGGGGTGTCTCTCAGGATGTCTAAATAATACAAAAACCGCAAAGGTAATTTACTGTGCCAGTCAAAATATTTAATAAACCGTGTGTTTCATTATCTAAACATTTTTTTCTTATTATTAAATGGCAGATGTTTTAGCATATATGAGAAATTCTCTCATTAATATTTACTTTAGTTTTTTTTGATTACATGTCGTTATTTTGTATTAATTCAAATTTCAGTTTTAATTAAAAACCTTAAGGGAAGCAGGTTACAGTACTAATTCAGTTGTTATCGCACTGAGAAGGGATGTTGAAAGGTAGGCTCACCTGTACAGATCCGATGCTGCATCATGGGCACTACCAGGAGTGCCAATGCAAATGTCTCGTATCATGCACCTGTCATCAACAAGGGTCTGAGAACAATAGATGGCCACCCTTTGTGATTAATGTAATCGTGGTAGCCTTCGTCGGGGAAAGAATAGGCACATGCGTGCCATCCAGCGCACCGTAAATCTGTGGCACAAGATGCACCGAGGAATTGCGGTATGCAATTTGATTGGCCTCTGCTACAGTCGGAAGTCTGATATAACGCCGCGTTAATTTTTCTTTAATAGCGGTGCACACAGCATATACACATCGATAGATGGAGGTTTTACTAACCCCGAAAGTTTCTCCAACTACTCTATACTCGGCGCAGGTTGCCAGCTTGTAAAGGGCGATGGCAATCCGCTTTTGGGTTGGAACCGGTGGTCGGTGACAACCTGTGATGGGCGCAACATCAGGATTGATGAATCCACACAACATCTCAAACGTCGGCCGTGTCATTCTAAAATATTGCAGCCAGAGATTTTCTGTGAAGTGTCTCTCCACCACCTCCTCCCAGAAGGTCTTATTCCGTCGTCTCTCCCATACCCGTGGGTTTCGTCGCACTGGGGTACTTTCTTCGAGCTCTAGGGCTATCAGACAAGCAACTGCTTCATTCTGCTGTCGTCTTCGGATATTATGTACAATTCCAATTATTTGTGAAACTGAAATAACAGTAAGCTGGCAAATTTCAAAAAACTGTCTGAATAATCTCTCCATTTCTTTGTTTAGTGGAGGGGGTGTAACGTGGAAAACAAAAGGTAGATAATTTGCGACATACACAAAGTTATGTATTGAAATGGCTCAAGGGCAGATTTTTTTTCGCGATACAACAAAACTTAAGCAACAGTTTGTTTTTGGGGGGATGACGTCATCACGCACACCATTTTATCGATAAAAAGCCAGTTGGATGGAAACAGGCTGGAGACAGCAAATTTCGCACATTTTTTTTTACATATATTCTGTTTGTCGATAACAAAACGTTGCAAAAAACTGGATGGAAACTTGGCTATTGTTCCAGCTGCAGAGAGTCACCAGGAGGGCTTCTAACCTTCACAAGTCACCAGGACTAACTGAGGCCTGGCCTGTTTGTGCTAATTTAGGGCCCTTTTGATCAGCTACAGGGTCTTGATGGATACAGGGAAATGTTCTTCATTTCTCCAGACAGTCTTAAAAGGTTTTATCTCAAGTTGCCTGACTAGTCCAGAGTGGGGCTACTGAATGGAGAAGCAGCAGCAGTAGTAAGAGTATCTCCCGAGACCCCATATTATATAAAAAAAATAAACCCATGAATGAATATCTCACTGCAATAGCTCTGACTTCAAGCAGATTCCACAGTTTCTTGGGCTTTACTAAAAGAGAATCCTTTTCAAGTTTAATCCAAATTGATAGCAATTTTGATGGTGTGCTTGAGAAATTCGAGGTCCACAGGCAGCTTTGTCACAGCTAACCACAGTAACTGAAGACTCAATCGCAGAGCTCTTTGAAAGCCCACACACTACATGACTGTAAAAGTTGTCAATTTCTTGGGTGAATGATATATTGAAAGCAAAGAGTGATGCTTTGCAGACATTTCAGGGACAATTGGGCTGCACCGTTGTCTGCGCAGACAGCAATGAGGAGAACAGATGGGCTTTTGAACAGTCGGATATCCATTATGATCAGAGTCCTTATAAATCACTCCACAGGTAGTTCAATAATCGCTCACGTTTACTGCATTGATGGTCTTTGCAGAATTGATTCAAGACACATGCTGACTGATTTGAATTTTTGAACAAATGATGTGAGATTTACTTTCAAAAGAAACTGGTAAATAGTGTGCTAGGCAGCAAGACAGGTTTATGGCAAGCAGTGACGGAAAAATCGTCCTTTGCCGTAAAAATGCATGTTTTTAGATAAAACAAACAAAGCAAGCCAAGAAACAGACATCTGAACATATACAGTGTGTGAATAATACTTTCAAATTTAAAAAATGTTGGCCAAAATTTGGGAGCTAAAAAAAAAGAAAGTTTTCAATAACGCGGTGAAAGCTTAGTCATTATGTGATGCTTGGAAGTAAGCATGCGGAATGGTGGCTTTCATTATTGTTTCATTTCAAGTTATCATCAGTTTTATTCTGAGCACCCTGTGAGAAACCAAATACACACAAAATGTCTACCGGGCTCACAATTCACGCTGTCAATCCACTAGGTTGCCTTGATGCCAGTTTCCCTTCCTGTCCTTTGTACATGGAAGTATTTAATTTGTTTAACTACTACAACATCATACATCAACACACTATTAATAGAATTAAAAAAAACAAACAAATCTTAATCTAACAAACTTAAGTAATAGAATGAAAGGACCAGGACACATTCCTACAACATTGGTTGACTTTGTGCAGTGTATCAGCTTTGGGTACACTGGTGTCAAGTAACCCTTATTGATTTGCTTGTTATACTTGCTTTTGTTACAATGCAAACCATGGAGCCAGCCAGCCAACCCTGTTAAGCAGTCAGCTCAGAGATAAGATGTCCTGGATAATAGACTATCTGTTCAGCAAACCACAGTTTGTGAGGTTCATGGACCGCAGTCCTGCCCCTCGTTTCCTCTTCATTTCACACACCTCAGACTAGACATAGAACAGCAGGTCATGTCACTCACAGTGATTTGATCTATCTATCTATCTAATTGTGCCTTTCATTTTATTTATCTATCCATCCTACTGTGGCCAAAAGGGAGCGCCCCAGAATCCACACACAAGTGCCCAGACACAGCCAGGGGTTAAATTAAAACACACTTTTATCATGCAAAAGTACCTTTCTCAGATTCTTCTTCCTACACACAAGAATTCACAAGCACACTTGCAATAATGAACTACCTCCACTCTCCTCTAGCCTTGTCCCCTACAGCTTCTTTCATGCTGAACCTGGGGGTAGTTCCAGTGCCAGGGCATAACCTATAGGAAGCACTTCCAGGTCAAGCTGAAGTTCCCCAGAGCACAAAGGATTTTTCTTGACAACAACCTATTGTGGCCCCAGGGACCCCAAATGGCCTTCTAGACTACAGGCCTCATGATACCCTGCACATGCCCATACTGGGATAGGACCAGAGAAGCACGGACACCTCCCGTGTTGGGAATTAAACTGTCCCAGTCTATTTATTTTAGCCCAAATGTCCCAAGTGGCAGCACTAGCCATCTGCCTGGCTGGGTAAGGCATCATTCTCTGAACTATTCAGAACACCTGACAATCCGTGTCAACATTCACACCATCTGTCCATCTATTTATCTATTATATAGTGCCTTCCACATCGATCTTTCTATCTATCATTGCTTTATTTTTAAATTAAGATGTGGGTTCTTTGATCATTTTTTTTCTATTATTCTTGCAGTGTCCATTTTCTATGTGATCATGGTTGGTGTTAAGATGGATCATTCAGGTTTACCGAGATCCAGATTTTGGTAATAAACTTTATTTAAAACTAGCAAAATACCCGCGCTTCACAGCGGAGAAGTAGTGTGTTAAAGAAATTATGAAAAAGAAAAGGAAACATTTTAAAAATAACGTAACATGATTGTGAATGTAATTGTTTTGTCACTGTTATGAGTGTTGCTGTCATCAAGGATTTGATTATCATTATTTCTTTCAATCAGGTTCTCTTGGTCTGGAATCCCTACAGATTTTATTTTTTTTCTCTAGCCGTCTGGAGTTTTTTTGTGTTTTTTCTGTCCACCCTGGCCATCGGACCTTACTTATTCTATGTTAATTAATGTTGACTTATTTTAATTTTTTATTGTGTCTTCTATTTTTCTATTCTTCATTTTGTAAAGCACTTTGAGCTACATTTTTTTGTATGAAAATGTGCTATATAAATAAATGTTGTTCTTGTTGTATTTGGAGGATGTGTGGTGTTGAAGTTACATTCCGTGTTTGTCCACCGTTGTAAAGATAGCAGGTTTCATTCATCGAAGTGTTCACTACCCAAATCGCTACTCGTGAATCGAAGATGTTTAACAGGCATTCCCGGTATTAAGTTGTGGATTTGCCTGCGAATATTTAGCGGCAGTGTGTCTATGAACGTAATTTAAACTTAAACTTTACACCTTGCTTTCCTATTGATATGTCTACAAAGGCTTGTTCAGCTTCAGAGGGATGTTCCTTCCTTACTGCATCAATAAGCAGCTCGTCTTCCTCTTTATCTGAGACATCACACACTGTATGCACGGGTTTACTTTTCCCAGTCCTACAAACTTTACCGAAGTAGTTCCATTTACCACATTTTTTACACTGTCTTCCTTTAGCTGGAGATTGACTTTTTCCACCGTGTGCTTTGTTTCCGCAGTAGCTGCACTTATGAACATGCTTGTATGAGTCACTCGCTTCATATTCTTTTGCTGCCTTCTCAATTTTGTAATGCGTTTTCTGTTCGGTGCTCTTTGGAGCTCTTGCTTGTTGTGTGCGTACTGTGTTCACAGTCAGTTCACGTGAGCTGCTCGGAGTACATACATCGAAGGTTCTCAGCTGTGCTTGTGCTATCTCGTGCGATCTTGCGATGTCCACGGCTTTATTTAATGTTAGCTCAGACCCGGCACTTAAAAGTTTCTCTCGCACTTTCGCTGAGTTTGTGGCAAACACTATTCTATCCCTGACCATCTCATCTTTGTTTGCATAAGCACAGTCCTTCACCAGCAATTTTAACTCCATTACAAAGTGATCCAAAGTCTCGTTTATACCCTGCGTCTTCTCATTAAACTTGTATCTCACGAATATCGTATTCGTCTTAGGTATGACAAACGCCTCATAGCAGCAGCATGTCTATTGGATTGCTGCTGACGGACGGCCTTATATGGGCAGGCACTCAATTACATGGGAAGCATGCGTATGGGGGACGCAATATAGGCAGGCAGCCACCTACGTAGAAGGCGTGGTGATGGGTGATGCAACTCCACCTCACACGGCAACCGAGCTGCAGGCTATGGACGTATATATGTACGTAAGTAGGATTCAGTTATGACCGTTACTCGTAGAATTTCAAAATGAAACCTGCTTAACTTTTGTAAGTAAGCTGTAAGGAATGAGCCTGCCAAATTTCAGCCTTCTACCTACATGGGAAGTTGGAGAATTAGTGATGAGTGAGTGAGTGAGTGAGTGAGTTAGTGAGGGCTTTGCCTTTTATTAGTATAGATTTTATGCAGCGCTTTGGGTTTGTAGAAAGATCGAGCGGTTCTTCCATTAACAGCATATTTTTAGCTCATTTTCTTAATTTTTCTTCTCCTGGTCAGATCTATCACCTTTGAGATGCGTTAACTTGTGTTCAGCGTAACCTACTGGGGAGACATGCGAGTAGGAATTTCATTGTAATGAGGGCATATGACAAGAAACTTGACTTAATTTGGCCTACAACATAGAATACTTGTGAATTACAGTATCAAAATAAAATGGGCTTTTAAAGGAAACAAAATCTGTGCTTCAAAGTTATGGTCACACACACTCAGCAGTAAAACACTAAGACACTCACCCGACTCTTTTCCATGGACACTCAGCCACATTCATTAGACTCAGGCCTCTGCAAAGCACGGATGAAAATGCACAAATCTGTTTTTTACTCTATTCAAAAGATGAGTTTCAACAAATTATCACTGACACTGGAATTGAAAAAAAAAATGGCTATAATAAAAAACATCTGGCCCAGTCTATAAACACCCTTGAGAGATCTGGGGTTCAAGAGCTGAAGCTCTGCTGGCACCAGTTCTGTGCTGCAGTCCGGAAACAGAGCTGAGAGGCCTGTGAAAAAAGTCAAACGCTCGGCTACAATCTGCAAAAACCATCTTTCACCCGTGCAGAGTGCACACTTCTCACAACACACTGCAGATTCATTTGGCTGTTTTCTACATGACAGTCTTCTACATTCATTTCAAAACCCATAAACTTCTTTTTCATGTATTCGGCCTTGTCACTGAACCCTTGTAGATTTCCAGTGGTGTAACAGGCTCTTCAGATCAACAAACAAATGGAAGTTTGTCTGCCTAAGGAGGAGCAAACCGCACATATGAGAGTTTTGAGTATCTGGGGACACCTGATGTCTGCCTACTGAGCAGCCATGCCACCTGCATCCACAGCATGGATGATGTTTCAGTGACCCGCACAAGGAGTAGGCCACATCAGAGACAAAGTTGTCCTTGCTGGCAGCAGTTTGTTTCCTCTCCTCCCTGTCCACCTAACCATTTCATCATTTCATTATTAAAGACTACACCCTCACAATCCTGAGCCTCAAAGGTTTTTTTTACGTCTGACTCCCTCTTTTTGGTGTAAAACATATCAATTTCTCATCCCAAACCTATTTTAAACTGATTGACCATCTTAACCTGTTGTATCAATAATTCCAACTTTTAGAGGAGATGTCATTTAAGATGTTTTTATGGGCTGTGAACAAACAAATCACCTCACATCCACAAGACAATCCATTAAAGTCAATAGTGGGTGAAAACTGAGGCAAAGGACATGGCAGTTCTTAACAAGTGATGCAACTGTACAAAAATGTGGTATTCAGAAAATGTTTTGCTTTTTGTAAAGTTCGGGTGTTTTGAACAAACAAAATCCAGTACAGTCAACACTTGGTGAAAACTAATTCAAAGATCATGACAATGTAAAAAATGTTTTTAGAAACTGCACAAATTATATGGGAATGTTAATTTTTGTACTGTTCTTTAATTTGGGGAAGTGTAAGAAACATTACAAAATGTCATCCTGAAAAGTCCAAATTTAGCCTTCTTTTACTGATTTCAACAAGAGATCCAATTTGACCCAAAGATGTTGTAAGGGTTAACAACTGTATATACATAGTTACAGTAATGTTAAAGTTAAACTTCCATTTTTATGTAATTTTTTTTTTTTTTACTTTTTTGAAACCAGCTTGCAGTAACTTTTAAGTATGAAAATAAAGTCACTTGTTACTGTAATCTTCTAAAGCTGAAGGTGGGGAGAAAAAAAAAATCTTCTATAATGAAAAGTTAGGCAAAATCGTCAGTCAAATCATGTTTACCTTCTCCTTTACACAGCCATTAAGTCACAGTCATTACCCAGTATTCCCAACAGAAGTGGTAAGATGGGGCTTGTTTAAATTCTGCGGGTAGACCTAAACAAGGAGACAACAGTGGAGAGTCACCTCTGGAGCAAATTAAGCCTGTTGCCTCCAAGCTGAAAGGTGTATTGATAATAATTATTCCCTGATCTCTGACTAGCCCAAGGCATACTTCCTGATTAGCTTGGTGGCAGGTAATTCCTGCCAAGGGAAGATGTTGAACCGCGGATGGCCAGAGCTATCTCTCCAAGGCAACAGCATACAATGGAACCTCTTTGTAGCTCATCGGAAAGTCCAAGAATAAAGGAAACTCAAGTCACTGATGTTTGAGGGGGGCTCTGCACTCCAGTCTGCTCCATAAAAGGGGGTCTTTATTCCCTCTGTTGGCTTATGTCAGTCCATCCTCTCTTCATCTATGGTCTCTCCGATCAAATGACATTATTAACAGTCATTATATAAGATTGCAGGGCACCTTTGACCCTTAAGCGGTGAAAAGGGCCGAGGCATACCTGAACATCTTTAATCAATGACAGAAATTCCAGCCTTAAGGAATTTGCTTGTTCTCTTACTTTATAACACTGTATTGAGAGAGGAGGAGGATTTGACCCCAAATTCCTAATACTCTCTCAGCAATGACAATCCCAACAAGAATCTGTCCTAATAGCTGCTTGTTAGCTTTTAAGAGGTGTTTTATTTAGTATATTATCTAATATTTTTACAATCCAACGTGTTCCCCTTTTCCACAAATATACAGTATTAGCTTTTATACCAAAAGATTAAATGTTCTAAATATTTATTATTTTGACATCAGAAACAATAGAAGGCCACTCAACAGTCCATAAATGTCTAAACTCCATACAGAGGACGACAAGGCTCAGGATTTCAACTCAGGAAACTGGATCTGTGACGCCACCCCAGTGACCAACAGACTAAAAACAAACGAAAAATCACTATGCAAACTCAATAACAAAAAACACATTTAGAAAGGTTAAAAATGCTTAACACCAGAAAAATATCACAAAGCTACTAGACAAAAGAGAAGCAATTTCAGAAAGAAGAAACACAATGGTCCCTTAATTAATTAATTAATACTTTCTGTCTCACTGTCGTGAAACAGCTGTGAAGTAAGTGCTACAGAGTGAGGAAAACCCAGAAAGGGATAGGGGACTCAGCAAAACCACTTGCCATATAGCAATACATTTAGTTTAATTTATTACATGTAGTTAATTCTTATTATAAACAGTGGTTCTGTTCCAGAAAAACCCAGTGGATACAGACAATCTAGTGGACATTGAAGCATTGATCCCATGGGGTAAATGGTGTTTGATTCCTGTGGGAAGGACACGCATGGGGAGACAGTTGTGTAGATTTGCTGGGCTTCTGCTGTCTTCCATCAAGACTTGGTAATGATCCTTTCATAGGTTCACCTACAGAAACATTGCTTATCAGTTTTACTTCCTCTACAATCAAGTTTGTTTGTCTACTAGATGCTCCACCAGTGGCTGCAATCAAATGCAGCAGTGGACTGGCCTGAGGACTTCAATAAACCATCCAATCAATAGTAGTGATGGGCAATGGGCTTGGGACTCCTCGTTCGTGGGGAACAACTTCAAGCCCCCAGTCTCCCTCTTTAATGGGCTTCAAAGACTTGTTCATAGCTCTTGGCCGTGCCAAACCATTTTGTGTAGTGCAGGGCGAGGACATCAAAGATCTGTTATTGACCAATTTCACATGTCGCTCATGCATGATAGGCATTTCTGATGTTTTTTTCTGCTGCACATGGCCTCATGACATCACACTTGAGTTGACTGCATTCTAGTAAAACATTTGGAAAACCGGTATGAACACCTCCAGAGACAGACAACTACTGAACAAGCTGATAACAACGTATTACGTGGTATTTTGCATATCCGAACATCGTAGCAACACGTACACAGACAAAAGTTGCCCAGCACTGTGTGTACCACTGATTTAATGAGACAGAATTGCTAATAAACAGCATCATACTACAGCTTTCACCAACTGTCAAGGCGTAGAGCAGTCGTCTGGAATTTTGAGGTCAGGGTTGGTGAAGCTCTCCCGACATTTGGAGTAGGAATTCTGACCATTCCAGTTGAAACTTTCTACTTGGAAGTCAGAAATTCTGACTTTGCAGCTCAAATGGAATGCAGCATAACTGTATATTGCTTTGTGGCTAGGGGTTTTGAAAAATTACCTCTTAGGTTTTCCTTTATCTGGCCTCCTTTGAGAGCTTAGACCTTTTTAATCAAGTTTAGTTTTAAACCAGTTACAATATAATGATTGTAAATCTCTTACTGTTTAATAATAATTACTGCATTAAAAGACTTGCCCACCATTATCACTGTTAAAAGTGCAACCACCATTTCTGGAGAACATACTAAGTATCGCTTTTGCAACATTAACTCGTTACAAATATTAAAGCCTCATTGTGGTTTTTCATGCCCTTCTGCAATACAAATGGAGGACTCGGCATTTTATTTCCCTGTTCCTTGAAGATGCTCATTTTAGCAGCCAATAATTAACGTGACGCTGACTTTCCGCAGGCACTTCAGAAGCTCAGTTATTTTTCTTTCCTTTCCAGTACAAACTGCAGACTCAGCTAGCAATCTAACACCATCAGAGTCCCCACCGCTCAAGACTGTCACCTCCGATCTCATCGTCAGATACTCCAAGTGCAGCACCTGTCCACTTTTATATCACAGATCAAGTCAAAGTGACGCCCGGTGCCTTTCTGGAGTTTTCAGAGGCCAAACAACACTTCGGTGGGTTCCTTTCAGGATGTGAGGCTTTTTGCAGCTCCAACAGACCTTGAATGGCTGCTGGCAGATTTGGCTCTGAATTAGTCTGAGTGTAACCTTCATTTTGCTCAGCAGGAGAAAGTGAATGCAATTGCCATCTGATCGCACAGAATCTTGCTTTGTTCCTGCAGATTGGCCACATTGACCTCTGTCTTACAGAATGAATATTTAATAAGCTATTTTGCTGTAAATGGATGCAGGCCCGTGGTTTCTGTGGCCATGTTTTTGTCAGAACTTAACTAATCTTTATGTTCAAGGTGACTGTTTTATTTCATTATTTATTTCATTTTGCAAGATGAAGAAACCTAATAGCTCTGAGGTAGTATCAGTCATGTCGTCCCCAATGCTCTCATGTATGGCTATTCTCGGGCTCTTTTACTGGATCTTCATTAATCCCACAAAGTTTGCTCTGTTTTTGGGTATGCTGAATCACTAGGGGCAGTCATAGAAAAAAAAGAAGAAATGACCAGGAGATGCCTTGTCAAAGGACAGGCTAAAGTTGACACCGAGATTCAGACACACCTTTCATCAAAACCAAAAAACACGAACAAAACGTTGGGGTCAAAAAAGAAAAGCAAAATATTTGTCAACCAGAAAAATCAAGAAATTGATGTTTTTTTAATCACAAGTTGTCCATGAAGCGTAGATACCTTGGAACAACACAGGACGCCATTTGGACTGTCACCGAGATGACGTCATATTGGAGCTTTTATTTTTATTTTTTTGTTACTTCTGGTCCTCTTGAGAAGTGTGCAGTGTGAGACACAATCCATCAAACTGCAGACTGAAACAAAGTCAACTTTCTGAGTGTGAAAAGTCATTTAATCACATTGCCTCACATTAAGCAGAGACTAAGAGGATCATGCCTTTGCCTGCTCCACTTTCTCCCTTAGCAAGACTGTAGCCTAAACACTTGTCATAAGGCTTGTCTTATCACACACATCACAATTTAGCACTGTGTATCACTAATTGTGCTCTCTCATAAACACCAGCATTGACAACACTGGCAACTAACTCTGCTTTATTTTCAATCAACAAGCTGATAGGCAAATCCCACATAAATACTACTTGTAGGACTGAGTAGGCTGGCTGCAGAGAAAGAATAGAAGGCCTTAGGCCAGCTTTCAACTGGGTGTTTGGTGGCTAATGCTGTCCAGCCAAAAGAGAGGACAATGGCCTTGTGTACCGCCTGCTCTAACTTTCACCGTTGTCTCAGGAGTCCATTTCTTTCATTATAAATGTTCTTAGGACAGACGGCCCATGCTGCACACTTCAGCACTTGCACAAGGATTACTTCCTATGTGCTTTCTGTTATTTATCACATACTAGGTACATTTTATTAGTTTTGAATTTTTCAGACTTGTTAAGCAATTACAGAAGCACTGAAGAAACGTGATAAGTGATGGGAAAAAAAAAGAAAATCTGTTGACTTTAATATCAATGAAGTGCTCAGTGTGTACGTGCATGGAATGTGTGCTCCTAGGCAAATGCAGAGTAAAGTTCACAGCTATAATATCACTGCTCAATCGCTCCCAGTATTCCCCGTTTCACTTGCTTAACCTCGCTTTACGGGTACAACACGAGAGAACTCCGGTGTTGGCCGAATAAGAGCAGCACTTGGGCTTCAAGTCCCCAAGCAAAAAAAAACAAGAGCCAGTGTTGTGAAACAGGGACAAGGACATTCATCAGGAAACAGACAAAGTGTTAGATCAAAAAAGGAAAAAAAAACAAAGTCAGAATTAGTGCAAGCCACACTGATTCAGGGTGTTCATAAAAAATGTGATGATTTACTTCATAAGGAACAAGTACAAAATAAACAACACTAGCCACATAATATATTTAAAATATTCGCTTCAATTTCAACGTTAAAAGTCTAAATACTCTCAATTCTAATAGAACTTTGTCATTTGTCACCCCCGATGGAGGTCCATAGAGGGCTAGTAAAGGCTCAAAAAAATAAAAAACATGATCATCTTGTGATCAATGACCTTGAAATAGTCTAAAAATGATACCCAACATGCTTATGTTTCAAAGCTGTCATTCTGAACCTTCTGGGAGCCACTCGGAGAGCTTGAACCGCCAGTAGGGAATCAAATATCCAAAACATTAATATATATATATTTTATTGGAATCCATACAAAGCAATCAAGTTTTTACAAAAAGAAAAATTGAGTTAAGAACAGATCGATCCCCACCCCTGACAGAGCAAGCCAAAGGCCATAAAATTTAAGGCTTGTAAACATACCTAAATTAATAAATTCTCTGTGCTTCATGAACTTATTTTAAAATATTACTGATTAGATCCTGCCATGTTTTGAAAAAAGTCTGTACGGATCCTCTGAGTATTTGATTTTTTCCAATTTCAAATAGTATAACACATCAGTTTCCCCAATGACTTAAAAGAGGAGAGTTTGGGTTCTTCCAGTTTATCAGAATAAGTCTGCGTGCCAACAGTGTAGTGAATGCAATCACAGTTTGTTTGTCCTTCTCCACTTTAAGCCCCTCTGGAAGAACACCAGACACAGCTGTTAATGGGTTAGGAGGGATTGTGAGTCCGAGGCTATCTGAGAGGTCATTAAAAATGTTGGTCCAGAATGATGTTAATTTGGTGCAGGACCAGAACATGTGACCCAGTGAGGCTGGAACTTGGTTGCAACATTCGCAGGTTGGATCAGGCCCTGGAAACATTTTGGAGAGTTTTAGTCGAGACAGATATAATTTTGAGTTGTATAATTGTATGCTTTGCGCATATAGAGCTCGAGTGAATTCTCTGCATTGCTACTTTCTACTCCTTTTCTGATATTTTAATTGAGAGATCTTTTTCCCAGTGTCCTCTTGGATCTTTGAAAGGGAGGGATTGTAAAATGATTTGAAATATATTGACTAGCAAAATGAGAAGTAGTGTGTTAAAGAAGTAAAGAAAAAGAAAAGGAAACATTTTGAAAATAATGTAACATGATTGTCAAAGTAATTGTTGTAGGTAGGTAGGTAGGTAGATAGATAGGTAGATAGATAATTTATTAATCCCAAGAGGAAATTCACATAATCCAGCTGCAGTATACTAATACAAAAAACAATATTAAATTAAATAGTAATAAAAATACATCTAAAAGCAGGCAATAACTTAAAATAATGTTAGCATTTACTCCCCCGGATGGAGTTGAAGAGTCGCATAGTGTGGGGGAAGAACGATCTCCTCAGTCTGTCAGTGGAGCAAGACAGTGACAAAAGTCTGTCACTGAAGCTACTCCTCTGTCTGGAGATGACACTGTTAAGTGGATGCAGTGGATTCTTCATGATTGACAGGAGTTTGCTTAATACCCGTCACTCTGCCACAGATGTTAAACTGTCCAACTTTAATCCTACAATGGAACCTGCCTTCTTAACAAGTTTGTCCAGGTGTGAGGCGTTTTTCATCTTTATGCTGCCTCCCCAGCACACCACCACGTAGAAGAGGGCACTCGCCACAACCGTCTGGTAGAACGTATTTGGCCGCCTCGTCACAAAGTTTTCGTCTAGCTGCATCAGAAAATGTACTATGACGTCTGACACGCCTCCTTTTTAGTGTTTTCTCACAGCTTGGATTGCTGCTGTTATAATCGGTTTGAGTCTACATATTATATATATATATGTATATATATATATATATATATATATATATATATATATATATACACACACATACATATCTTCATATACTGTATATATACATATCTACATATACACACATATATATATATATATATAATACCTATCTACATCATATATACACATACATACATACACACACACAAATTATATATATGTGTGTATGTATGTATGTATGCTTGTATGTACAGTGGTGTGAAAAACTATTTGCCCCCTTCCTGATTTCTTATTCTTTTGCATGTTTGTCACACAAAATGTTTCTGATCATCAAACACATTTAACCATTAGTCAAATATAACACAAGTAAACACAAAATGCAGTTTTTAAATGATGGTTTTTATTATTTAGGGAGAAAAAAAAATCCAAACCTACATGGCCCTGTGTGAATCCAATTGAGCTACGGAAATTGAACTCAGGTGTGATACACCACAGTTAGGTGATTTTTTAACATGGGAGCAATTACTTTTTCACACAGGTCCATGTAGGGTTGGATTTTTTTTTCTCCCTAAATAATAAAAACCATCATTTAAAAACTGCATTTTGTGTTTACTTGTGTTATATTTGACTAATGGTTAAATGTGTTTGATGATCAGAAACATTTTGTGTGACAAACATGCAAAAGAATAAGAAATCAGGAAGGGGGCAAATAGTTTTTCACACCACTACATGTGTGTGTGTGTGTATGTATATATAATGTAGATAGGTGTGTGTGTGTGTGTGTATATACATACACATACATATATACAAACATACATTTAGGTACAGTATATATACAGTATGTGTATATATATGTATGTGTCTATATGTGTGTGTGTATATAGCTTTGGTCACTGAGCGCAAGGGAAAAATAATAAAATGTAGTCTATAAGTTATTAAAAAGTAAAACATTAACGTTTTAAGAAGTAAAGTTACATTGAGCACTACTGGAGTGGTTTCGGGTAAACAACATTTTAAAGACTGTGTAACACAACAGGTTAGTAGTACTAACAGCAGCTAAAATGTATAGGGATCATCTCTCGGTAGTAGATCCCTTTTGAAAGGCGCTACACGACGGCTGTGGTATAGAAATTACATTTTCAATGTGAACGTCCAAATTTCTGCCTCTGGTAATGTGCCTTACCGGCATTACCAGCAATTAAAGAAAATTAGTTTTGTGTCCTCTGCAGTGTTAAAAGAGAAAGGCTTTGGTTTGGGATAAAAGGGGTAAAGAAAGGAAAGTTGCCTTTTTTTTTTATATAGTATAGAGAGATGTGTTCACTGACAATATGAGCGCCTTTTGGGGACAGTCGCGGTGGGTCTTGTGTAGACTGGCGAGACACCCCTGCCATTAATCAGCTATGATGGCACTGTCAGTCCACCACTCCTGTGCGTGTCTTCATAATCCAAGCTGACGATCTCATAATCGTATACGTGCAAAAGAAAATGCAAACCGCCTTAATATTAGTTTGCTGCGGTGTAGAAAAGGGATCCCGTGTTTACAGTTGTCTGGGCTATAGCTCAGGGGGAGGATGAAAAAAATTAAAAGTGCTCACTTTGACTTAAGGCAGAAGCGCAGTCAGCATCTCAAAGGCCGGCACAGCTACGCACACACCCATGCGCGCCGGCTACCCGACTTTTGTAGTATTTTTGCAGTGCAGGAAACGCCACTTTTTGCAGACACGTTCACATGAGCAAAATTCTCCGCGCTCTTTATAGGTCTTGCTTTCTCTGCATACTGCGTTCATAGTCAGTTAACGTGAGACGCTCAGAGTACATGCATCGAAGCTTCTGAGCTGTGCCTGTGCCATCTTGTGCGATCTCGCAATGTCCACGGCGTTATTTAATGTTAGCTCAGACCCGGCACTTAAAAGTTTCTCTCGCACTTTCGCTGAGTTTGTGGCAAACACTAGTCTATCCCTGACCATCTCATCTTTGTTTGCATAAACACTTTTTCCACCGTGTGCTTTGTTTCCGCAGTAGCTGCACTTATGAACATGCTTGTATGAGTCACTCGCTTCATATTCTTTTGCTGCCTTCTCAATTTTGTAATGCGTTTTCTGTTCGGTGCTCTTTGGAGCTCTTGCTTGTTGTGTGCGTACTGTGTTCACAGTCAGTTCACGTGAGCTGCTCGGAGTACATACATCGAAGGTTCTCAGCTGTGCTTGTGCTATCTCGTGCGATCTTGCGATGTCCACGGCTTTATTTTAATGTTAGCTCAGACCCGGCACTTAAAAGTTTCTCTCGCACTTTCGCTGAGTTTGTGGCAAACACTAGTCTATCCCTGACCATCTCATCTTTGTTTGCATAAGCACAGTCCTTCACCAGCAATTTTAACTCCATTACAAAGTGATCCAAAGTCTCGTTTATACCTCGTGTCTTCTCATTAAACTTGTATCTCGTAAATAAAGTATTCAGCGTTTTTTCTTCAGCGCTCTTTGGGGGCTCTTCCTTCTTTTCTATGTATTGCCGTCATAGTCAGTTCACGTGATTACGTGGGAGGCGTGATGATGTCACATGCAGCTCCGCCCCCCCACGGCCATCGGGCTAACGTCCATTACAGTATATATATATATGTAAGTAGGTTCCAGTTATGACCATTACGCGTAGAATTTTGAAATGAAACCTACCCAACTTTTGTAAGTAAGCTGTAAGGAATAAACCTGCCAAATTTCAGCCTTCTACCTACATGAGAAGTTGGAGAATTAGTGATGAGTGAGTCAGTGAGTGAGTGAGTGAGTGAGTCAGTGAGGGCTTTGCCTTTTATTAGTATAGATCAGCGACTTCGAAATAGCATAAAACAACACCCCACATGCCTCTATTATCGATCCCCATTATCCAGAAGCTGTGTCAAATATTATACCCCTTTAGGGGTCCAACAATGGCAATGGCAGGCTTTTTCTGTTCTTGCTCACATACTGTTTACTAGACATGAAGGTATTGAGGTGTTTTTCACTGTCACACTCATGGTTACGACAAGAGAAGGTAAAGCACTGTGTTGTTGGTCAGCTGTCCGAGTGCTGATAAACCAAATAGTAAAGACGCTTTAATAAGTGGAGTGGACTACACCTCAAGGTGCATGTTTCACAAATCTAGGGAAAGGCCACCGAGATTCAAGAAAGCTCTGACTGGGGCCCACGACGACACTGGCTTCATCTAAAGGGACAGGCTGGGCTGTTTGTCTCTGACACAACGTTATCAAACGCAGCTGCAGTCAGGAGGCCAGTTTCAATCTACAGGTTTCATTATTTAGGCTACCCTTACTTTACCCCTTTACCTCAGTGGATCACAAAGATGGGCTTAACATTAATCCACAGCATCATCGACACAGACTGCCTACTTCAATATGAGAACTGAAAGCAGGATAAAAGGATCTTACTGCTCCAATTGAGGTCAAGCGCCACGTGGAGGGCAGCAGCCTTAGTTGAGAGGCCTCATCTCCCTGCCATCACTCAGAAAGATTTTTTTTCTTTTCTTTTAACTTTTTTGTTACATTTTTAAACTTCTGGAGGGCACTGAAAAGCAGATGGGGTACCCAAAATTGCTGAAAAGGATTTGGAAGTATTATCAAACGTCTAACTAACTAAAAACACAAAGAAGAGTGTACATTTGTAAGAACACAAAGTTACAGGTAAACTAAATATGAAAACAACAAAGCTACTGTCCCTTGGGGCAACTGTGCAGTACCCCCCTTCTCATCTACTGTGCCATATTTCCCAATGAGCACAGATACTTTCCCTTAGTACCTTCCTCTGGCCTCTCCCCTCCTGCTCTTTTTGCTTCTTCCTCACAGACGAGCCTTTGGCTCCACTATACACTCAAGTCCAAACTCAACTGGTTGGTGATCTTTACTGTTGTATTTAACTCCTTCCTGGGGAGGCTTCTGAAACACTTCTTGGGGTCGGGTCAAGAGTGCTCTAGGGGACTATTGAGGTCCTCTGGCTTAAGCTCCACCTAGAGGCCCTAGGTGTTGCTGCAGGTCTGGCTCCAAGGACCAGCAACACCGCTTACCTCTCAGTAACTAAGTTCACAAAACAGTGGTGACTAAAGACAAAAACAATACAGTGTTGTAATAAGTTTTCTAAAGTATTTCAAAAGCCAAATAAACATTTCAGGAGATAAAAATTTGAGCAAAATAACAATACAAATACCCAATTATGTCAGTAGTGTCTCACTAAAAACAAAACAAAATTGAAAGATTGTTGAAGCACTAACCTCTATTCCGTTTCCTGACCTAGAATGGATGAAAACTCCCCCAGATGGTCTCTACTGTATTTTCTTGGAAATCAAATATAGTCACACCCCTTCCGTCTGCTGCAATATTTAAAGAGGTTGTTGACCAGAAGTCAGTGTTCTCTTTGGGACCAGTTACCATTGAGGGTTGACTTTGAGACGACATTTGTGCTGTATTCTTTTTTTTTTTCTTTAAGCAGGGAATCCCTTAGAACCTCAACTCTTTATGATCTGTCACTTCATTTACTTTCATACTGGCAAAATATACCAACCAGCATCCTTTCAGTTAGACAATCTAACCACCGTCAACAGAGTCCTGCCAGGCAGGAACCTTGTGTTTGTAGGAGTCTGACTAAAGACGTCATCCCAAATAAAGGAAACCTGCCGCCCGGAGACACAATCTTTTTGTGTGACCTGATCATCTAATGTCATATAATGTCTTTGTTTCGTTTAATAAAGAGAATTAAGTGCTCCTTGAAAGGTACAGAATTAAAAGCATTCAGCATGCAAGTCACAGAAGTGCATGATGTAAGCACGCGAACACAGACACGCACGCCCTCACCACTCCACACACACTCTCCCTGTCTCTAATGAGCATCACTCCAGACATCTAATGACCTTCATATGCGCATTAGGCATCAAAACAGAGCAGCTGGAATAAATGCCATTGATTTTTTTTTAATAAAGAATCTTTTAAATAATAATTATTTAGTAGCATCAAACACTAATTAGCAGGCTCCACCATTAGAAATGCTGCAATTTGACGTTCTAATAATTGATCTGTTACATGTTCACAAGAGAGGCAATAATCGAGGACGCCCATGTTCACTATGCCAACCTGTACATCTGGGGTTCCCAACAAAGGCTAAATTTTGCCTACTCAGGAGGTAAATTTGCTTAAAAAAAGCTGAAGTTGCAAAGATCTCGATTAGATCCCAAAGACATTGTGAGACTCTCTATTTAAATGACTGTGCCAAGAATATCTAAAATCCTACAAAAAAAACAAGAACAAGCATCTCATAGACTGACATGTTCTCATTGACTCTGTGTGTTTCGTTCTGGTAGACCGCTGGCTACTCATGATTAGTTATGAAATATGTGAAACATCAGTGTTACTTACTATTATTATTAGCATTTCAACGTAAAACAAAAATGTTAAAAATAGTCCAGATTTCCCCTTTGTCAAATGCTTTACTATGGCAGAAGTACAAACTCAAATTACTGAAGAAAACAGGGTGAAGGTAAATATACCTTTGAAAATTTGCTATGGGGTACACGGGGCAAAAAAGGTTGGGAACCCCTACTTCATCTGGTTAAATTGATGGTGTCATCCATGATCACGCTCCCTAAGTGACAGGCCATAGCAACGGCTCAACAAAACGCCATCATGGGAGAACAAAGTGAACAACAATATTAACTAAGGAAATGACTGAATATTTCAATTGCTCCGAGTTCCAAACATCAGATAAAAAGTAGAAAAGTGAATAAATCAAGAAAAAAAATGTATAAAGATACACATAACCTAATACTGACTGGCATAATGAAAAAATAAAGCAGACTAAAATGGAGAAAGAGTACTGTGCACTTTTGCACTACCACAGCACCACTACAGTATCGCTGGTGGCCTTTTATGCTGCACCCCAGTACTCACATTGGAACTAGAAATACATACCTTACAAGTTTTTGGCTGATGTCTTACCACAATTCTTAACAGGTTGTGCTGTATGCCACTAATCTATCACTCTTGACACCACAAGTTCACAAAATGTAAAAGGCTCCTCTGTTTGTTTCACCATGTCAGCAACACTGCTGGCCCACACCATCCAGCCTACCTTTAAGTGCAAGTGATGTGCCTTGATATGTTTCATTTTAATCAATGAAGCAGATAAGATTTCACATTAATACTTGGCCTTCTCCTAATCCAGTGTTTGATATAACAGCTTTGTTACCAAATCCTCTTCACAGTAATCTACTTGGTTTATTACCGAAGTGACCCCATTTGAAGAGTGTCACAGACTACACGGCAACTGCTTAAGATCTCCAGTGAATTGAAAATAGTGAGGTCAATATTCTGTTGCTCATGGGATAATAAAAAAAGAGGCATACGGGTGAATAGCGCCACAATCTGAGTGTCAGATGAAGTGGTGTCCATCTACTACTCCTACAACCAGTCTAACAACACAGGATCAAGGGGACACAAATGATCTGGCCTCTACATTCAAAGGGACAACTTGTGAGGCCAGCACTTACTGTTCTGCTAAGGACATTTCACACAATATCAGAATGAACAGGGGGAAAGCTGCTTGGCCACTTCAGTCAGGAGCTAGTGGCATAAAAGATGACCAGCAAAAGTGGGAGGGACACACTTATGCAGAAGTAAATGATAGACATTTTACAATGCTAATGCCCTGTCAAGCTTTATTGTTGCTTACTGGGCAATGGTCACTGTCGTGTTAAAATTCAGGTGAGAGACCAGATATCCACAAGGGTGTAAACTGGCACTAAAATAGACTCGGATGTGATTTATGAAATGCTAACTATGCTTACCTGTTGAAGACAGTTAATACAATCTCTCTTTTACGAAAAAAAAAAAATCCTGGGAGAGACAGACGGGAGACGAGATGTGATCTTCACGTCAAGGTCACGGAAGACACTTAAAAAGACCCGCGAGACAAAAGAGAATGGCCAAGGAGCATCTTGCGGGGATCTTAAACATGAGACTTTGTGCCAAGAGATTGTTCCAGGATCATCTCATGATGACACAGAACATTAGATTCTTGCAAGACACGCCCTACTTACAAATAAATAAGAGCACAGGCAGCAAAACACTCAGTCATGTAAAGCCTTTGAGCATACGCAGATCCAGGGCTTTCAGCACATATAAAGCATATAATGACAATACGTTATAAATGAAATGCCGACGACTAAGCAAAGAAGAAAGCAGTGTGGAGAAAAGAGAATCAAAAGCGCTGGAGAGAAAAATGAGCAAAAAAGAATAACTGAGGTGCAAATTCACAGAATAAGGAAAGTAATTATCATCCTGGAACAAGTGGAACTGAAAAAAATGCACGTCCAATCGGGATCAGAATTAAAAAACAAAGTAAAAGACAAAGTAGAACTTCATAAAGACGTTCACAAACATTGGTGCTATACACATGTGGAACAGGTTAGAGATTATGAAAGCAGTGGAATTCGAAAGGCTCAAAAAAAAAAAAAAAAAAGGCGCGATACACATGTGGAGAAAGTTAAAGAATATGAAAATAGGAAAATTAGAAAGTATAAAAAAAGTAAGTAAAGATTGCAGTAGCGCAAATAAACTAAATTATTACTCAAAAAAGGGAAAATAATCACCACAGACCAGGTGTCCTTGGAAAAAAAAAAAAAGCAGGACAAAGCGAGGTCAGAAATAAAAGACAGAGTAGAAAACAAAGTAAAACGTCATAAAGAAGTTAAAAAACAAGGGGGCCAAATACATGCAGAGGAGATTAGAGATAATGAAAACTGGAATTCAGAAGACTCGTAGAAACACATGCAGATCAAGATACAGAATATGAAAGCAGAAAAAAACGACAGTGTCAAAACAAAGAAAGTAAAGATCACATTAGCGCAAAGAAAGAGAAATTATTACTCGGATAAATAATAGAGATCAAATATATGGACATAAGTGATATGTCAGAAGTATGCAAATATACAGTAGTAAGGCTTTGAATATTTAAGTCTGAGAATTTCAATAACACTGTTTACCTCTCATGCATTTATTGGTTACTTTACAAAAAAAAAAATGATTAACTGCTGATGATGAAAATCGTTTTGTCTGTGCTGAATTATCCTGAATTATGGTACAAAATCATTAAACACATGTCTCACTGACCAAATGTAAAAGATTCAGCATATTGGGACTCGCAAGATTCCATATATTGTTTTTACAGAAGTTCTAAAATAAAAGTGAAACTAATGAAACAGCAACAATTCAAAGAAAAAAAAAAAAATCTTAAAAGTGCGTATCCAGAAAACCAAACACGGGGGTTGGCGAGCGAAGTCCCTTAGTATATTTAAAAATACCATTCCTCCTGTGCCTCTCCTCGGTATCTTTGCATGACTTAACCTCTCGTTAAACGTGTACCCTCAGCATTTCTCCTGTGCCTTTCCTCAGTGTATTGGAGTGTCTGATTCTCTTGCCCTGTAATCCTCTCTCGATTCTGTTCCTATAAAGCCTGTTTCTCAGGCTCTGTTATTTCAACATGTCTTGCTCACCACCTTCCATCTTCATTTTGGCTACCATGAATGATGGGCTGTCATTACCCACTGTGAAATCCATCATTCGTCCTGTCTTGAGTTGTGCCTTGTTAGCATTTAGAGACCCAACTTCACTTGATGACTCATTCATTTTGTTGTGGTTGAATTGACCAGTTTTAGCTACTTATTTGTACAATTAAAAACAATTGCAATTATCAAGAATTGAATTTCACATCCCTAAAGTAAGGTGCGGCCTCAGTGGCCTGGGACGACAAGGAGCCTTTTTACCAATACCGAACCCTGGCCAGCTCTAAGAAACAAAAGAGTATCCACTAATTAAAAGGAACAAGGAGGAGCCCTTTAGTTCTCAATGTAACGACTGAGTAACCACAAGCTAAAATGAATGTGGGGGACCTCCTTCCACCTCAATGAAATGATCAAGTATCTTTGAGTCAAAATGACCACAGTGGGCCCTTAAAGCGATCAAGAATGAAGAGTGAGAAATGGCACCGTGCTTTATGTCTGTGTGCTCAGTTCTCTGTTAAAGGGGCTAAGTCATCCAAGGGTCTGTTGGGGTCTTAATCCAGCCTTGGTACCATTACCACTATCACTGAGCAACCAAAGCCAAACTAACCAATTACATCAGATTGCACAGAGGGTCCAGACACACACGCACAACCAAGTAGCATTTTATTGTATGGTGGATAGATTTGGCTCCAGACCTGAAGTACTGTGGGACATCGGCTTTGCGTTTTATCCTGTGTCTTTACATCCAGTTTACTTTTTAGATGGCAGAATGGTGGCCTGTAAAGTACAAGGGCACAGGTCAAGACTCCTTGTGTGGCTGAGAGTGAGTCATGTCACCCGCCATGTAAACTACAGTGCTGTAAATGTAAGGCACTCTGAGATATCACGGTCTAGATCTCTCTAAATAAGTCACAACATGAAGCACATGTCATACTGTCACCACTAAAGGCACTTTACTGTGCCACCAGCTTTTTGTATGCTGCAGTACCCCAGCATCAGGAACCCACAGGTCTAGGAGGTTCACATAGATTATTAACTTGCATTTATTTATAAATTACATGTTCTTCACGACTTGACCGAGATTCCTTACTGCGGTCCAGGGTTACGCTTACCTAAACTTCTGCTCCTGTGTGTTTCCTGGTTTCATTTTCCACTTGTCTTCATCTGTCTCGCACTCTCTCCCTCTCTCTCTCTGTTAAAACCTTGTCTCCTTTGGGAGCTGAGTCTAAGTACTCCAACAAACAAACTGCATTAGTCTAATTCGTCCCGAGGAAATTTGCAAGAGCTGAGCGGCGCCAATTAGCAGTCAATAGCCGGCTTCATTAATCGCACTAGCCTTCGCACTTGATTATATTAAAGGTTGGGGAGGGGAGCAACTCTCAAGTCCTGTGTCTCTGCAGCGCTGTCGGCAGGCCACTCAGAGATGGTTAATATGTTTATATTGACCTCAGATTGGAAACACTTTGATGGAGAGAGGGAGGGAGTGACGGTAAGAGGCCTGCTGATCTTATTGATGAGCCACTTGTTCTCTAATTGTGGGATTAAAGCAGATAGGAGGGTCGCTCCGACTTTTAACAGACTGCTGTTTCGTCTCCCCAGTTCAAAGCGTTACAATTATACTATTATGCGTGGCTACTTGGACACGATGCTGCTAGTATTTCTCTTGGGACACCAGTATGATTATTAATTCTCATAGAGCAGTTCCTGTACCAACAGAATTGGGTTTTATTTGCTTTTCTTAGGTTTTCACAGATAAAGGTCTACCACACTGTCTAGAGGATGTCAAAGGCACCTCAAGGATGGCACAATTGAGGATAACCTCAAGAACAGAAAGTTATCAGTCTTTAAATTTTACCATGGGCATGGGTACCAATTCAAGGACACAGAACGATACAAATCATGTTCACCCAGGGCACAGGGAAGGCAGCTCATACAGCATATGCCAGGGTGTCTGCTCATCTCGTTAGATAGAGTGAGAGAATGAGGTGATGGCGGGCTAGAAAAAGGTCAGAGGACCATCAGGATGACAGGTGGCAGAAGAGAGCTCACAGCTACCCACAGTGCAGACAGCGAGCAGACTACCATTAAGACTGATGGAGGAGAGATGAGGTAAACGTTCCACAATGAGAAGAAGAAGCTGAAGTCCAGTGCAGAAAGTCCAATGTTGTTAGAGATTTCTTCAATTGTAAGGTGAATCATCAGCCAAGTCTGAGGTCCAGAGTGCTCTGTACAGGTTTTCACTAAGGATGTCTCAGTGCATCACACTCTGCAGCTTTCCCTCAACCCTGACTAGTCTGCCAGTCGCTGATGCTGGAAACATCATGCTTCACCGTTGGATTGGTATTTTGCATCAAGTGGTGCCTGGTTCTCATCATACATGATGAATGTTTTTGAGAGTCTGACTGTTCTTCAGGGGTCTTTTGCAAAGTCCAAGCAGGCTTTCATGCATCATATGCCTAATCTGTCATAAAAAATACATAAAAAGGAGTGATGCAGTGATGTTTGTCCTTTTGGAAGTTTCTCCTATCTCTAGACAGGTTCTCTGGAGTTCATCCAGAGTGACCACTGGATTCATGGCCACCCCTCTTACCAAGACCTTTTTACTCCGATTGCTCAGTGTGGCTTGCTGGCCAGCTCTAGAAAGAGTTGCATTTGTTACTTTTTCCACCTAAGAATTAAGGAGGGCACTGTGCTCTCGGGAACCTTCAAATGCAGCAGTATTCCCTAGATCTGTGCCTCAACACAATCCTGTCTCTAAAGTCCACAGACAATTCCTTGGATCTCACAGCACAGTTTTTGCTCAACTGTGGGGCTGTCTATAAATGGGTTCAGGCCTTTCCAAATGAGTCCAAGCAAATGAATTGATCACAAGTGGACTCCAAACATCACAATGACCACATTTACATGCTCTTTAATAACCTGATTATTCACAGAAACCCAGTTACTAAAATGCCATGTTTTACACACATGTGTTTCAGGGACAGCTAAAGGGTTCTGATGGATGCAATTCTCCTCCAGACCAAGGGTGGGTGATGTTACCTAATAACTTTCCTTCACCTCCTTTTGCAGGAAAGAAGATTGGCACCTGTTCCACCCTCTGACATCACTTCCGTCATATGCTCTCCTGACCCTGCCTCTTCCTGCCTGGATCCCATGTAAACCACAACTACATCACATCGGGACAGTCTGATCTTGGGACATTTAAATTCACTGTTGATCGCTTTTCTCGTTTCTTGCAAATATACAGGGATCACGAAAGTGCCCCAGTCCTTGATGCTTTGTCTTGGTTCTTTCTTACACATGAAAACTCTTATTGTGGTTAGAGAAATTGGGTTATTAGTCTTTGAGAAGCCAGTTATTTGGCTATTTAAACCCTTAACTGGGTACAAGGATTTTGTAGTCTGCACATGTTAGTTGCACTCTGTCAGCCACTGCACATGTTAGCTTTGCACAAGAATCCAGCAGCCATAGGTAGAAAATGGTGGAAGTGTTCAGGCAAACATATTATTCCCTATTATTCTATTTCTGGAATCCCTAAATTTATGCAGATGAACTGAAAGTACAGTGCTCAAGATCAATGGCACAATCTTAAGAGAAGTGTTTTGGTACTGTGTTATGTACAGTAGTCAGATTACTTACTCAATAACCCAACTTCAATTTAACCCTTAAACTGCCACATACTGCACCCCTGGACGCCAAATACTTTTTTGCTGCACTTTTTAAGGAAACGTCACAATTCACAAAGAAAAAGTAAAATTTTATTGGAATACATTTTTTTCCATGCAAAGACCATCACAATTACTGCAATACTGATCATTTCACACACTGCCAATGAACTGTAAAAACGATTACTAACTACTGCAACAATCCATTATTATATGTACAAAGTGCAACTGACATTGTTGATGAAATTCAGTAAATCACCAAACCAACTGCGCTTGAACTGGCTGCACACGAGCACACAGAAGTAAACACTGATGCTTGCAGGCTAGTCTAGTGCAACGGTTGAATCCCAGGGACAGTGAGGCTGCAGTGCTGTAGGGGGCGGAAGTGGTCATGAGTTGGCCGCTCAACGAATATACGGCACTGACTGATCAGCTCCGGCCGGCGTGCTGGCAAATTGCTCTATGAAGCGACTAAAGCCAGTTGCAACATTTAATGAATGTACGTCGCCGAATATACTTGACTCCAGCATGCTTCCAAATTGAACTGGAACCCGACTTTAGCCAGTTGTGGCGTTCAATGAATGTACTTTGCCGAATATACTTGGCTCTGGCGTGTTGGCAAATTGCATTGGGAGCTGACTATAGCTGGTTCCGGTGGTTTAAGGTAACCCCATACCAATCAACCTCTCAGTATGTTTTGGACATTTTGGCCCACTGTGTTTTTTTGGATGACACTTTTGCCTTTCACTATATTCCTTCATTTTTACCTCGGCTGCAAGTTTTGACGCGGCTTTTCCTGACAAGGCTTCTGTTTCTGTAGTTAGTAATTCTTTTGATTTGAAACCAACTCCTCAAAAAATCTGCTGCTGAAGGCAGCGCTTGAAGAGATGCTGGCTTCCTCTGTGCCCTTGGAAGTGGCAGGTGCCAGTTTCAACATGCGGTGATGCGTGAGCAGCAGGCCTTAAGGGCACAACTAGACAACAAAAGCATAACACATGAAAAGGATCACAAAAAAAAAAAAAAAAAAAAGAGTACATGTGGAGAAGAGAATCTAAAGAGCAGTGTGAAATATGGAGGACAACACTCTGAAACACAGACATTCAAAATAAAACACTTGTGTGCATGCACACCATTGGAAATTAAGGGGACGCACATTCAGGACTGAAGATGGAAAGCACTTCTTTATGCTTATAGTTGTGGGAATCTGGACCATTACTACAGAGATATGGAGTTGAAGCATAAATTTTCAGAACCTTTAAGGAGGATTTGGATGAGATATTGAGAAGGCTTAGCAATTAGCCAAACAAAGAAGCAACAAATGGACTGAATGGTCTCCTCTTGTGTGTCAAATTTCTTATGTTCCTATATTATCGGCTGCTATACCAGGGCACATCTTCAGTGATGTTCTGGGGATCCTCGTGAGTTTCAGGTCTTGTAACATCCAATTCGTCCAGCTAGCTGGCCACAGGCAACTTGAAGCTCTCTCTGCCACATTGATGGTTTCTCAGATGGCTCTCTCCTTCATCAACGCTCAATGTGGTGAGGGCTGTGGCTAGTGATTGTGCCGCAAAAACGCCCTGCATCCAACTTTAAGAGGCAAACGTCTTGTTCTCCATCCAGACCACCTACACTAGGTAAATGGGTCCTTATACCTGGAGAGTTTCTTTCAAAAGATTCTTCAAAGTGGTCCACCCAAGGCACTGTCAGCTCTACTAAGACAGTGTGTTTGGTATTCCAACCATAAAACGAGATCAGTGCTCATATTCATGAAGTGTTTCAGAGTAGGAAAATGGTCCTAACTGGCTCAAAGATGTCAGAGAGATGAAGACTTTGTCTTTATCTTAGTTGTAGGAAGAAAAGTATTTTATCAATTTGGCTAATTTAGAGAACTACTCCTGACTTCACCAGGATTTAGGAAAGCTATATCCTAGAGGACAGCTGATCAGCAAGAGTGAAGGCAACTTCAGTAGCAATGTAGAGAAACAGCTGTGACTAGGTTCAGAAACTGCTATTTTAGGAGGTGTTTCTTGTGACCATAACAGAGAAGGCTATTCTTCTGGGAGTATCGCTGTGGATCATTCATTGCTAAAGAAATGTGCCATTATAGGGTTCAACTCTCATTTGGTGGGTGCATGTGTCTTGGCCTTTCCATTAAAGTATTCAATACAATATAGTAATCCCTCCTCGATAGCGGGGGTTGCATTCCAGACCCCCCCCGCGATAGGTGAAAATCCGTGAAGTAGAAACCATATGTTTGTATGGTTATTTTTATATATTGTAAGCCCTTATAAACTCTCCCACACTGTTTATAAATATTCCCTGCACAGTTATACAGCATAATCCCTTTGTATTCTCTTGGATATTAGGTAAGATTCATTGAAATTATGTATATAAACACACTGTTTATATACAGTAAAACGTAAAATATTATTTTAAAGATATCGAGTGTCTCCGATATCACATATGTTACAGCCATTACGATAGACAGGCCACCAGCAATAAATACGTACAATGCAAGAAAAATAGTATACAGTAAATGTGTGTACAGTGACACTAAACGTACAGACATGTACTAAGTACTGTAAGTAGAAAATTAATTATGGTTACTCACCTACAATGACACGATGACTTGTCCGATAACAATGAGTTTAGTTTTACTGCACAACAAAGGAGAGCGTTACAGCCCTTCTAAAGGAGCCTCTTCAGGCAACTGTATATCACCGCCGTTGTTCTTCTTCAATCCAGATCCCTAAAGCAGATTCCATCCAGACTACTGCCTTATTACATCCACTTACAACTTGTTTTGCACCCTGGTTAAAAGGACACTGCAGCCGTAGATCTTATATTCCTTTCCTATTTTTTAAATAAAAAGAATCGTAGCCTTCAACAAATCCAAAACGTTTACCTTTTTGGCAATCGTTAACATCTTCCGTTTGCGCTTCGGCACGGCCCTGAAGCAGTAGAAGATCGTTTTGGAGCCATAATGAAGGGCTTGACTACGCACAAAGATAAACACAAAAGAGCACAAAAGTTAACTCTTTACACAGCGAAACACGTTGATGCTGAATGAGTGAGACGAGACATCCTGGTTAACACTGCATTCAGCAGGCAGGAACTTAACTGCGTGCTCTGATTGGTTAGCTTCTCAGTCAGGAGAACTTAACTGCGTGCTCTGATTGGTTAGCTTCTCAGTCATCCGCCAATAGCATCCCTTGTATGAAATCAACTGGGTAAACCAGCTGAGGAAGTATGTACAGGAAGTAAAAAAAGACACATTGTCCGCAGAACCCGCGAAGCAGCAAGAAATCCGCGTTATATATTTAGTTATGCTTTCATATAAAATCCGCGATGAGTGAAGCCGCGAAAGTCGAAGCGCGATATAGCGAGGGATTACTGTATTACGAAATGGCAACTGTTATGTACAGCTTACCACAATATTCTACCTTATTGGGTTTCCTTCTTTATTATTATTATTGATGATGATCTTATTTGTGGTGAAGCCACAGCATTGGTCTCAGAAAACATTATCAAGAGTGTCACTTTGCGATAAGCAGTGCTGTAAAATCGCAACAATATTCATTTTCAAACATGGCATCCTACATTCGTAACTACCTTTCATGCCCTACTTTGAGGGTAGGACAAATTCTTATCCTAGTCCGACTTTTAGTGCAGTTCCTAGGTGTAATTCAGAGAAGCTTGATAAACACGGGGACTGGTTTTTAAAGTTCATAATGCAAAGATAGTCCAAAATGCCCTAGAAGGGAGAGTGTGACTGTAAACCTCTGGCTTGTGAATAAAAGGCAATTTTGGAACTTTATAAAAGTGAAGATTTATTTAAAAAGGTATTGCAACATGTTGTGGAAACTTGAGTTGTTTGTCCAAGTCCACAGCAATTTTACGGTCATGAGCCACGGGCAAGACTCTGGTATCTTCTTGTGGTGAGAGGTACCTACTCTCCAGCTCAGGGGAATGTGCTTGTAGTCTTGGAGTGAAATGACTGTTTGGTTGCTTCTGTTTCTGCACTGAGGAAACTCAGAATGTGATTAAAGTGGCAAAAGACGTAGCAACGGTCACGTCCTAAGCAGCAAACCGAAAGAGGTATGAGCTTTGAATACACTCTTGTTATTAAAATATTCAAATGTGCACTCAAAAGAATGAAATAGCCATCAAAAAATAAGAGAAAAGAGGCATTCCACCTGGGAAGAGAGCATGTTTAAGCATGGGGTATTTCAAACATTTACGAGTGCTTTACTTTGTCAAGTCGCTTTCTTCCTTTTTTATAGTGATATCATTTGAAAACACAAGTGGTAGCTGAACAGCGTCGAAACAAAGCAGCATATGCCTGTATCTGGCTGCCATCACAAGGCGGCATATCAAGCTGAGGATCCTGGAAAAAATGTGCCATCTCTCAGTCCTCCAAGCTGCTTCCACAAAAGCACTTGCTGCAGTCCACTTTCGCAGATGGCATGCTGCTGATGCCGATTCCAAGCTCATGGACTGTTAATTAGGGGTGTTTTGGGGGTGGGGGGTGTGGAAGTCCTGGCAATTTTGCTGATGAGTGCTCAGGGGAGGACTCTTTAGCACCCTGAAGCTGAAGAGGCCCCAGTGAACACAAGAAGCATTTATTGGAAACCAGTGGCCCAGAAAAGAAACTTTCCCCCTGGCCGTGTCTGGTGGCAGGCGGCTAAGAAGCTGTGACAGCTACATGGTTTTGCTGTGGCATTTTCTTTCCTCGACATTCCGTCGATGTGACTGACTCTTGTGGGACAGAAGCCTAGGGTTGACTTGCTTGGTATTTTAGAAAACAACAGCGCAGAGCATTAGCTGGTGGGCAAACGCGTCTTCTGCTATAGATTTCAAAGTGGACCTTGCGTTTTCATTAATTCCAAGCATTTTAGTGAATAATTTATCGGAGTGGACGTTGTGGGGGGGGGATTCTGCACTATCCTCTTCAGAACAGGATGTCTCCACTTTATCCAAAAGATTCTTTTCTCATTCGGGACGTTTCCATATGGGATTTAAATGTAGTGATACTGCCCAGAATACTGCATTGAGACGTGACATTGATTTAATTAAACAGTAATATGTAAATTATTACAGCTTCATTCATCTACAATGTAAATACTTGGTATCTTTGAGAACAAAGCCATTTTTACCCAGTACTGGCAACAATCTGAAGCACAAATACCAACAGGAATAAAAGATCTCATTTTCGTTACTGTAGATTTAGCAGTTCTGGACCAATCAGTCCAGCCTTTCTATCCAGCAAAGCGTTTTCTGACACAGCATTTGTGAAATGTGTGACATCCAGGGCCACATTATCAGTTTACTTGCACACGTCTCACTTGGATATTTACTTTATTTGTCCGTCAGTCAATAGCTCCGACTTCAGATATTTCTCCCCGATTCAGCGATGTAATTGTGTTAAGACGATTCTGATGGGAAAGTTTCAACACAGCCAGGGAAGCAACTAAACTCCATCACTGTCAACCATTCACAGCAAGAAAAGCCCCAGGGCTCAAATACACACTTTGACACCTTCTCTCTGTCAATCACAGGGCGGCAAACTGTCCAATCAGAGCAGAAGGTGCTCACATGAATATAAGCAGTGACAGGATGTGACTTACTGTAAAATTGTACAGATCTACATGAACTGATGCTGAAATAAATCCTGCACCATAAAAAGGATTCAAATCGCCGAGGGCACAAACGGTTCTCATCTCCGGCTGGCTAGGCAGGACGGCAGCAACTGAGCAAAGAGCAAGGGGTACAAATGCCTGTTTTTACCCGTGAGCCACTGTGGTTTCAAACACTTGGAGCCCCCCTAATGGCTTTTCAGCCAAACACTGGACTACTGGCACAATTATTATTTATTTATTTTTGTTATCCCAAATGTGAAATTAGATGCACTGGTCAGATATCAAACAAAATCTGTAATCTGTGTCTGCACATATGTCACATATGGCAATGCTCAGATCTTTAGTTCTTCAATGTCCACAGCTTAAGCTGTGAAGGTCTTTCAAGGTGGTTAAAGAATGTCTTTGAGTGGCTTAAAAATACGTTAACACTGAGCTATTCTGACATTGAGAAGTTATGCACGTCTCTGCGTTAAAAGTAACTGCAAGCCAAGATGGGAACTGCGGCTGGGGCAGTGGCAGACCCTCCTTTAGATGGAGTTAACTATCAGCTAATTGTGCATATTTGTAAGACTGAGTCAACTCTTCTCAGCTTTGGATGAAGCTCCATGTAAGCTGGTAGAGCTCACCAAGGGGCACCTCTCTCTAAAATCAGGTGGCTTTAATAATTGCACAGTCACAGAGAGAACATTTTTGTTTATCAGAAAACAGCAGGCAAACATTAGGAAGAATACAGGGAATGAGGAAAAGAATAAAACAGGAGCACATGTGGACATTCGGTAACTGCCGCCAAGAGCCCTTCCCCCAATGTAGCTGGCATACAGGACGGGTTTTGGGTAGGAATCTGCTTCTTCCTCAGTTCTGATCCAGTCAAAGATTTCCAATCTGGTCTGAACTCAGCCATCTCCACCCTCGCCATTACCTACTGCATCTGGTACGGAGTACAGATTCTGAAGACTTGTGTCAATGTCTGGTTCCACTTTTTAAAAACATTTGAAAAGATTTCTCAATTTCTGTCTTCACTTTGTCATATCAAGGTTATTAAGTGTTGCTTGATGAGGGGAAAAAACAAATATAAATGATTTTAACACAAGGCGACAACGGAACAAAATGTTTAAACAGTGAAGAGTCTGAAGACTTTCCGAATACCCTGGTGTTGTTTTGCTCCACATTTTGTCTCTGTAGACAGCCTAAAATTTGGAGAACATCTATTGCAGATGTTCATACAATAAAATGAGGCTGAGCAGCACCAGGAGATGTAGTCACCAAATGCCACTCAAGTACGCCATACAAACAAAGTCAAGCATCCCGACATTAAAAACGTTTGCATACTGTTCAGAATATTCTTAGAATAGCACAGCGAAACACTCTGTCAAAGCGTTCACAGGACTTCTGCTCTCACCATTTCACTGGAAGCGCCAAGCAGATACTGCTTTACACGACTCCAAGGCGTGTACAGAGACGTCATCTCCTGAACTCGTTCCCAAGTGCAGTTGGTGTCTCCTGAGGGGGCCACTAATATCACAACACCTTTCACTGAACACACCAAAAGTCCTTCCCTCGGTATTTTCTGCTATTGTACAAGAATTTCTATAATGATAACCAATTCCAACTGTTCCCATTTAAAACTCCCACGCCAACTGGTAATGATGATGTAGCAGACCCACTACATCAAACTGCCAGGACACTGGAATCCATCAAAAACAGCCAGATGCCGTTAAATAAATGAAAGGGGGCTCAATAAAGGACCACGCTTGCCCGCCGTCCTAGCATTACCCTGTCGACTGCAGCTCACAGACGTATCATCTATTTGTTGGTTTTTTTTTTTTGTTTTTTTGTTTTTTTTTCCTTTATACTAGTGTTCAGTGTTTAATTCATTTTTACAGATAACAATACATGAACAGGAAGTCTTTCCGTAACATGAATTCTGTGCCCCACTACCATAACGAAGGCAGGACATACTGTACCTGGGGGCACCCTAAGGTGCATGACTGTGGGAGGAGAGGACGGCCGTCTCTGTCACCTCACTCTAAAGACGCTGTGGAAGGAGAAGTAATCTAAAACAGCATGGTGTGTTAAATATAAAGCAAACACTGTTTGAAGTTAATTGATGCAAACCAGATGGCGGGGCTGTACATTAATGTAACTCGTATCTCTTTAATAACATATTTGTCTTTTGAAATGAACTCCAGCTTTAATGTGTTTAGGATTTATTATATTTCATTATAAATGCCTAATGCCCTCATTCTGCTGCTTTGACTAACAGGTATATCATTTTTTACAATTAAAGGTTTTAACTTAAGGCCACTCGATTCCCTATAGGAATGTTTCTCATTTGACCGACATTCATTTCTTGCAGAAATTCACAAATGCTTGCATTTGTTTCATTGACATTTCTGCGCTCTCACTCACAGGCCATTATGGAGCACTTTGAGAGACTTCATTTGAGGATTAATGTGAAAATATTCACCCTTTAACATGGCTTCCAGGAGTTAGCTTCTATCTACATTAGGGTTAGAGACATGGTCTCTATTTAACTATTAACTACATTCACAAATGAAATAGGAAATGATACACAGTCAATTTAACAGCTGCTCCAGGTGAGACAGCTTCAGCAGTAGCGTGGGCACTGCCAACAAACCCATCTAAAATGGTGCTACCTTGTAGGGCACGTTAAGCTCAAAGGCAAAGAGTACCTCTGACCTCTGCAAATGGACATCCTATGTGGCTCCGTCACCATCACTGCATATCTGCTCTTTGCATCCGATTGTGCCCATCAAAGCCTCATCACACATGCACTCCACTATGTCTTACCTTAAACTGCTGGGGGCCAGCTGAGACAAGAGTCACTGTCTTTTCATTCATCAGGCCAAGAATACCACATTACAAGACAAACTTGTTGCAAACATTCATAGGCACTTTTCATTTTCCATTTTTATTTATTTACTTCCTCAAGGAGACAAATATCACATTTTAGTTTATTAAATATATCTGTAGTACTAGAGTGTTGTGCCGTGTTAGCCATTATGAATATATCTGTGAAAATGAGGCATATTCAAAACTAGTGATGAGAGAACTTTGCATAGTATTGAGTTCAGCGAAATCATGGAACTGTTTGGGAACTTCACCAAAATTGGCAAAATGACTTGAAGTCAATAAGGGAAGGAGAAACTGAGCTAGGTTGGAGTGGATTATAATGGTGCAAGGGTCTTTATGTGTCACAGTGGGCTAGGAAAGTGTCTGGTAAGTATGACAGACCAATTATTGCAGCTAAAAGCATTGCTAATCACTGCACCACCGTGCATCAAAGAACAAAAGAGACAGACAGAATGATAACCACTTACAAAATACAACAAAGTAGACACAGGGTGGTGGGGGGCTTCTTTTAGACTTGACTCATGTGCATGCATAATTAGCCATGTGGCACTGCAGGAGAGACTGGGAGAATTACATGGAGTTACAATAACATTACCTGCCATCTGTTTTTCTGTCAGCAGTGGCTAAAAAACAAATAAAATGTAACAACGGTTCTTTGGCAAGCCCTTCATACTCTGATAACAGTTCCTCAGGCCATAAATCACAACAGTTTCACAATTAGAAAACAGGTGATTTAGAAAACTCGTGAGTACTTTTTTACGTGTACAGCATGCTTCATTTCAAATTTGCATCCTCTGTGGCGGGATGACGTATCTGTTCCCTCTTGTCTGCTGCACTTCTATATTCACCCATTGTGCTCCCATTAAAGCATTAACACATAGAGAGGAGATCAGAGGAGCAATGATGTTCATTTTTATACTGAATGTTGTCAGATTGCTGAATGTCACTTGATACTCTGGCTGCACTTCTGTCCTTACAGTTCTTTCCAGTGTGCCTGCACTAAACTCAGAACTTTCATCTTCCATACGTCACTGGATCCTTAAAGAGTACCAGAGTGAGGTTGTTCAGATTACAGATTTATCACTGTTATGTTTTCATAACAGACGTTTGAGGGTTGCCTGAACAAAGAACATTTAAGAAGCTGGATGAACTCATCTGTGACAAGGGGGACAGACAAGTGTGCTGAAGTTGCATTTGGAAAGTGCACTGAAAACAGACAACAACAAAGTGGATTCAGGACTGTGTGCACTTTTTTAAACATTCTGCTTTGTTTCAGCTTTCTGCTCAAGTCCTGGGGGTCTGTGTGCTTTCTAAATGGTAACTGCAGAGAAGTGCCACCAAAATGTTTGCAGTTTGTCTTTTTTAAATTGAAACAGTTAAGTTCTGTATAAGATAAGTGCACTTTAAGTTAAATGTATATTATGGAAGTAACAAAAAAGTAAAATTAAAGGATAAAAAATATTTATAAAGAAATAAATTCATGTATATTTACAAATAAGCAGCCATTTAGCAGCCCATATCAGTTCATTGATTCAAAGCTCAAACATTTTATTGATCATTGTTGTACTGCCATAGACTCACAATGATTCTGCATTAACCGATTTGAATAATACCATTTTCAAATTCATAACTTAAAAATTATAAACTTGCTGGCTGTGGCATTTGTATTGACATTTAAAATAATGTGTAAAAAAAGTGAGAATAAATTATACAGACAGGTATTCGGAGGCTGATCGTTCTGAAATACCTGACAAACACATTTCATATACAGACACACTTGAGTGTTCGGCACCAGGAGATACCACAGTCAAACAGAAGCAAGCCAAGGTCAGAATCAAAAACACAAGTCAAAGTTCAGACATATGAGCACAACTTTGCTAACCAGGTTGTCAAAAGACAAAAGTTTTGAAGCTTTGGTCACGTGACGATCCAGAAATGCTCTGCTCGACATTTGTACTGTCGCTTTTCTGACATCAGAAGTGTTGCACATCCTGAGGAATTCTAGATAGGTTGCTATGGGAATGGATGATGGTAGAAGTCCAAAAATGACAGAACTCAAATGTAAATATGATCGGTGTCGTGACAACATGTTAAACTAGGACTTACTTCAAATGCAAATGTAAATGCTGAAACTGCATCTGCTGGGTAAAAAAAACACCAAAATATATGTAATGATCAATTTCTTAAAATCAATAAAATGTTTAAAAAAAAATAAATGCAGTAAGAGTGTTTAGAAAATGAAGGAATACATGGTGGTTTCACTTTCTTTTCCCTCTGCTGTGTGTTTAAAAGAAGCTATAACAGCATATTCGAAATAAGGGTATATATTATTATGTAATGTAGTGTTCTAGAAACTTGCTCGATGCAATTCTGAGTCAGTGGGCATCTTAATGACCAATTAAAATAATAACAAACAATGGGGGATGAGGGAATAAAAGCAAGGAACTAAGAATAAAACTGTTTGAGATTTGGGGGGCAGGCATACTCTACACAGACAGGCATGACAGTCAAACCCAGGTAGATTGATCTGTGAACTGGCCCTCTAAGCAACCTCCCCAATTGAATCCACTTCAGTTCAAGATTTATTGTCACATACACAGTTAAACACGTGCAGTGAAATGTCAATCTGGATTTCTACTCAGATTATGCAAAACTGAGTAAAATGAAATGTAATACAGAGAAATAGAAAAGTGATAAAGACTAAACTTGTGAACATTACTCAAGTGTTCAAACTGGAGGTCTTTATTATGATACATCAATTATTTCAACTCCTATCAAAGATATATTTTAAATATAATACAATGTCACCTACATGGCTCATCAGAGTTATGTTGTACCACCCTGGGACAAGAGGAGATGCTGTCACTAACTGTATCATGTCCTTTTCTCTCCACAGCTCCAAGACAACATCCTATTTGAAGGACCAGCTGACAGAATAGCTCTTATTTGACTATTTGTTTAAATCTTGGACAGTTCTGTTGATGTTGCACCATCACATGCTGTTTTGTTTATAGTTTATAGTTATAGTTTCAGGACCCCAGTGGAAATTAAGGGGAAATGCATTTAAACCTGAAACCAAGCAGCACATCTTTATGCAAAGAATTGTGGAACAAACTACTGAGTCATGAAGTTGAAGTAAAAACCTGAACGACCTTTAGGAAAGATCAGGATGAGGTATGGGGACCACTTAGCTATTGGCTAAGCAGACGGATGACATATGGACTGAATGGTCTCCACTCATTTGTCAAATGTTCTTAAAGGAAGTAAACTGGACGACCCAGTTGGTGGCCCAGGGTGTTTTTAATTCCCCCACTCAACAACAGCAGCTATATAGAAACAACTTGAATTTTAAATAAAACATTACACAAGGCATAAGAGATAGTGGCAAAATGACATAACCTTATGACATCATACACGTACAACCATTGTGCAGGGCAAAGGCATTACATACAGTGGCATAAAGTGTGCATAGCAGAGGACTTTGCATTTCTCAATCACATCCTATGAATCAGCAGTGCTAAAGAGCAGCCATTTACTTAAATCTTCTTATATAATATGCTACCGTGGCTGTTCATTTGTCTGTCCAGGATTTTAAATCACCTGTAGCTCACAAACCGTTTGACCTATTGACTTGAAACTACACATATACTAAGTGACGTCTACTGTCCGCTTTCGGGGTGATGATTGATCTCCAAGGTTATTCCTCTTTTTATTCTATTGTAGAATTAACTCTCAGCAGCAGGGCAGCCGTGCGCCACATGCGCATGGGTGCCGTTCTCATCCCTAACACCTTCGGCATCACTTCCCTATCACTTCATATGTCAAATCATTCTTGAGGGAGACAGAAGACTTATGTGCCAGCTTAACTGAAAAATTAAAGAAAACATACTACATAATTGCAAGACAAACACTGACTTAATCAGTTTTGACGCAAAAAAGGTGACGACAAAAAAAGATAAGCGGCGCGCAAGGGTGGACAGAAGGGAAGCTGCTCAGGAAGCGGTAAGCGCATCAGCCTATTTTAATCAAGTGCATTCACTGCACGATAAAACTGGTTTAGATATAATATGGTATAATGTACAAAATATATGGATTATGTATGGTTAAGAAATTAAATTAAATTATGCCATTAAGCAACAGGTCTATACAATGACCCAAATGAGGAAAGAGTGCGGTCAAATTAGACCAGCGTGTAAGTCACTCTCAAAAGATTTTGCGGGGCAAGTCCTGATATAATAAAAAATATATAGATATAAGAATCTATTAATTTAGGTATGTCTACAGGTCTTAAATTTCATGCTGTTTGGCTTGCTCTCTCTCTTAGGGGTGGGGATTGATTTGTTCTTGACTCAAATTTTCTTCATGTAAAACTTGATTGATTTGTATGGAATGCAATAAAATCAATAAAATTAATAGAAATAATTAAAAAAAATATATATAAAAATATGTATAAATTATAATTTAGTTAATTATTATAAATTACATATATATATATGTACACTCACCTAAAGTATTATTAGGAACACCTGTTCAATTTCTCATTAATGCAATTATCTAATCAACCAATCGCATGGCAGTTGCTTCAATGCATTTAGGGGTGTGGTCCTGGTCAAGACAATCTCCTGAACTACAAACTGAATGTCAGAATGGGAAAGAAAGGTGATTTAAGCAATTTGGAGCGTGGCATGGTTGTTGGTGCCAGACGGGCTGGTCTGAGTATTTTACAATCTGCTCAGTTACTGGGATTTTCACGCACAACCCTTTGTAGGGTTTACAAAGAATGGTGTGAAAAGGGAAAAACATCCAGTATGCTGCAGTCCTGTGGGCGAAAATGCCTTGTTGATGCTAGAGGTCAGAGGAGAATGAATGGGCCGACTGATTCAAGCTGATAGAAGAGCAACTTTGACTGAAATAACCACTCGTTACAAACGAGGTATGCAGCAAACCATTTGTGAAGCCACAATACGCACAACCTTGAGGTGGATGGGCTACAACAGCAGAAGACCCCACCGGGCACCACTCATCTCCACTACAAATAGGAAAAAGAGGCTACAATTTGCACAAGCTCACCAAAATTGGACAGTTGAAGACTGGAAAAATGTTGCCTGGTCTGATGAGTCTCGATTTCTGTTGAGACATTCAAATGGTGGAGTCAGAATTTGGCGTAAACAGAATGAGAACATGGATCCATCATGCCTTGTTACCACTGTGCAGGCTGGTGGTGGTGGTGGTGTAATGGTGTGGGGGATGTTTTCTTGGCACACTTTAGGCCCCTTAGTGCCAACTGGGCATTGTTTAAATGCCACGGGCTACCTGAGCATTGTTTCTGACCATGTCCATCCTTTCATGACCACCATGTACCCATCCTCTGATGGCTACTTCCAGCAGTATACTGCACCATGTCACAAAGCTCAAATCATTTCAAATTGGTTTGTTGAACATGACAATGAGTTCACTGTACTAAAATGGCCCCCACAGTCACCAGATCTCAACCCAATAGAGCATCTTTGGGATGTGGTGGAACGGGAGCTTCGTGCCCTGGATGTGCATCCCACAAATCTCCATCAACTGCAAGATGCTATCCTATCAATATGGGCCAACATTTCTAAAGAAAGCTTTCTGCACCTTGTTGAATCAATGCCACGTAGAATTAAGGCAGTTCTGAAGGTGAAAGGGGGTCAAACACCGTATTAGTATGGTGTTCCTTTACGTGAGTATATATATATATATATATATATATATATATATATATATATATATATATAAATATATATATATATATATAAGGCATGCTTAAGTTAACCTGACATTATTTTAGAGAAATCAGGTGAAAAGGACTGGTGAGCTTGCTAGGCCGAATGGCTGTTATCCCCACATCAATTCATTTTTCAGACTTGTTCAGGATTTCTTTGAATTGCTGCCCCTCCCAAAAGAATGAGGTGCAAATCAGGAATGGGTTTGGTATTTGATGGCAACACATCACTGGGCACACTCATCTATACAATCCTTTATGCCAGGCCGATTTACAGCTGCCAAATTCCCTACAGGGCACATCTTGGGGAGATTAAAGGAAACTGACATACCAGAAGAAACCTCCTAATATAACAATAAAATAGCAGCACAAATACATCATACAAGAATAAAGTGCATTTATAAAACACCACACTTTAAAGTACTACTAAAGTCTTTCACAAAATCTTAATTTTGAGTGACAATTTATTAAAGTGCGCTCAAACCTCCGCATTATCTGCCATACTCTCATTGCTTATACTACACATTAAGTAATGAAAGCCACTCCAGATAACAGGAAATGTATATTTGTGTGTTCCTTGGCATCTTCTTTTTTAGTCTTAATTCCCTCTGTGGCCTGAACTTGTCTAAATGCAAAAGTATGCTTGGAGACTTTGAAGATTTTAATAACAATGAAGTAAGAGCTCTTCGTCGCTCACACCCAGACAATGCTACCAAAGAATGAGGAAACACAAACAAAACTTCAACATGCTCTCCATTCAAAAAAAATGGGCTTTACTGTCAGAAATCCCACTAGCATTGCCAGTGCCAATCTGAATGTGCTGAACGGGCAGCCCTGGACTGGCTCATTTATCAAATGAAACAGAATGTCACTCTTCCATTTCAATTTACTGTGTTATAACTGGACTGAGTTTTTTATAACATGTGATTAAAGTCTCAAAGTGCCAAGTGTGTCTGTTAAACCTGCTGATGAGAGGAAAAGCAGACACTGGAAAGATCACTATGGCCTAAGCCTTGTTGGGCTTAGCTGAGGCCAGGTGGGGTGTCACAAAATCTCCGGCACTCACTAGGTATACTGCCATGGCATGGGGTTACTGAGCTGCATGTGAGAGGTGATGAACAGACCATATAAACTCCCACAGCACTCTCACTGGGAGGAAACATGATAAATCGTACAACAGTAAGTGACCAGCCAAATTAAGATCTGGATGGTAACAAAAGGAAATAGCAATTTGAGACCAAGGAGTGGATAAGCAAAGGGTCTAGCATACTCAAAGTCAAGGAATGGATAAAGACAAGTCATCACCAGTCACCTTTCAACTCATCACTTTCATGGCACCAGGTCCAGCTACCTTCAAGACTATGTCCACCCATAGGTCGTGAGTTCATACAAACAACAATACAGAAGCACACATAAAAGTTAGGACAGAATTCATAACTATTTGAAAACAACATTTTAGGAAGAAAGTTATATCAGAAATGAATTCTGTGGGACAACAACAGAGGGACTTTCAAAACTCAGCTTGATGTTATTTTGAACTCTCAAGGTGGATATAACTGATGAACTTTGTTGGGCTGAATAGCCTGTTTTCGTCCAGATTGTTCTAATGTGACTTCAAATACGGAACCAAAAGGAAGGCTCAGAAGAACCAGTAAAAATAAAAAAAATAAAGAATTACTGATTATAACAATACAAATCATTAACAGGGAGAAAGATAAATGGTACAAACTGCATAAATAGAATAAACCCTTGCAGTGAAAGATATGGATTCATGACACCTGTAGTCTTAAGAATTGGAAAACCCATTTTTGGAAAGTTGGAAAAAGATTTTTTGTGGTTCAGGTAAATTTGTTTAGATTCATGCAATTATTAGGTCATTTCCAGCCTTGTTTCTATATGAGAGTTTGAAACTTATTTTTTGGTTTTCTTTTTTTTCTCTTACATTTTAACTGTGTCACATCATTGCTTTGTGGAGGCTGTGGGTTGACTCCCTTCACTAACACTCATCAATAAATGGCAGTGCAGAACAGAAGATCCTTTGTCTGAGAATTGGGTTTGATCAATGAACAAGTGTGGTTAGATAGCCCTAATTTGACATTCTGATTTTATCTCGACTTGTCTTTGCTTTTAGTGTTTTGGTTCTGGTAAAGTAACAGAGCTTTGGTTAGTGGCTCTTAGCTTTTTGGAAACCGTCTGGCTTAAAAAAAAAAAACTCACCACCCATACTATAGGTTTACATCTATTTTTGATTCTATTTATAGTTGATAGGGAATACTTTTGTGTTTTTGATTTTATTCCAGAAAAATTTGAAGACTCCTGGTTAGCTGTTTTAACCATCATAGTAGTTGCTCTTAAGCAGCTGTTACCAGAGGATTACCTAGTGTGATCAGTTTGGGAGACTTCATGTCCACACGATCACATTGTCACACTATGATGTTGGCTACCTCAAAATGACATCTTAGGAATGCCACTGAAACACGCCACTTCATGCTGTACCCTACCAAAACACAGTAAGTTCTCCTCTTGTCATGTGAAAACTTCCACCTAAACAGAAGTTTTAAGCACAAAGACACATTTTATTGGCAAAGCTTCACTGGAGGAACTTGGCTAGTAATGCGTAAGGAGCACAATTAAGCACTGGAACAATGGAGACAAGAGGAAGGAAGCAAAGATTGACAAAAAGAGTTAAAAGGTTAAAGAAATGACAACCTTAGTGTTGTGCCTGAGGGCAAGAGGAGGACCAGGAGATGAAAAACAGTCAGAACCAGAAACAAGTCAAAACCTTAATGACAAAATGTTTTAGCAGCAAAGCCTAATCGTTAACCAGAGTGTAAAGTCAGTGAGAAGACAGTAAGATCAGAAGTCAGAAATTCAAGAAATAAATATGGAACAATCATGGAACACAGAATGAATATTTGAATTGATTGAAATGGTTGTGCTGGTGACAAAAACGTTCCATGGAAACCAGGAGCAGCATGCTGGTAACAAGTATCATAAATAACATAGCGGCACACAATAACAAAACAAAAGAATGTTGCGACATCATGAATTCATTAATCATTATATTCAGGAAATTTTAGAATGCAAGGAAACCACACAGAAAAGTTCTGGAGAAAAAGTAACCCACATTTCCGTCTCAAAAAATATATTTTAAGAGAAAAAAATCTTGGTATGGGACAGCTCACACCATCAGCAGCAGGTGGAAAGCTGAAGGACACAAACTCTCCTTCAGAAAATGACAATAATACAAATAACAAGCGTTTAACATTGCATATTTATGGACAATGGAGTGGTCAGTTATTCTTACTGGTAACTTCTGTTTACCCACACCCAACTGTTTCACTCCTGGAGCGAACACACACAGATCAGACATTCATCTCTCCCTGATAACGTTTTAACTTGTCTGGCACACAAAAACACACACTTTTACACTGCAGATAGATATGTAAATAAACGCTGCATAGTAAAGTATCAGTTTTTTCTTTTCAATTGACTCAGTGGTAGAGCAGAACAAACTGCGACTTCACTCAACAAAGTAAAACTCCTCAACTGCTGCTACAAATGAAGTTGGCAGGCCATTGTGCGAAATAACCATCTAGAGAGAAGTTAACCTGGCGTTCAGAGCATGGCAGCCAGTCAAAGAGTGACAAATGCAAGAAAACAGCCGGACGATTTGTGACAGCTGTCCCTCACGATTAAGAAGTGTGTTGATGGCTTTTGGGGAGATGTCAGCACCCAGAGCAGAAACTGTAACTGGTTACTTAGAAGAAAATAAAAAAAGGTATCTCTGCAGAACAACTGATTCTGTCCTTAATTTGAATTTATTATTAATAGATGCACAACAGCGTTGAGCCAACAAAATAGTGCCCGATTAATAATGTTATTTATAATGCTCTAAATTTTCCTTTTTTGATGAAGGATCATTTTATCTACTTAAAGCGTGTAAAAATACAAGTATATCTTTCAAATCTGTAATCTTTGCCATCCACTTTATAAATGTCTTGCATTACTGGCTTTTCACAACATGGTATAACATGCTGTGTTTGAATCCCATGTTTGCTGAATGGTGCCAGAACTGATTCCTTTATTGGATATTCCCAGATGGTAACACACATCTCCATCATGGTATTGTTGGCTTGTCACAACCTATTAAATGAATATATAACACACTGTAATATCAGCTGGCCCACTGGAGTATTGGTCCAACTTTTAAATCAAAGTGCAGAAGCATCAGCTAATTGTAATGAATTCAATAGATGGAACTACATTCCATCAAACCCATGATGTTAATCTCAAAATGCTTGCATTAATAAAATACACTGCATTTTAATTCCAATAGATGGTGCATACAACCGATACTATAACATAAAATATGTCATAACATTTTCTACATTGTAATAATTTTAATACATTGTAATAATGCATATGGATATTATATTTATGGAAAAGAAAAATATATATATATATACACACACACACACACACATATATATATATATATACATATACACACACACATATATATATATATACACACACACACATATATATATATATACATATATATATATACACACACACACATATATATATACACACACACACACATATATATATATATATACACACACACATATATATATACATATATATATATATACACACACACACACACACACACACACATATATATCAATCAATCAATCAATCAACATTTATTTATATAGCACATATTCATACAAAAAAATGTAGCTCAAAGTGCTTTACAAAATGAAGAATAGAAAAATAGAAGACACAATAAAAAATAAACATAAGTCAACATTAATTAACATAGAATAAGAGTAAGGTCCGATGGCCAGGGTGGACAGAAAAAACAAAAAACTCCAAAGGCTGGAGAAAAATATAAAATCTGTAGGGGTTCCAGACCAAGAGACCGCCCAGTCCCCTCTGGGCAATCTACCTAACATAAGTCAAACAGTCCTCTTTGTATTTAGGGTTTTCATGGAAGGACCTGATGATGATGGTCACGTAGACTTCTGGCTTTCAGTCCATCAATGTTGGTGCATCATGATGCTTTGAGTAGGTGGTGGTGGCGCAGGACGCCACCACAAAGAAACCGGAAAAAGAAACAGAAGAGAGATATCTATCTATATCTATCTCAGACAGTAATTTCAACACACATCTTTTTAGTAATATTAAAAAGGCAAGTTTACAGGGGGATATTATAGTCATGGGGGACTTTAATTATCCAAATATTAACTGGGATAACCTTACAGATGGAGGAGCACAAGAGCAGGAGTTTTTAGAAGTAATCAGCGACTGTTTGCTAACACAGCATGTTAGAGCACCAACAAGGGGTGAAGCCTATCTGGATTTAGTATTCTGTAATAATCAGGATAGAATTGAGGGTGTAGAGGTGATCGAACCACTAGGGTCAAGTGACCATAATGTAATACAATTCTCAGTATTTAGTAAGAGTACAGATGCAAAGACTAAAATTGTTAAGTTGAATTTTAGTAGGGCTAATTTTGAGCAGATGCGACAATGTTTAAGTAGGATATACTGGGATAAGCTTTTAAATGTGGAGACAGTCGAGGAGCAGTGGAACAGGCTTAAAAATGTTTTACATGTAATGCAGGACAGATACATACCTAAATTTGGAATTAATGGGAAACTAAGAAAAAAAACTAGATTAATAAAGATTTAAAAAAGAAGTTGCAAAGGAAAAAACTGCTTTAAGGCATATAAGACTAATGACTGCAAAGAGAACCGTAGCGCGTATGAGAAAATGAGGGCAACCATTAAGAAGGATATCAGAGAGGCTAAAAGACAGTTGGAGAGGAATATAGCAGATAAGGCGAAATAAAACACTAAGAGACTCTTTCAGTATTTTAGTAGTAAAAGAAGAGTCAAGGAGGAGGTCAAGTTCATCGCTTCATCGGTACCAGTGCATGCTCTCCAACTTGCCTTGACATTTGATTCTACAAATGTACCTGGGGTGAAGCCAGGTACTTTGTCTAGTAAAAAATGAACTATTAATTATATAAAAGTCTTCCAAGGTGAGTAAGTGTCAGATGTTAAACGAGTGCTCTGCCAAATTTGATCCATGGAACCACATACAGTGTTTGGGTTAAAACCGCTGCTGAATATATCGCCCTCCCTCTCAGTGGTCTCTGGCATTCACTTTTCTAGCATGGCACTAAATGCAGGGCAGGACTTAAGTGCTCAGATTCTGAATGCTTTCACACTGGTGAAGGAACGCAGCTTCTCTTAACTCCCCATGTTTCTGTCAACCAGTCTCCAGTTACTGTGAGTGGTCATCTACACTCATGTATACTCTTCCGTGATTCGGGCGAGTTTCACCTGGTTAGGTTCTTGCCACTAGGAGCATTCCTCTAGACTTTCGGCCAACCTTGACCAAGTCTGCCTCTCCCTAACCATTGCCAGGCATCGTGAACATCCTCTACTCTGCATATGATATTTTTAGTGGGCTGCTTGTCACTTTTAATTGTTCCTCTTGGCTTTTTGCTTCTCTTTCTTGAGAATTCCTCTGGTGTTTTTTTGCCATTCTTGACCTTTAGATTCCTATATCAGACATGTTCTTCTAGCACCAGCACATCTTGGATTTAAATTGTCTAACTTTCTATAATGTATAATATTTGAAAATGAATGGGAAATAGAAGTAGCAAAATACATTGAATTTAACCACAGAACATGACGACTAGGTCAGATAGGGTGTATCCTCAGTCTGAAATGTTTAATAGTCTAAGCCAGCCCCTGGGGGCTGTGCACAAGGTGATGCATACACTACCTTTTAAGCATGTCTAACTTTAATTTATCTCAAAACTTTCATTACAAATGTGTTTGTATACATCATTGATAAGGGACTTAAAATATAAGAAAATAATGTGTGACATAAGATCTTTTAAAGAAACTGACACCCCCAGTAGACTCAGGGTGACAAAAGTAGCTTGTAGCTTTGAGATTGTTGTGATGCGGCATCTGTTAGAATGAAAAATGCACTTTTGTGACAATTTTCTATAAGTAGTTTACTTAACAATATTTTAGCCAAAAGTCACATCTGGAACGTTGTGATATATGACTTTTTTGTTTTAAAATGAGTTTTGCTTGGCCATCTCTGAAAATAATGCAGGGTAAGTAACTAATATTAAAAAAAATACTAATCATTTTTGGGTAGGGCTGTCCCTTTTAGGAAAATGCCAGTTCTCTAATGGACAAAACAGACCTTAGGGTATGTGTATATATATATATATATATATATATAAAATCTCTCAGTGGTAGAAGTGTACCTGGGAGGCAGATTCAGGCGTGAAACGAGGACACAATGGGAGAACTTAACTGTGTCACTGGCTCTACAACATGGCTCCTCACGTTTAAACATCAAACCAGGTCTGACTTAGACTAGCCATGTTCGTGACACTACAGTAATGATATAATTAGCAGGGGAAAGTAGTACGGCAATGGACCAGAAGAGGAAGAAAATAATGTGAGAGCAAAGCCTTGAATGGACCAGAATTAAAGCAGCACAGTCAAAAAACCAGAACGCCAAACCTTCAGCAATACACTGAACTCGGAGACACAAAAACAGGCCTGACTACCAAAGAATCTTTGTAAGCTGTTTTTTAAACAAGACTTCATCCACAAACATGGATTTACCTGAAGTGTAACGGCATCTTTAATACTGGTGGTCACAAGGTAGCGACAGACAGTTCTGAAGAGTAAAAGGAATGAATTGGGATCAAAAGATATAAACATATATCAAAAGCCAAAACAAGTTTGTTTCTTAGAAGACTGTCTGATCTTTCGACAAATCACAAAACAAAGCCCTAAGTTATAGTTGTATTTTCACATCTCAATTTATAAAACCACAAATTACGCTAAAAGCTCACGCAAGTTTCACAGTGGTTATCCAAATTACAGATTTTTCAGAACACCTAACGTGGCCTTTATTTGACTCATGATTCACTGAAGAGAGCCATTCAAAAAGAACAAATTATCTGCAAACCACCCATCACTACCACCTTTAGAACACCCTGAGCAAAAGGCAGTGATATCATTTGCACCTCACACCAAACTCCATCTCTTCTGGCCTCATCAACTGTAAGATGACCGCCTGTCCGTCCTGAGACCAGCACCATAGAGGATCCACTAGTTTTCCGACAGCTGTGACGGACAACCAGGGCCGTTACCCGGATGAGACTCATCGACAATGGAAGAACCGGGGTAGAGTGCGTGTCCAGAACATTATCTTCCTCAGACCAGTAGAGGGCAGACGCCAGGCTTGCAGAGCAGTCATGGGTTTGCAGCATGGACGCTCAACCCTGCTGGGGCCCTTTGGTCACCACCAGGGGGGCGCCTGGACGTTTTCTGAGCCCTGTTTGGCAGCGCACTTCTGCCACACCCAGAGATACTACCAGAATGAGGTCATTGGACACTTGGAGCGCTTCTAGGTGTCCTATAAAAGGAGCCAGCCGCCAGGAGGAAGCAGGACGAAGCTTGTTGGAAGAGGAGTGGAGGTGTAAGGGCAGAAAGAGAGAGAGAGGAAGAGAAGAAAAGGGCTGTGAACAGTATACTTTGGTGCTTTGTACTGAGCTGTGCTCTGGGGAGGAAAGGAAAAAGTGCTTCCCAGCTGTGAATTAAAGTATGTTGTGTGCTGCAGTTGTGTCTGTAGTTGTCTGTGTCAGATTAGGATGGCTGTAAGCACCCCGGTGTTCCACACAGCGTGACTTCAATACTACTTATGTTCACAATGGTGGTAATTAAACAGACATCCCATGATGGATTCCAACACTTCTATTGTCTCTGCTTTAGGACAGTAAAATGACATAAGGGTGAACTAGGGTGGTTGTCTAGTTTTGGTGAGGATGTGTCTCACTACCCCAGTTTGAGGCCACCTTAATGATATACGATATATTTATTAGTCCAAGGCACCTGCTGTAGCTCAACTGACTTGTGCCTTAGCCAGTAACATTAAAACAAAAGCCAACTCTTCACTACATCTTAACCTCACTGCTAAAGAAAAACTAATATTTTAAGACATTTTTCTTTTAGAGCCTAGTGAAAGCCCACAATCCTCAGGTTTTAAACAAAAGCAAATGACTACTTCAAAGCTATTTTTACTTTCATATACAGCATCAAATGAGGGTCTTGAGTTTTCACAAAACGTTTGTGGATCGCTTGCTGGTTAGCCTACTCAAAATATCATTCAGATCAAGTAAGGCTGCCTGGGGTGGGCATGATGTGTTCAGCCCAGGCCTTTCCATAGATGCTGCTACCAAACACCTTAAAGCTGAGCTGTCAGCTCCTTTTAAAGCTCTGATCAAAGCCCCTGCTGTCCAAAGAACAGAACGCTGCCTCTGCTCTTTGACACCTTTTGCTGACTAAACAAAAGCAACAACTCTACCTAATGGATGTAAACTATAAATGAGGAGGTGATAATGCATGGGATCTCGATGATTAAAATAATACAAAATGATAATGGCACTGACAACATAGACTTTACTTAACTGTCTAAGCTTGGGTTAACCCCATCATACATACTGTATGAGAGTCGTTCAAAATGTTTCCACACTTTTATATTTTCATTGGAAACAGTGAAGCGGGAGGAGTTGTGATTGGTCGTGTCTGAGAGTGTCATGTGACTAGTTCTGTCTGGTAAGCCAACTGCCCTTGCAGTTTAGTATCAGAGTTGTCACCCTGTGGTGAAGATGGCTGTGAAAGAGGAACCGCGTTCTGTCATATGCTTTTTGTGGGTAGAAGGTGTGCCAGGAGAACAAATTCATCTCTGCATGTCTCCTCATTACGGGGATAAAGTTCTCTCACATAGAGACATTTATGAGTGGATTGAAACGTTTGAAAATGGCTGTAGTAGTGTGACTGATGCAGAGCGCTCCAGACGTCCAGCTATAGCCACAAACATGAGGAATGACGAAAGAACCCTGATGTGAAAGCAGCGGTGCATCAGTGGTTATGTGCTCAACCAAAAACATTATTTGCTGATGGCATTAAAAAGTTGGTACAATGCTGGGAAAATTGCATTGCAAAGGAAGGTGACTGTGTAGAAAAGTGATGATGTCATTTGTTTTTGAAATTCTTAATAAACAGAAGTTGATTTGATTAAGTCTCACCCTTAGGGATTACAGCCATGTCAACTTAGATAACTTTTTCAGGAGCAGTCTTCATTTGCGCAACCTTAGCGATTCAGGGGTGATACAGTTCTGTTATCATCTGTTATCTTGTCTGACATACCCAGCGACTCACTTAACTAGTCCGTGGGTTTGATTTTGTCTTTAGTTGTAGGGTGAGATCTGTATGTGTGACAGTTGGCAACAAATAAGAGCATAGCACACAGCCACAAAGAATAAGGAATACGGGTTTTTTGTACCTGACAAACATAAGAGAAGTTTGTGTGCCTCATGTCTCATGTTTTACGTGCCCCAAGAAATTGGAGAAAGGTAAAAAGAGGATTGAGATTGTCGCCTTATTGGTTAACCCTAACCCTGCAGAATTGGGTCCATTGGGCAGGAAAAAAACACACACGTGCACTCACTAAATTTGACATCCCCAGCCATTTTCAAAAATGCAAATTGACAAGATTTGGCGATGACATCTGCAACTCCAGTCAGCAAGTCTGACACACTCAGCAACTATAAGACATGTAATGTGTCATCGGCAGAATAATAATTAACAACTACATTTATTTTGCCTTTGCCTTCTTCTGCAGAGCTACCATGCACCATGACTCCTGGCCCACATATTCATGTCTTCTGCTTCTGTCCGCTCAATAGCCACCCAGATCACTGTATTTATCTTAGATATCATCTGCCTTAATTGTTCTTTTTGTTTGGTGACTGAAAAGTTTAATGATAGCTAAAGGGACTCCCATTAGTATCTGTCATTTTACAAACATTCCTCAGCTCTTAGATGCTCCACAGTTTATGCGCTTGTGAGAGGGTTGAAGTGGCGGTCAGGCAATGAACAAAGCCGTCATTATTTTGTCAAAATGCTTGCTTAGCTAGGAGTGCTACTTAATTTGCAACAGGATGCTATGCCGTCTCAGAGGTCCGCAGTGGTCCGTTAATTCTGACAGTAACAACAACAAGGATAAAACAAAAGACACCCCAGGACTCACCAGGTCTGCACCAATGTTGGAATGTTCAAAGGGTTCAGCTGAAACACAGCAAACGGTCAAATGCTAACAGCTTCTCATTTAGAAGACTGGAAAACTGTAATGGTGGGAGATGCAAGGGTAAAGGAAATCCACTTCACTGGTGTAAGTAAATGTATTTTTGAATATCATTTTAAATCTTTCATAACGGAGATAAAAAATGTGCACTTTGAACTTTGTGAGAGCGAATGAATTAAAACTTCATTCAAACGTTAAAGGTGACTTTAAATGTAAATATCTGACAACTTTGGGCAGATTTGACCACAACCTGACTTATCTTCACCACTTTAAGAATGAATTAGTAGAAAAGATTATGGAAGTTGCCTCAGCCACTGAGAAGATGTGCAATCCACGGTATGGCCATGTGGTATGTAGTAAATGAATCAGACCCCTGCCAGAGCCTACAAAAAAAGAGACCACGCAGGAGACCAAAGAAACAATGGCTTAGTCGACTCAAAGAAGACATGCAAGTTAATGCTGCATCTGAAGACACCTGACTTTGGTTCAAATCCTTGATTTGGTTCATTTTTTGAGTCATTTATCTATGTTAATGTTAGTTTTACACACAACAGGTAATCTACCTGAAGCTAAGCATTGTCAGGCCCAGCGAGTACTTGAATGGGAGACCATCTAGGTAAAGCCTGGAGTGCTGCTGGATGGGGCATTTGTATGGCCACAAGTGGGTGGCAATGTCCCAATGTAATGAGGATAATGTGCTGAATATTTGGTGGATGAGACATAGAACCAGAGGTCCTGATTCTCTGCAGTCATAAAAGATCTCTGGGCAGCTTTCGTAAAGAGGAGAGTATACTCTAATGCCCTGGTTAAACTGCTCATTCTGACCCCATAACCAACCCCTGTCTATCTATTTGGCCACTTTACTACCTAATAGCTAATGTGTGGCGAACACACTGGCACAAAATGGCTGCCGTTGCATCTTCTATGTGGGTGCTGCACATTGGTGGAGGTTAAATTGTTCCTCTCCTTCTATGTAAAGAGCTTTGAGTGTCTTAAAAAGTGCTATATAAATGGAAAGTCGTCATCGTCTTCATTTAGAGACCAATTGTAAAAGGCACCCAACTGAGCTTACATTAATACTTGTATTAAAACTTGGCAAATGTGATCCTCCATTGCTCACTAGCATCAATAACTTGACTGAGAACAAGACCACACTCTTACCTCTTTGAGCGTACATAGGTGGTACTACCATGCAGTCAACCAATAGTGAGAACAGGCAGCGGATTTGACAGGTGTGCATCTCCCTTCTACTGTAAATAGTTGAGCAGGTGAACATCCTTCATTGTAAAAACAACCAACTGCTGCCTTGGCCCCTTCGACACTCCCCTGCTTGTGTTTTTTTCAAGTTTTGCAGCTGAGGCAGGACAGAAAAGATTTGGCAGAGGATGGCGTATTGTTAAGACAGTGGAAAGTGGGTAGCATTCTCTTGGAGGCTATGGCAGAGATGGGAAGGAGGAAGATTTCCTAAAATTGGTGGTTAATCTCAATCCTGAAATGGATTCAAATGAAAGCACCCCGATGTACTAGCACATTTGTGTACTCAGTTACTATAACCTTAAAGTCAAAAGGATTAGACTTCAATGCCTTGTCACTAGCTCAGAATGTTAACTTGGTAGATGGGCACATCTGTCACGCAGCAGGCAAGCAGAAATAATGGCGGGCCTCTCTCCAGGGAGCAGAAGTGATGTGACTGAGTCTCAGTTTCTCCCTTTGCTGGTGCCATTGTGAACAGACAAATACACAGAAACATCCTGATGTGACCTCTCTCCTCAGGGGTCTCCACCTAACATGAAGGGTCTTCTAGACAGTCAGAGGAGGGCCAGGACTGCTCATCTACTAACACCTCGTTCTCATTATACAGTGAGCCTGCGATCACAAGCCAAAGTAACTCGACCTAGCGTGAATGAAGTCATTGTTTCTGCTGCCTAATTAACCATGACAGCTCGGGCGTGAACCGATTCCCATCATTACAACCTAAAAAGCCCATTAGAATCAATTGCACTCTGGTCAGGAGCAGTCTGCCAGCCCAGGGCTCACTTGACTCTGTATACAATTACCGTGGTTAAGAACAGAGGAACTCAATAGCGGAGCTAACACCTCGGATAATGGAATTGACGCCACACTGAATGGACTGCCGACACAGTGCTGCAAACACGGCAGAGCCAAGGTGATCGGCAGAGGCTCTGCACCAATTACAGAACACTCAGTTGCACAAGTGCCCTCATCAATAAAGAGATAAGACACCCAATTGCCTTATTGATTTGTTTCTCCCCCCAGAGTGGGAGCAAGCCAGTGAGTTGAGAGAGGGCTTTTCTCCAGCCACACTCTTTAACAGTAACCGTTTTTTAAATGCATTATCAGCTAATTTGGGCTGCAGGGAGGCAAGCATACAGATTTAGATGTTAAGGGGAAAAAAATTGTATGAAAAAATTGTAATGGATTATAATACACAAGGACGCTTCTGTTGCTAACTCACATTACCTGCCAGGAAAACTATATGACAAGCATAGAGAAAATACCGATAATTATCTTGTAGAACATTTGGCAGGAGTCACTGCGGAATGGCGCTGTGTAAAACATTTATATGGTGCGACAATGAACTCACCTGCTCTTGAAAGACACATTCACATGTCCGACAGAGATGTCCCCTCATTGGTGTTCCAACTCAAACAGGTCAGAAGAGGAAAAGAAAGCCAAAAGCAGCAGTCGTAGCCAAAATGTCAAACCACACTGTCACCCACTTTACAACATTACGTAAAAATCACAGACCAAAATGGTAGAAAACTGGCTTGAGAATCAAAAAGTGTTTAAAGTGCAAAGGAAAACAATAATGGCAGATATTAGGACAGTTCGAGACTACACATTCCAGCTTTTACACAGCTGCATCAATGGCGTCACTCGTCACCCACTCCGGGTGGTTTGTAAAAAATTTACCATTGCAACAGCCAATGTCACATTGGCAAGACAGTGTGAAAAAAACTAAAATGGTGTCAACAGTATACATGGAAAAACTTGTTTTCATTATTTCAGGAATTTCAGTATGTGCTTGGATTGAAAAATCACAGTTTTTACCTGTCAATTAGTGTTTTTTCCCTACACTATAATTATCTATATTTGTTTTAACGACAATTAGTGTGAGTTTAATAATTAATTTGTAATATTATTGTCAGGATACCCTCTCCTGGCTAGGTTTTTACATCTGTTTTGTTTAATTTTGATTCTTTTATTTATGTGCATCATTCTTTATTTTTGCTTTTGTCTGTGTTCAGTATGGAGGCTGCCCCCATACCGTTACAGTTCATGCATTTTGTAAGTGGTCCCCTCAAGAGACTGGGCCACCTGCCAATCACAGCAAAGAACTGTCCTCTGCCTATAAATCCAGAGTGACTCCCACAGGTCCTGGCGGTTCATTGTGAGTACGCTCCAGAGTTGGTGAGTTGGTGTGTCTTTCGCTGGGCTTTGGGCTTTTTGTACAAAGTCTGGATTTTTTTCGACCTTTTGCTCTGTGTTTTGACTTTAATCACTTTTGGGACCTACATGCTTTGGATTGCCTTGGTGTTACAGGCAAGTCCGTTTACATTTTATGCCCCTGGGCAGTTTGTGGAAATACAACTCTTTTTTTATAAGGATTTTACAAAACCTTTTTTTACTTCTAGCTGGGGTTTTAGATGGGATTTCCCCCTCTAGTGAGCATTTTTAGAAGTGCTTTTGGAATTTAATCTTCTACTTTATGAAAGCATGCTGGTCACATCTACTTTACAAGCATAAAATGCACCTCAGGTTTTTACTCCTTTTAAGGGTTATCATATGTGGGGTTGACAGATTCATTATCATTCACTTACAGCATGTATATCCAAACACCAATGACAAGAAGCTGAATGCCAATATTACAAAGAATACAAAAGAGAGCTTCTAACTTTCTAATAGGTGACATCCAAAGCAAACTGCCATCCAAACCAAGAAAAAAAAATTCTGACATTTCTTTTTTTGGCAAATTTGAACAATTTGCTTATGAACCTGGTAGGTCATTGTGTTCTGGAAACTGTGAACTTTTGATCTTTCTTCCTCTAACAAAATGAAGCACTCCGTCTAGCAGCTTGAGTGTGTAGCTGTTTGTGCATCTGGGTGTGGTGTCACAGGGCTGATCAAACTGAATGCGTTTATCAAGAGTGACGTATGAAAGTCTGACAAAGCACATTAGATGGCCGGCCACGGTTACAGCACTCATGTCAAAGGGTATCAAGGATGTCAACGCGAAAAGATTCAAACAAGTCCATTCAAGTCTGCTCATCACTCACTCGCTGACCAACTTCTGAACACCCCTACAGTGACCATTAATGCAGCTGCACGCTTGACAAAGCAAGAGCAAAAGCCCCGAAGGTGCTCTCATACCCAAGCAACTTTAAAAAGGACAGAGAGTGACAGACAGCATCAGAAATTGATGAAAACAAAAAGGGGATAAGTCACCAGAGTATACATTCATATACAGACACCTATACATTGAATTGAATAGCAAATGATGTGCTATAAAGAAAGAGCAGTTAAGCTGTCAGGCTTATAAAACAACGTAACAGCATGTTTGGTCCAGCTCCATTCCAATGACTTTTTTTTTTTTTCCCCCCACGTATGGTACTTTACAGCCGTTGTCTAATTTGAACAGAATAAAATCAATTAAACAACTTATTTTTGCAGAGCTATGTGACACAAATCTGCACAAAAATTTACAACTGACATGTACATAATGAGTACACATAAAGACACAAATGTACTTATACAGACAGGAAGGAAAGTGGTTTGGAACTGATTAACATAAATAGGGTAAAATCAGTCAGGTAGGACATGTTCTCTGGTAAGAAACAAATGTCAAAATGCACAACAAAAACAAATTAGCTTTAGCACCCAGTAAAGCAATGGCAATTCAAACTGAACAACCGGAAATGAGACGTCTTTTAAGACAATCAGGGAGATCTGGCCAGTTGGCAGCAGAAGAGAGGAGAACACAAAGCCCAATAAGCAGTAACATTGGAGAAAATAAACCTCTGGAGGGTCCACAGTCAAGAAGAACAAGGAAAGTCAGACATGGTCAAAGTCCTGGAGACCTCGGCCAGCCAGTCAACAGCTACCTCTTGGTCATTCTACAGTATTAGATAAGATTGTGTTTGGCAGCCTACAAAGAAGACAGAATGCTTTTATCCAAAGATTCACTCTTGCATCCCAAAGACCATGGCATCTCTGGTGTCCTTCTTATTTTAAGGAAAACAGCATGAAAACAGAGCAGCAGCAAGTGTCAAAACAAGAAATTGAGAAGAGGGCCTTCAGCACAGTTCATCATTTTTGTACACGTGACTGACAAACAGAGAGGCAACAAGCAGCGCTAATCCGTAGCTTGATCAGCTGTGACAGACCAAAGCAGTGAGGATTCAGTGTGAGAACAGAGGGGTGCAAGTCACACCACAGCTTTGGGGTCCTGGACCTCCCAATTGCTTTATTAATCCTCAAGACTCTTTAAAAGGAAAGGCATCTTGAGATTGGTCTGTATACAAAGATACACAAGCGGGACCTTTACATGTACACAGTGTTTACATTTAAAACACTGCTGAGAACACATTACTTTAACATGGCCTTTTTATAACTTCACTTTAACTTAATCCTGATACTCTGTATGTTCAATTCATCATAATAACTATTCATGGTGGCTCCAAAATCCGTACTGACCCCAACTCTCTCTTCTGTTTCTTTTTCCGGTTTCTTTGTGGTGGCGTCCTGCACCACCACCACCTACTCAAAGCATCATGATGCACCAACAATGATGGACTGAAAGCCAGAAGTCTACATGACCATCATCATCAGGTCCTTCCATGAAAACCCTAAATGCAAAGAGGACTGTTTGACTTATGTTAGGTAGATTGCCCAGAGGGGACTGGGCGGTCTCTTGGTCTGGAACCCCTACAGATTTTATTTTTTTCTCCAGCCTTTGGAGTTTTTTTGTTTTTCTGTCCACCCTGGCCATCGGACCTTACTCTTATTCTATGTTAATTAATGTTGACTTATGTTTATCTTTTATTGTGTCTTCTATTTTTCTATTCATTTTGTAAAGCACTTTGAGCTACATTTTTTTGTATGAATATGTGCTATATAAATAAATGTTGATTGATTGATTGATTTATGTAAGTAGGAAGATTTGGAGGTCTGCCCTAAACTTAACTGGTAACGACTTAAAGGCAGGAGTTATGTGTTCATACATTTTGTAGTTCTAGTGATGATTCTTGTAGCAGCATTTTGAGTGAACTGAAAGCTGCTTAAAGAACAATTTGAACAGCCTGTGAATAACACATTACAGTAGTCAATCCTATTAGAAATGCACACTTTCATTAATATCAAAGAATCCTCCATATTTGTAAAACATCTTAATTTCCAATATATTTAAGCTACTAAAAAAGGTTTTAGATAGTGTTGTAATGTGTGTTTTCAAAGACAGGATGGCATCAAAGGTCACAGCAAAGACCAATGCCAATTCAGTAAAAATGTTATACTTAGACATTGTCAAGGACATCTTCAAGGCTCACACCAGGTAAGCAATTCCACCCCAAATAGAGGGAAGCTTCTGTTGTTAACTCAGTCTCCCTTCTCCTACACAGTTCGGAGCAGTGCAAGCAGGAGACGAATGACATCACTTCTTCACTAGCCCAGGAAGCGATGCTCCTTCAGGAAGATACTATAAAACCAAGATGACAACCAGGGAATGGGATGCTTATTTTATATCGATGTCTGGTAGAGACAGAGCTCCAGAAGCACTTTTTTGTGTGACCTGCAGTAGCTGCTATTTTGCTCCTTATAGTGCCTTTTTTTCCTTATGCCATCATTAAATGGGGCACTTCAACACCACATTCTATCTAACATTTATTACTTCCATCACCTACAGATCTAAAAGTGACAGGACATTGTCATCATCTGAATTATTCCCTCCACTAACACTTCTGGATTTTTATTGTATTCAACAACAAGTAGTTTTAGTATCATCCTTCACCAACCTAGTTAATGAAGGGCACTGTCATGGAACAATGTCTAGGTCTGAAAGAGATCAACAACCCAGCAAGTTACCATGAGTACCCATCAGCTGTAGTCACAGGCAATTATTCCATATGCATAAAACATTGTTATGGACAACTTGAGCAGACACCATGTCTACCTATACTTGTCAGGTCAGCAGATAATGGGCACAGTTTTACACTCCCACCCATGGGTGAGTCACAAAAACATACCTTTTTGACAGATTGCATATTACCACAGCAGCTCATAAAACACAAAACCCAAATTACAGAAAACTTTTGCTGACCCTCCAGCACCATGAGTCACACATTCAGCATTTTTACTTTTTACGAACTTTGAACAGCCGTCATGTGCAACCATCAAGAAAACACAGAAGCCAATGCACAAATTAAACAGCTCACAAGGTCTTCCATGATTTGAATGGGCTTAGATAATAAATACGCAATGTAGGAGTATGGTCACTGCAACTTGGTAAGCGCATTTCCTAGTTTGTATATTTCAATAATATTTTAAAACAAGAACAGCATAATCTACCAGCCAGTCTTTCACAAAATAGCTTGTGCCACACATGATTGTCGAAGGATCACCTTCTGGAGTCACCAGAGGTATGCAGTTGCACTCCTGAACATGAGGGGCACTGTTGTTAACAGTATCGTCTCCTTATTCCTCCATAGTGCTGAGAAGACAGCAAGAGCGAACAAATGACCCCGGCCCTTTTACCCTGAGCCCTATAAAGGATGGGCATCTCATTTGGTTTCGAGCAGAGCAGTAGAGAGGACTCCTCCCAAGCCTGAACCGCTCATCCAAGCTACTCAGGCAGAGCCAGGAAGGCTATCATCACTATTAATTGTCTGCACCATTGTTTCATTTTTTTACTTAAATGGTGTGGCCCAACATTTCTTTGGATTTGCTTTTTACTCTTATTATTATTATTTATTATTATTAACCAGTGTGGTCAGATAATGCATTTATATAGCGCTCAAGGTGCTTAATACAAATTGCAGACGAACATTAAGTGTGTGGTATAACAGTAGGCTGTGCACAAGTGGTGTTGGCTTTCTTTCAGTGAACACATCAAACCCTGACCTCGTGTTTTCAGTCATTGGACAATGGCTGGGTGCAGTAGGAATTCAAATGCTGATTTGTCAGTAAATATACAATGGCAGTATGGAGGCAGCAACTAGTTGATTAATCAGACTATGCTATTTATGAACAACAGCTGCACTCTTTCATAAGATTTAAATTATAAGACCAAAAACAAGTGGCCCCCGCAAGAGATGAGTGAGTTCAGGGGTTTCATTTTTCACAGGTACATCAAATCAGCCACAGACATGTAATCTCCATTATCAAACACTGGTTGATGCTAAAGAGTTCAGTGACTGTTGTCGAGTGCCACCTTTATCACAATTCTGTTTTGATAGATCTGCTCAGTTCAGCTTTAAGTGCTGTCATTGTAAAGTGGAAGAAGCAAGAACACCCCAGCATCAAAGTGAAAAATTCACAGAGCAGGGCTGCAGAGTGCTGACGCACATACAATTAGGCTGTGCTCCATGGCATCATCCAAAACAGAGTTGCAAATAGCCTGTAGAAGCAGCATCAGCATAAGACCTGTGTGTGAGAAGCCTAAGATCACTATGTACAATGCCAAGTGTCGGCTGAATTGATGTAAAGCACTTCACCCACCACTGGAGCTGAAGCAACAGAGACGTGTTCTCTGGAGTGATGAATCACATGTTGCTATCTGGCAGTCTAATGGAAAAATCTAGGTTTGACAGATAGCAGGAGAATGGTAACTTCCAAAAAGTCTGAATGAGTGCTAATATCAGGTATGAACTAGGCCCCTTGCTGCCAGTGAAGGGTTCCTGTTAATGCGATAACAGACAAGGTAATTTTAGACAATTGACTGGTCCCATTTGTGAAGACCGTTTTCTGGTCCAGTATAACTGTGCCTCTGTACACAAAGCCAGGTCAATCAAAACTTGAGTGGCCTGCAAAAGCCCTAACCTCAACCCTACTGAATCCCTTTGGGATGAATTGGAAAGCCAACTGTGAGCCAGGTCTTCTCATCAAGCATCAGTACCGGACCTCATAAACACTCCTTAGGCAGAATGGCCACAAACTCCTACAGACAAAAGAATGAAGGCAATTGAAGGGAGGTGAACTCCATATCAATGACCATGAATTGGGAATGGGAAGTCCAGCAAGTTGATACAGGTATAATGGTCAGGTGCCTATAATGTTTTGGCCACGTAGTGTTTCTATGCAATAAGAGAAAACAGATCTTTGTGCATTTACAGTAAAAGAAATAAACGTGAGACTAAGGGTTTAAGTGGGGATACCATAGAGGTCGGGGATTTCCATTAATGTAGCCCAAGACTAAAAGGAAACCTGATTGGCTGTTCATAAGCCCTGCCTACAAAGTAGTGGATAAAAAACCCTTGCTTGACTAAGGCTGTCAGATTTTTGCTTTGAGCAAAGCGAGGACAGAGATGCTTAACAACAAAAGAAATAAAAGCAAACCCCCAACCAAATTAAGAAATCTTGGCTGACTTAGGTGCAAACATTCATAATGGGCGACGCTAAAAAGCCCCGCAACACTTCTTGCAGTCATTTTACAGTCTCTGTTTTGCACATCCTGGCTGCTGAACTTCAAATACCAGGCTGCTGTCTGACTCGAGGTAAACTGAAGGTGACTTCACTAAAGGTACTGTGGCACTCGGTGACGAGGCCCAATAAGCCAGCAAACAGTAAAGCAGGTCAGGCTTTCTGCCTCTGAAAAGATGAGAAAAAATGGAAGACTTCTGGGCATAGTAAATAGCAATATGCCAGAGAGGTTAACACTGCAGGATTTACAGTAGCCATAAACACTCATCGGTGCTCCGGGGAGACGAGAGGTCAGGCAGGGTGCACTCGTAACCTTTAATCCAAAAATATCAAATGTAAACATTTACACAGAGCTAGGTGGCTGCCGGCTTACTCAGGTACAGAACACATTACCTGGGCGAGTCTGCTAAATGGGTTGAGGCTTTCATGTTGGTCAGGGTGCACAATTAGACACAGGCCTCAGGCTGTTGGTATACGCTGCTGTATTTTTGTGTCCATAATTACATGCAATGACTTGCACAGCTACATGTTTAACGCGGCTGTAAATCTTTAAGCAAATCAGCAAAGTAAAGGAATGATGAGCTTTAAAGACCTCAGTGAAAAAAGCACCTCAGGAGAGAAATGCCTCACAGTCATTTTCCTTATGTCATTTTCTAATGCTAACAGAAGCTGATCCTTGTTATCTGATGACCCGTCCCACTCCTTATGATGATCTTGACAGAATCTTCAAACAGAGCGGACAGCGACGCCAGCCGTCTATCCTTTCTCTTTTTAAACGGCCCCGACTTGGACACTAAAAGGCACTTTGCCTTTCTGCAGAATTAGCACAAAATTAAAACCACTCACTCACCTTGGGCTGCCAATACACAGTCACCCAACTCACACACTTTCCATTAGCTTTAATGTGCCTTGGACACAAAGTGCTGGATTTAGCTTGAAACTGTTGTCTTTTGTGCTTTTAGGATTCACTGGAAAGTGGGAGACGGCATCATATTAATGGAGCATGAAGCCAGACACAAACAAGCAGACAGATTTCTCTCGGTAGTTGGTTAGAGGCTGTGGACACGGCAAAAGCAACTTCTTTACACAAACAGAAAATGAATGAAGAAATGACAAATATTTGCAGCAAGAACAAGTTCTAATGACACCAGTTCAGATGCCTTCCAGTGTTCAATGTGGAGGAGAACAATACAATGTAAACCATCGTAAAAACAAACAAAAAACTCTCTAAACTAACACCACTCTATATATAAAGCCCTGTGCTTAATAAAAAACAAGGTGCCACATGAAGATCTGCGAGGAAGGTACCATTACAAGTCAGGCTTGAACTCCATCTTTGGGTTAGGAGAAACAATCCAGAGCACAAGGGTCCATCCGCTAGGTGAAAAGCTTTTATGGAACTCTCGTGTGTGTGTGTGTGTGAGAAGAGAGAGAGAAAGATTACCAGCTCATTCTGAGGACCTCTGACCTAAACCAGATGAAAAAATGTAAAATCTGGACTAAAATATCAAATGTTGATAAAAACAAGAAAGTTGGAATTAGTGTAACCTGTCCTATTTCGGGGTGTTCATAACCAATGTGATGAGAAACACATTATAAACAAGAGGAGTTGTGTTAAATGTTTTAAATATTCAAATGTGTGCTTCAACTAACAAGTTTAAAGTCTAAATACTCTCAATTGTAACAGACAATGTTGTTACACTGACTGCCTTTGTCCTTTAGAATTAACTTTAAAATTCTAGTACTGGTGTATAAAGGCTTAAATAATCTGCTCCTTCCTTTTTGGAGTGCCTGTCCCCCTACCTACATATTAAGTTATAACCTTAGATCATCTAAATGTGGCCTGCTTAAAATTCCAAGAAAAAAAAACTGGAAAATGTCTACAGTTCTTCCATGGTGGTGTTCTGCACCATCACCTGATCACAGTCCTCTGCAGCTGCCTGTGATGTTTGAATGAAAGTGGATACCCCAACATGACTCACTGCCTCAAATTCTCCAAGACAAAAACTAAAAACATACAAGAACGAACGATGCTTAGGTTAGGCAGAATGTCCAGAGGAGTGGTCTTTTGGCCTGGAACCCCTGCAGATTTTTTTTTTTCTGTCCATCCTGGCCTTCTGACTGTCATTCAGAAACTCAATAAAAATAGTTCTATATTCTGTATTTTAAGGACTCTATTTCTCTTAATCATATATCTTTCTTATGTATGTGTGTATTATTTATTTATCTTTTGTATACAATTTATTCATTATTATTCTTAACTAAATTCAATTTGTTTTTCTTTGCATGTAACTACTTCTTTGTGAGGTTGTACAGCAGATATGAAGCAGTTGATGGTACTTTTGATGTCTTAACAGTGGAGACTTTTTGGTCCTATTTGAACATGGATCCCATTTAGCTAATGGTGAGACACACTGCCTGAATGAATGACTTCACAGCAACCCGGATTGGCGCCAGCCCATCAAGTCAGCCTTGGTGTAGCTGATAAACAGCGCTCAGTATTTCATCTCCTGACTGACAGATCAGAGTCTCGGGGGGCCTCTGGCGCCCGCTTTGCAACCTTAGGAAAAGTGCTGAACCTGCATGGCTGTCTCCAAACGCTAACTCCAGACCTTACAAATTAACATACAGAGGGGCTAATTACAAAAACACAAAAGCACAAAAAAGATGGTCACCTCCAAAAAGAAAAGCTTTGAGCAGAATGGTCAGGAAAAAAGTGGTTATTCTGTAATGGCCGGAAGTGATGAGTATATGCCGAAGGAAGAAGGCACTCGTTATATTCTGGTCACCAAATGAAATGTGCAAAAGACACAGGAAAAAAAATATATATTCAAGTGTGACAAGGGCTAAGGTGACATATGTGTAGCAGTGGATGTTAGCAAAGATGCTTCACTGGGCCATCAATGTGCATCTTTTGGAAAAAATAAAATAAGAAATGAACAGATGTTAAATGCACACAATGCAGAATTAAAGAGAAGATCCTGCCAAATCAACCGTTTAGTCTTATGGTAAAAGAAGGTTTTTCATATGTTTATTGTAGTCGTATTTTTGTTAATGCTGCTCTGTTTATTTGTTATTTAGTATCTTTGGATTGTGCACTGTTCTTTAATGGGAGGAGCCTCAAGAGATAGGTCCACCCCGATATCACCACTTAAGGACCATCAGAAGCTGAGAACATGTCCTTCAGGGTCTCCCTGTTGTTTGGAGTGTGCTGTGTCCACTTTTCTGGCTTCCTGCATTACTGCTTATTTTATTACTGCTATTATTTTTTAGTTTTGGACTTTAAGGCGAATACCCTTTGCCCTTATTGTCTATTTTTTGCCATTTTTTTCCTTATGTTTATATAAATAAAATCTGGCTTTATGAAGATACTTTAAGGACTTAAGTCTTAAGAATTAAGACTCTCAAGGCAAAAGGGCTTATTTATGTTTTTCTTGCCAAACTGCAAAATTCTTTCAGATTGAGGGTAAATCGCATACTTGAGGATATCAATGGAAATTAGGGAGAAGTGCAGTTAGGACTTTAGTGAGTAAGAGAACAAACCACCGAGACATGATGTTGATACTTTAGGAACCTTTAAGGAGGACCTGGATGAGACACTGACAGCTTTCACTTATTGAGCAAATGGTCTCCTCTCGTTTGTTAAAATTTCGTATGTTTTTATGCTCTAAAAGAGCAGAAACATAACGTTTCAGGTGTGCCAGAACCACGTCTTTGTATAATACTTTTGATTACTTCACTGTGTGGGTTTAACATTTAAGTTTTTAATCACAGCTTAATGTTTTTATATCTTCTTACTGTATAACACCAGGACAGAGTTGGATATACACACCATAAATTTCTAATGCATGGCCTGGGCAGTTTGTTTTCAGTTTTGTCTCTTTACAGTTGTAAATATTAAACATGGAAAGTTTTTAAAATACTGTTTTGGAATTTTGTGTATAAATCAAAGATTGCTTTGACAAAATTATAAAAGAGTAATAAGTATCAATGTAATTAAAAAAAAACCCAAAATTCACAGGCTGAAGCAGATGGTCTTCATAGGTGTCACACGTGAGCGCTTGGGAGGCATCTAAGTGGTTCTATCAAAGTAGGACAGTCGAGCATCGAGCAGGGGCAAAAGAAACCACTATACACAAGGCTATTAGTGGCATGTCCTCAGAGGTCATGACCTTCAAGTTATGATTCGAAACGATAAAAGGTCATTTAGGAATTGACTTCCTAATACAAGTTGCGGATGCAAAATCATTTTTGTAGTGCTCCTTCTAAACTCTAACCTATGTGCCCCGTGTTTTTGACTGTGATTGTCAACTGTCACTTTGGCTTAGATGCTCAAGTCTCTGACCTCCTGGTTTGGACTGTTTTTATATTACTTGTTTGCTCTCCTGGTCATTCTCAAATCTAATCAGTTTGCTGACATAACAGTTAATTTCTATCTGTAAGTGTTTTTATGCATTATTTCCACTTGCATCTGCCTGTCATTTTAGGATTTCAATAAAGACCTCTAGTGAAGAAAGAAAGAAAAAAAAACAAAATCACACAAATCATTTCTTGTCTCATGTTGTCCTTTTCTTGAAGCAATAGACATGAGTTGTGTTTACACTGGTCAACTTTAAACACAAACACTAGGGATGGTATAGTCACACCATAATGGTCCTTGAAGACCCTTCACTCTGTTGCCCAATGAAGTTACTGTTTTGTTGCCTTGCTCTAGTTCTGAGTACATGTCGTACATGAAATATGTGGTTTGGGATCCCAAGGATTATGATTTCACATTCATTTCTTTCATTATGTAGCACTTACAAGGTTTAATTGTGATAACTTTTTTTTTGCAACGCCTTACTGTGTATGGTAGCGTATAGACCACTGCCATGGTGATCTTTCCCAGAATGCCTGGGAGTATGTGACAAGTGACATCATTTGTAGCGCTGACATAAAAAGACTGACATTTTCTACTCCACGGTACCTACAGGGGTTGATCTACCATCAGAGAATTCTGGGTGTGTGCCCGAGGGGCCTTTTCATTAACACATGTCTGTGAGTCGAAATGATCAAGGGGAGCATAGTCCTCTCTGGCCCCAAAGTCAAATGTGAGAAATAATGTACTGCAATAAACTTTAACATGTCCACATGGTGCACTGTTAAAAGAATGATTGACCCTCTGTTAAGGAGGTAAGTGGCCCAGGGTCCTATCTCGAGTATGTAATATTAGGATTCCTGTGTTGGTGTGAGTTGCATTATTCTGATTTGTCTATTCATGCATATGAATTAATACTTTTCAGGTTTAAAGACTTTGATGATTTGCTTACTGTTTTAAGCTAGATGACCGGTAGGCTGTCTTCTCTGCTTTTGACTCTTGCCCGTTTTCTTTACCACACCTCCTCTTCAGATCTTTTCTCATGAAAATCTCTCGCCAGGTGTCAGTACAGCTTGTTGTAATGCTCTTCTCTAGAATGATTCATTTTGATCAGGCGAAGAAGTGATTGTGATGTGAGCAACTGCTGGTATTTACTGAAGTGGTAGCAGAAGTTATCATAGTATTGCTGTGTTACTGCTACCTGCTGTTAGCTCAAGGTCTCCACTGGAAATAACTAAGTGAAATGGATTTGAGGGGTATTTTAAAAATGAGAAGAAGATTCTTTTTTGATGTAATTAACATACTGGTATAATAAAGGACAGGCCAGTCACACTGCGTGGAAAGCAGGAGAACACAAAGACGTGCTGATATGGCCGCTGTCCGTGGTACTAATTGAGGAGCTGCACATGAGCATGAGCTGCACTTGGAGACCACAGATGAGTGATGGAGGCTGCTAACTGAGCACCCCTCGAAGCTTTACAAGACATCTTGCATGTACACTGGTATTGTAGAACAATCTGTCCAAATAATTTAGATTTGGCAGGCAGTGGTGTTCAATATGTCATTAGAATGCAAATTAAACTTCACCTGAAAATGAAAGCTAAGCAAAGTAAACTAAGTGAAGTAAGCTTTGGGAAGTGTCAATGTACTGATGAGCGGAAAACATTATTAATAATATATGAGCAGAATCAAACACAAATCTTAGTCTGCTTGTCCAACACTGGCCCACTTGCACAATATTTGGCCAATTTCTCATATGCTCAGCTAGGAAAGTAACTCAGAAATGAAACTGTATCATCCAGTGATGCTCCTGATGCCCTGGCCCACACCTTACATCAAATACCTCAACATTCTACTCCATTATATCTCTACATACTTTTTTTAATCAAATGACGACAGAGATAGTAATGGGCAATTGATACGTAATCTTTCGTTCTGAATGACTGTTCTCAATGAGCAATGGGAATCAATTTGTGAGATGAATAAATCAGGATGGCAGACCTCAATGGGAGTGCCAAAGTGCAAGCGTGAGGCTGTCAGCCTCTTTCATTTTGATGTTTAAACTGCATATGAAGGTGCCATCTGTCTGAGTCGTGATGATTAAATTGGTTTGAATCCTACCTGGCAGGGAGAAAATTCTTTGTGAGTTGTGGTAATCAAATCTCAAAGACACATGATATCCGATATGGTGTTCCACAAGGCTCTATCCTGGGTCCGCTGCTCTTCTCAATCTACATGCTTCTGTTAGGTCAGATTATCTCAGGTTACAACGTGAGTTACCACAGCTATGCTGATGACACACAGCTGTACTTATCAATAGCACCTGATGACTCTGACTCTTTCGATACACTAACACAATGTCTTACTGGTATTTCTGAATGGATGAATAGTAATTTTCTCAAACTAAATAAAGAAAAAACTGAAATTTTAGTAATTGGCAATAATGGATTCAGTGAGGTTATCAGAAATAAACTTGATGCACTGGGATTGAAAGTTAAGACGGAAGTAAAAAATTTAGGGGTAACCGTTGACTGTAACCTGAATTTTAAATCGCATATTCATCAGACCACTAGGACAGCATTTTTTCACTTAAGAAACATAGCAAAAGTTAGACCTCTTATATCATTGAAAGATGCTGAGAAATTAATTAATTAATGTTTTCAGTAGACTAGATTACTGTAACGCACTCCTCTCAGGACTACCCAAAAAAGACATAAATCATTTACAACGAGTGCAGAATGCAGCTGCTAGAATCCTAACTGGGAAAAGAAAATCTGAACACATTTCTCCAGTTTTGATGTCACTACACTGGTTACCTGTGTCATTCAGAATTGACTTTAAGATCCTGCTGATGGTTTATAAAGCCTTAAATAATCTCGCCCCATCTTATATATCAGAATGTCTGACACCTTATATTCCAAATCGTGACCTCAGATCCTCAAATGAGTGTCTCCTTAGAATTCCAAGAACAAAACTTAAAAGAAGTGGTGAGGCGGCCTTCTGCTGTTATGCACCTAAAATCTGGAATAGCCTGCCAATAGGAATTCGCCAGGCTGATACAGTAGAGCACTTTAAAACACTGCTGAAAACACATTACTTTAACATGGCCTTTTTATAACTTTATTTTAATCGTAATTTAACTTAATCCTGATACTCTGTATGTTCAATTCTTCATAATAACTATTCATGGTGGCTCCAAAATCCGTACTGACCCCAACTCTCTCTTCTGTTTCTTTTTCCGGTTTCTTTGTGGTGGCGTCCTGCGCCACCACCACCTACTCAAAGCATCATGATGCACCAACATTGATGGACTGAAAGCCAGAAGTCTACGTGACCATCATCATCAGGTCCTTCCATGAAAACCCTAAATGCAAAGAGGACTGTTTGACTTATGTTAGGTAGATTGCCCAAAGGGGACTGGGTGGTCTCTTGGTCTGGTTTTCCTACAGATTTTATTTTTTTCTCCAGCCTTTGGAGTTTTTTGTTTTGTTTTTTCTGTCCACCCTGGCCATCGGACCTTACTTATTCTATGTTAATTAATGTTGACTTATGTTTATTTTTTATTTTGTCTTTTATTTTTCTATACATTTTGTAAAACACTTTGAGCTACATTTTTTGTATGAATATGTGCTATATAAATAAATGTTGATTGATTGATTGATTGATTTCTAGTTAGAGTTAAATCACTGGTGAATGAGAACTCTGCCATTGAGCACTGTCTCAGTTATCATATAAATATCACTGCAACAAGACATTTATATCAGAATGTATTCGTTGTTTGTTTTATGTACTTCACTACTGGAATTGTTTTAAAATGAATAAACATAATAATAAACTAAAACATTCAGCATAATCTGTATCATTCTTGATTAAAATGGCACAGCCTGTACTGTTCTTGTACTTAACACATTTCATATTCAGCAGGTACACCAAACACTATACTATACTGTTGATGAGGGGATACTGTACATTCAACAAGTACTTTTACTTGAATACTTTAAGTACTTTGTGGCCACTACTCCTCCCCAGTCCTGGATATATAAACTACTTATTTGTATTTAATAACAGTGCCTTCTCATGGGTCCTTTCCATTTTTTTTGATGTCTTTCTACTCCACTCCCCTTCCACCCAAATCCAACTACCCCCAGAAACGTGCAGCAGCTCCTTTTCAACCCAGACCCGGGAGTACTTCCAGGACAACAACGCTGCCACCTTGAAGTGCTTCCAAATCAGGTAAAACCCTTCTGTGACAGGGGAGTCCACTCCCAGCAAGTTTTAAACCTTTATTTTCTCAGAGCCCAATTTTGCCTTTTTTGTATGTTTGCAATCCACATTTGCAGTGGAGCATCTACCAGAGAATCCGTCCCCTTTTAAAAGTTCCCACCACTCATCATACTCCTCTTCTAGCATTGTTATACCATGGAAGACCCAAAGAGTGTCTGATTTAAAGAGAACATGCCATAGAGCTGAGCGTCAATGGAGGAAGACTAAACTTACTATCCACCACGAAATATTAAAAGTCAAAATAACAGAATACAATAACACTGTCCGTCTTGAGAGACGCTGCTATTTCTCCAAGATTATAAATAACAATGCTAGTAATCCTAGAGTCTTATTTTCAACAATTGATCACCTACTAAACCCAGGTAGCTCAAAGGAATGCCTCCTAAGTGCTTCCAGTGAAACCTGTGAGGCTGTCGCTGTATTTTCAATCAAAAATTAATGATATTAGAAATAACATAGTATATCTCCCCAACACTAAGGATCCCCCTAAACCCCAACATCCTGTTATAAACAAATTAAACTCTTTCACTAGGATAGATTTACCTGATTTACAAAAAATAATATCTCAATTAAAACCCTCCACCTGCGTCCTTGACCCGATACCAACAAGGTTTTTCAAAGAAGTATCAGGCGTGCTAATTGATAATGTTCTTGACATAGTAAATTGTCATTAGATACTGGGGTCTTCCCAGACTGTCTTAAGACTGCTGTAGTTAAACCCCTACTTAAGAAACATAATCTTGACCCCTCAGCTCTTGAAAATTTTAGACCCATCTCTAACCTGCCCTTCTTAAGTAAAGTTCTAGAGAAGGCAGTCATTATGCAGTTAAATGACCACCTCAATAAACATGCTATTCTTGATAAATTTCAGTCAGGTTTTAGAACAAATCACAGCACAGAAACTGCACTTGTTAAAGTAGTAAATGACTTGCGGGTAAATGCAGACAGAGGCCATTTATCTGTTCTCATCCTCTTAGATCTGAGTGCTGCATTTGACACCATTGATCACAACATTCTTAGAAATCGCCTTAGTCAATGGGTGGGCCTCTCTGGCAGTGTCTTAAATTGGTTTGAATCCTACCTGACAGGGAGAAAATATTTTGTTAGTTGTGGGAATTACAACTCGAAGACACATGATATTCTATATGGTGGTCCGCTGTTCTTCTCAATCTACATGCTTCCGTTAGGTCAGATTATCTCAGAGCACAACGTGAGCTACCACAGCTATGCTGATGACACAGCTGTACTTATCAATAGCACCTGATGACCCTGATTCTATTGATTCACTAACACAATGTCTGACTAGTATCTCAGAATGGATGAATAGTAATTTTCTCAAGTTAAATAAAGAGAAAACTGAAATTTTAGTGATCAGCAATAATGGATACAATGAGGCTATTAGAAATAAACTGGATACATTAGGATTAAAAGTCAAGACGGAGGTAAAAAGCTTAGGGGTGATTGTTGACTGTAATCTGAATTTTAAATCACATATTAATCAGATCATTAGGACAGCATTTTTCACTTAAGAAACATAAGTAAAGTTAGACCTCTTTATCACTGAAAGATGCTGAGAAATTAGTTCACGCGTTTGTTTTCAGTCGACTAGATTACTGTAACGCACTCCTCTCAGGACTACCCAAAAAAGATATAAATCGTTTGCAACTAGTGCAGAATGCAGCTGCTAGAATCCTAACTAGGAAAAGAAAATCAGAACACATTACTCCAGTTTTGATGTCACTACACTGGTTACCTGTGTCATTCAGAATTGACTTTAAAATTCTGCTTATGGTTTATAAAGCCTTAAATAATCTCCCCATCTTATATATCGGAATGTCTGACACCTTATATTCCAAATCGTAACCTCAGATCCTCAAATGAGTGTCTCCTTAGAATTCCAAGAACAAAACTTAAAAGAAGTGGTGAGGCGGCCTTCTGCTGTTATGCACCTAAAATCTGGAATAGCCTGCCAATAGGAATTCGCCAGGCTGATACAGTAGAGCACTTTAAAACACTGCTGAAAACACATTACTTTAACATGGCCTTTTATAACTTCATTTTAATCGTAATTTAACTTAATCCTGATACTCTGTATGTTCAATTCTTCATAATAACTATTCATGGTGGCTCTAAAATCGTACTGACCCCAACTCTCTTTCTGTTTCTTTTTCCGGTTTCTTTGTGGTGGCCCTGCGCCACCACCACCTACTCAAAGCATCATGATGCACCAACATTGATGGACTGAAAGCCAGAAGTCTACGTGACCATCATCATCAGGTCCTTCCATGAGAACCCTAAATCCCAAAGAGGACTGTTTCATTTATGTTAGGTAGATTGCCCAAAGGGGACTGGGTGGTCTCTTGGTCTGGAATTCCTACAGATTTTATTTTTTCTCCAGCCTTTGGAGTTTTTGTTTTGTTTTTCTGTCCACCCTGGCCATTGACCTTACTTATTCTATGTTAATTAATGTTGACTTATGTTTATTTTTATTTTGTCTTTTATTTTTCTATACATTTTGTAAAACACTTTGAGCTACATTTTTTGTATGAATATGTGCTATATAAATAAATGTTGATTGATTGATTGATTGATTTCTAGTTAGAGTTAAATCACTGGTGAATGAGAACTCTGCCATTGAGCACTGTCTCAGTTATCATATAAATATCACTGCAACAAGACATTTATATCAGAATGTATTCGTTGTTTGTTTTATGTACTTCACTACTGGAATTGTTTTAAAATGAATAAACATAATAATAAACTAAAACATTCAGCATAATCTGTATCATTCTTGATTAAAATGGCACAGCCTGTACTGTTCTTGTACTTAACACATTTCATATTCAGCAGGTACACCAAACACTATACTATACTGTTGATGAGGGGATACTGTACATTCAACAAGTACTTTTACTTGAATACTTTAAGTACTTTGTGGCCACTACTCCTCCCCAGTCCTGGATATATAAACTACTTATTTGTATTTAATAACAGTGCCTTCTCATGGGTCCTTTCCATTTTTTTTGATGTCTTTCTACTCCACTCCCCTTCCACCCAAATCCAACTACCCCAGAAACGCAGCAGCTCCTTTTCAACCCAGACCCGGGAGTACTTCCAGGACAACAACGCTGCCACCTTGAAGTGCTTCCAAATCAGGTAAAACCCTTCTGTGACAGGGGAGTCCACTCCCAGCAAGTTTTAAACCTTTATTTTCTCAGAGCCCAATTTTGCCTTTTTTGTATGTTTGCAATCCACATTTGCAGTGGAGCATCTACCAGAGAATCCGTCCCCCTTTTAAAAAGTTCCCACCACTCATCATACTCCTCTTCTAGCATTGTTATACCATGGAAGACCCAAAGAGTGTCTGATTTAAAGAGAACATGCCATAGAGCTGAGCGTCAATGGAGGAAGACTAAACTTACTATCCACCACGAAATATTAAAAGTCAAAATAATAGAATACAATAACACTGTCCGTCTTGAGAGACGCTGCTATTTCTCCAAGATTATAAATAACAATGCTAGTAATCCTAGAGTCTTATTTTCAACAATTGATCACCTACTAAACCCAGGTAGCTCAAAGGAATGCCTCCTAAGTGCTTCCAGTGAAACCTGTGAGGCTGTCGCTGTATTTTTCAATCAAAAAATGAATGATATTAGAAATAACATAGTATATCTCCCCAACACTAAGGATCCCCCTAAACCCCAACATCCTGTTATAAACAAATTAAACTCTTTCACTAGGATAGATTTACCTGATTTACAAAAAAATAATATCTCAATTAAAACCCTCCACCTGCGTCCTTGACCCGATACCAACAAGGTTTTTCAAAGAAGTATCAGGCGTGCTAATTGATAATGTTCTTGACATAGTAAATTTGTCATTAGATACTGGGGTCTTCCCAGACTGTCTTAAGACTGCTGTAGTTAAACCCCTACTTAAGAAACATAATCTTGACCCCTCAGCTCTTGAAAATTTTAGACCCATCTCTAACCTGCCCTTCTTAAGTAAAGTTCTAGAGAAGGCAGTCATTTTGCAGTTAAATGACCACTTCAATAAACATGCTATTCTTGATAAATTTCAGTCAGGCTTCAGAACAAATCACAGCACAGAAACTGCACTTGTTAAAGTAGTAAATGACTTGCGGGTAAATGCAGACAGAGGCCATTTATCTGTTCTCATCCTCTTAGATCTGAGTGCTGCATTTGACACCATTGATCACAACATTCTTAGAAATCGCCTTAGTCAATGGGTGGGCCTCTCTGGCAGTGTCTTAAATTGGTTTGAATCCTACCTGACAGGGAGAAAATATTTTGTTAGTTGTGGGAATTACAACTCGAAGACACATGATATTCTATATGGTGGTCCGCTGTTCTTCTCAATCTACATGCTTCCGTTAGGTCAGATTATCTCAGAGCACAACGTGAGCTACCACAGCTATGCTGATGACACAGCTGTACTTATCAATAGCACTTGATGACCCTGATTCTATTGATTCACTAACACAATGTCTGACTAGTATCTCAGAATGGATGAATAGTAATTTTCTCAAGTTAAATAAAGAGAAAACTGAAATTTTAGTGATCAGCAATAATGGATACAATGAGGCTATTAGAAATAAACTGGATACATTAGGATTAAAAGTCAAGACGGAGGTAAAAAGCTTAGGGGTGATTGTTGACTGTAATCTGAATTTTAAATCACATATTAATCAGATCATTAGGACAGCATTTTTTCACTTAAGAAACATAAGTAAAGTTAGACCTCTTATATCACTGAAAGATGCTGAGAAATTAGTTCACGCGTTTGTTTTCAGTCGACTAGATTACTGTAACGCACTCCTCTCAGGACTACCCAAAAAAGATATAAATCGTTTGCAACTAGTGCAGAATGCAGCTGCTAGAATCCTAACTAGGAAAAGAAAATCAGAACACATCACACCAGTCTTAGCGTCACTACACTGGTTACCTGTGTCATTCAGAATTGACTTTAAAATTCTGCTTATGGTTTATAAAGCCTTAAATAATCTCGCCCCATCTTATATATCGGAATGTCTGACACCTTATATTCCAAATCGTAACCTCAGATCCTCAAATGAGTGTCTCCTTAGAATTCCAAGAACAAAACTTAAAAGAAGTGGTGAGGCGGCCTTCTGCTGTTATGCACCTAAAATCTGGAATAGCCTGCCAATAGGAATTCGCCAGGCTGATACAGTAGAGCACTTTAAAACACTGCTGAAAACACATTACTTTAACATGGCCTTTTTATAACTTCATTTTAATCGTAATTTACCTTAATCCTGATACTCTATATGTTCAATCTCCTCAAAATAACTATTCATGGTGGCTCTAAAATCGGTACTGACCCCTACTCTCTTTTCTGTTTCTTTTTCCGGTTTCTTTGTGGTGGTGGCCTGCGTCTGGAATCCCTACAGATTTTATTTTTTTCTCCAGCCGTCTGGAGTTTTTTTTGTTTTTTCTGTCCCCCCTGGCCATTGAACCTTACTCTTATTCGATGTTAATGTTGATTTATTTTGTTTTATAATTGTGTCTTTCATTTTTCTGTTCTTTAATATGTAAAGCACTTTGAGCTACTGTTTGTATGAAAATGTGCTATATAAATAAATGTTGTTGATGTTGTTGAAGAACTGCTGCAGGGGGGCAGTGACGTTTTCCCCTTACCCACAAGAATCCATAGCAAGGCATTTTGCAAATCTTACATAACCCTCTCCCATTCAGTACACTTGTGAATCACAACTCGGCACAACCCAAGCTGCGACCCATAGTTTAAGAACCAAAACTGCACCTCCCATGCATCCTTGCAGTTGTCCAGACATGAGCCTATACCAGAAAGGTGCTGTGAGAGCTAGCGAATCGGGGGAGCACATGGCCCTAGAAGGCAGTCTCCCTCCATCCTTCCTCTTTGGTGATGACCTAGCCATGAAGAGTATCATTAACCAACCCAGCCAGGACACATATCTATCTGCATCCTCCTAATATATGAGCATCACGAACGGGTAGGAAACCATTCCTCACAACCAGGAATGCCAACTCTCTCATGTTACCTATGCCATCATACTAACTTTTACTTCTAACTTTTAGTTCTACTAACTTTTTACTAGAAAGGTCAATGGGTCACTTCAACTCTTACTACAGTATATGTTTGCTTGCTTATTTGTACTTTTACTTAAATAAATTGTTTGTGCAGCTCCTGCACCACTGGTAGCATCAGGAGCTTGTTCCTGCAGCAATGCCTTCCCAAACACCATCATACACAACATGGAATAACAAATGCCTAAACACATTGTCAAGATACTGGAAACCTCCCTGATGGCTGCTTAGGAAGGTAACTTGTCTGCTTGGACCATCACCTCACTGTAGCACGAATGGGGTCTGCTAATAAGAATCACAAAAGAAAGTCCTAAGATGGCATGGATAACACAAAGTATGGGGTAAGTGTAAAGTAAGCAACGTAACAAATCCAGACAGATCACTGAAAACGGAAACTCCAAAGGACATTCCAAGAGAAGTCACTGCTATAACCACACAGGGAAGGTGCCAACACTACACACCACTCCTGCTTTTCTCACTCTTTCCTTTTCCCCCTAAAACCTAAGACTTTGCTATTTATAAAGCTTTTCTTTAAAATGTTTTTCCTTCAGTGTAGGGCACTTCAATTTTCAATTCAGTTTACTTTCTAACCTCGCTTCCTTAGCCTCCCTGTCCAGTCCAGCCAGAAGTCAGCATTCATTCATCAGACCCAGAGCCTGGCTGCCTCTTGAACCAAACAAATCTGGATTGCTGAAGTGAGGTGATTCTTTCAATTTATGAGTGTCAGTGCCATTAATCAGGAATCTCACTGGGGACCCCAACAGTTTACTTTGTCCTGTTTCCTTTCATTTCACCCTAAATTCAATATCAGTGGATTGATGTGTGCCATTCATTTTAATAATGAAAAGGTTGGGATATTAGTTCTAGTCAACATCCAGAATTATGAGGGGTTTCCAAATGTTATGGCAGAGGATGAAATGAGCTTTCTCTATAGGAACTGCAGCAGACCAAACTAACCTCAGAGAATTGGATTTGGAGTCAAAAGGTTAAGACCCAGAAGATCAAATCCTAATGCTCCTGAATTGATGTTGTTAGTTTCTAGCTCAGTTAAAGTACTTTTGATTGGAATCACACTGCTTATCCCATATATAACAAGGATTCCAAAATGGTCAGTATCAGCTTAAAACGACCTAAATTCAGGCTTGTGCAGGGCTAGAGGCTCCTCATGATACACCATGACAGCAACATCAACACATAAGCACAACCCCATCAAAAGGTAATGAAAAACAGGAATGGCACTAAATCATTCACTCGTTCCCACATTCCAACTGCTCTTCGGTTTTCAGAATCTCAACATCATCACAGGGACCATACTGAAAAACAAGAAGTCTTTCTGAAACTTAAACAGGTTAGCTCTACGGATATAGGAGACTCACTGGATCCAAAAATGCTACGGAGAATGTACCGATGTCTGGACATAACAGAGTGGAAGGATCATGGAATACGTATAGGGATACCAAAGTCTGCCAGTGCCACTGGAGTGGTGATGTAATGAGACGGAAATGCCACCCTGAATCTCAGTGAAAATGAAAGCAGTTACAACCAGAATGCAACCAAACCAACAGGACAAATCGAGAATCCAAAATAAAGATCAAAAAGATGAATACTCAAAAAAATGAACAAGTTCTAATGCTACACCTACTGTTTGAAGAAAGTTAAGTACCACTAAAACTTCTGGTGTTTATCCAACTGAGAGAGGGCATTTACTATCAGACTAAACTGGCTGACAAACAGAGCTCGCTCCTGAACAAGACCACCAAAAGATGGCTAAAGCTTGCCTTCCAAGGTCATTTTCTTCACTTTTAATACACTCTGGTTTGATCATGAACAGCAAGTGCTCTTTTTGTTTTGTTAGAATTAAATGGATTAAATTAACTAAATGAATTAAATTAAATTTAACTGACAGAAGAAAGCATGAGCATGTTATCCCAATTTTGGCTTCCCTTCACTGGCTTCCAATTCGCTTTCGAATTCATTTTAAGATCCTTGTATTTGTTTTTAAATCCTTTAATGGTTGTGCCCCTTCATAGATTGATTCAGACAATAGTGTGACACATGTTTGATTAATTCCATAGCTCAAGTACCTTCGATTTAGAAGGTTTAGTAAAACTCAAAGCTAGTAGAGAGAATACCAAATATTACAAAGAAAAGGAAACTCCTTGTGTAAGATGTTTTAAGGCTTAAGTATTTGGTGACATTACTTCAACACACGGATACGGTCAGGACACACGTTCATACATTCATACAACATTTGCACAATGGACACAAAACTGCATGCCATTGTTCTGTTTTTTAAGCTGATCTCACAGTCCATGTTCATAGCAGAGAGACAACTGGTGTCCTAACAGGTGATATTATCATCCTGTTACAACAGACATGGTCAAGCAAGTTCTGTTACATGTTAGCTTACAGGGTGTAAATGATGATAACATTATCTAAGTGACTAGGGTGGCGTATTAGTTAAGTCTTTGGACCTCAAACCCTGAGGTTGTAGGCTCAAATCTTACTGTGGACACTGTGCAACGTACTTCATGCCTTTGCTCCAATTGGAAAAACGATAAAAGAAATTGAACCAGTTGTACCTCAAATGTTGCAAGTCGCTAAATGAATGAATGAATTCAGATTAGGTAAATACTTATGTGAATTTAAACATTCTCTATCTGTGATTGGCTCTTAAAACTGGGCTGCCGATTCACCAAGGGCTACCTTAACCTGCAACAATTTTTACAGACTCTTTATAGAAAGTAAAAAGCTCCATAAAAGAGTCACTGACATGTGTAATATGGACAGACAGACTTGACAACAGCAGTCAATTGGGGATCTCCAATCTACCAGACAGAATTTGAGAAGATCTGCTGAAGAATGGCATTAAATTCCAAATCTGGATGTGCCAAGGTTGTCATGTCAGACCCAAGGAGACTCTGGGCTGTAATGGCTGCCAAGAGGGCTTTCTTTTTTTTATATATATATTTTCAAACCCTTTAAAATCCTATTTGTCATTCAGTGGTATGGAGTGCTGATTGATGAGGAGACAAATGAATTGAAATTACTTAAGCAGAAAGCTACAATATCACAAAATGTGTAAGGGGTCTGAAGACTTTGCAAAGGCACTGTATATCAGTCATGAAGTTAAGGCATAAATGGAGAAGAACTCTAATACTTTAAATATTACTGTTCTGGAATCCTAATTTGAGTGCAATCAGATTGCCAGCATTTTATACCAGCATAGATTAAGCACCAACTGACTTTCCTTGTGCCACTGTCCAATGCAATTTAGCAGGACACAAAATGGGTGAAATGTGCAGGTCTCTAATCCGAAGGCACAGCGGATTGTGGCTAATCCTGTGTCTGTAGCGGGAGAACAAGTTCTTATTCAGTTCAACCGGGGAATTCAGAAAAAAGTAGGTCATAGAAAAATGTCAACGGGAAAGATTTGCCAAGCATAATTTTGTGGTACAGATCAAAAGGAACAATTAATAGAGAACTAGTGCAGATTTTAATCTCTCAGCAGCCCTTAATCAGCTTCAGTATCAACTTTCTCCTGTAATTACTGTATTAAGTTTAACCATCGCATCTTTAACGCATTTCTAGAAGACTCGTATGACTGCAGCACACCAGATGTCATGCGACTCTTATCTCCCTAGTGACAATCCACTTAAATCAACTGGGCACATCTTCAGATCACATGCAAGTACAGATAAATAGACATGAAAGACACTATATAATAGGAAACCAGATAGGTGTTTTTGCTGAATAATTTGTTGGCTGAAAGTCCTTACCGCTGATGTGTCAGCCAGCAAATGTGCATTATTGTTCATAATAGATGTCAGCTTTTGTTTTACTTCTATCCTTTGTTAGTACCCTAAAGTGGTTCACAGTGCTTCCCATAACATATGTAAAAACAAAACTAAAAATGATAGGTAGAAATGTGCAAGCAGGTTTGACTGCAACCTGTGTAATTCAAGACTGATTTTTGAACTATGGACAGTGGAGGGTATGCCAAGCTAAACTGAATCACTGTACTCCATATCCATCGATTTTATAAACCTGCACAGTACACTCCAGAGTCTGGAAATGTTGATTGATTGATTGGTTCAGCAAGGCAGGATCAAGTCCAGGACTGGTTGCCTTTCACTCACAGCATGGGTGGAGCTTGACATTAAGGTAATGGGGGATTAGAGCCAGATAAACCATAAAAATCAGTGGAATACTGTCATTAGAAATCACTGAGAACTGATTTTGTTTAGTTTCCTGTTCCATGATTATTTTCTCCCTCTTTATTTAGGCATTTGTTGATTTTAACTCTGCTGCTAGGCTCTGGAGGTGGCTTTGTGGGAGGGTTCTGGGCACCGTTTGGGGTATGCAAATTTCTTCTTTTTCAAATGATCCATTTATGTGCATGTTAAGTTCCTTAAACTAATAAAACATTGATCACAAAAAAGTGTCATCTTTTTAGAGTTAAGAGCACACTGCTCAATAATCACATCATATCCCAAGTCAAATGCCAAAAATGTTAATATAAAGTTACACCATATTCTAAACCTCACTTACAATAACACATGTTAAAAGTTTTAAATTAGGAAAAAGTACACAAGTACTATTAACAATAGTGCAATGACAGAAAACTTTGATCTATTATGGTTTATTTTAGTCTGTTTGTTTGTTTGCTTATTGTGCTTGTGGCAAAAGAAACACTTTATCTGGGGACCACTTTAGTTTAGGTGCTTCAAAAAAAGCATCCGTTACTCACTTACTATTATGTACCAAGACAATGACACATACTTCTTTGGGTCTTCATAACACGTAATTAAGCATCCATTAATGTTTCTTCATCTCTGCAATGGGGCTTACTAAAATCACTTCACCCTGAAGTGGTCCGAGGTGACTTAACTGAAACCTGTTTTTCTTTATATTGCATATGAATATAAGGACTGTGAATTCTTCATATTCACAATTAATTTTACCAGCCTGTCAATACACCACGCTGCACAAAGGTGAATGACTACTTTACTGATGCTTTCTCAATGATAGTAGGAAACAAAGGAGCCTTTGTTAAGGTCCTTATTACACAACAGCAAATGAGTAAGAGAGTGGCCTTTTTCGCAGAACCTAAACCTAAGTGTTACCTTTATTTTTTTTTTAAACTAGTTAGAAGATATATGCATGGCATAATGCTCAGGAGTTCTGGGATTGGGTTAACTCTTTTGAAAGACACACAGGTCAGGTGGGCTGTTAGTACTAAAACAAATGTATGTACAGTAAATCAAACGTCTGACAAAAGCACATAAAGCTTCCACAGGCCATCAGCAAATCCATTTTCATGCAGTTCAGGTGAATAAAGAGGGACAAAACAGAGACAAAGAATGTAACAATGTAAAAGAAAAACTTAATGGAGACATACAGTAAGAAACAAGGTCAAATAAATATCACCTCTTCAGATTACCTTGTGAACAGAAAGCCTTTGGACATTATGAGAGATGATTAAGAACTGACCCAAACAGCCTTCTTCCTATAGTTCAGTTCCTTATGTTCAGTTGAGTTAAGCCACGCTTTCAGGCGCACGACCGACTCAGCCATTAATATTTCAGCGCTGGAGCTGAATGTGCATCTCCCCATGGTTCAGCAGTCAGGTAGAACCACATTCTTCATGATCCAGTAGTCAGAATGGACTGTCCTTTCTACGCTTGGGCTGCTGAACCTGGCTTGTATTCTCCATGGGTCAGAGCTCGTACTGAACAGTTTGTATGCTTCAATGAACGAGCTGAAAACAATTTAGAAGCAGAGCTATGTTGGACAGTTTGATTGAGAATCTCGAATTAGCTACTCTTGACCTTCTGTCCTCCTGAGGGATTAGTGAGACAAACGGCAAAGAAAAAGAAAGCTACTGTAAGCCTGGAAACATACAAACAATTCAAAGCTATGCTAATGGAATAAATAGAAGTTTACAAAATAAGATCAAACTGATGAGGCAAAGTAGCGTCATGGAAGTTCAGTGGGTAATGGTATTCCCTTGCAGTACTGGAAGACAAAGCTACTCAAGTAAAACGGATTACTGCTTAACTCAGAGATAAAAAGCAAATAAGTAAACATCAGTGTAGTGCCAACTAACACTGTAGTGCAACTGAACACGATTTTGACAAAAGGTGACTGTGAAATAGAATGAGGGATTTCTGGATTGGCCATTTCCTACAAGGAGTCTGCACCGTGACGTCAGGCAGGGTTCACATTAGGTTCTAACTACTAACATTGTGTGACCCTGAGCAAATCACTTCACCTGCCTGAGCTCTAAAATTGGGAAACAAGAAACAAACAATTGCATTTTTTAAGTCGCCTTGGATAAACACATCAGCCAAATATGGAAGAAATGTAAACTGCTGATTAACTGGCTCAGTGCCCTGCCATGGTCTGGCATTCTACTCTGGGTTAGCACCTGTGCCTGCAGAGACCCCAGTGTTAGAAGGAAAGAAAGTGGCTCTGAAGAGAGAGAGAGATAAAGAGGGGACTCAGAGAACACAAAAGAGACCTAAGACTGACTGTTCCAAACCTTACTTTATTATTACTATCATTACTATAAAAAATTATTATTTGACACAGTTAACACAATCACTACAAAATGGAGTGAGCTTGCAGGCTCCAGTGGTTATGGCCACAGTTATAGCCTTGGTTTAAATATATGCTTGGTCTATTTAATATTTCTGTTGTTCTTGAATTATTATTATTATTATTATTATTACTACTTGTCATATTCATTGTTTTTATGCAACTTCTTTTACTACTGCATTCTTGAAATATTGTTTTATTATGTACTGTGTTTCACTCTGAACATATTCCATGTGTTTTGTGGGTGGAACCCCCAAGAGGTGGGCTGCTCTGATGTCACTGCTGAAGGACTGCCCTCTGCCTTTATACTTGAGGCTGGTGAGTTGGCCCTTCAGCTATTCATTAACACTGAAGGTGTGCTTTTCACTCATTCCGTATTTATTGGCTCTGTTTTTTTGGTTTTTGAACACTACGTTTTGGTCTTGTTTGCTGTGGTTTGCCTTTTCTTGGGCACACGTTTGCCATTTTTGCTGTGCTTCAGCTTGTTTAAACACATTGACAAGAATTTTCTGTTTCATGTGCCAGCTCAAATAGATTTTTTGTTCAGTAACAAAATGCATTTATTTTGTATATTAAAATAATGCCCTGATTTGACAATGGCATCAGGAACAAACTTACCTAGTATCACTATGCCCACCACACTGAAGGACTCCAACAGGGCTGTCCACCAGAAGTGCAACTCAAATGTCCAAATGGGAACCATACCAGAGGAATGATGCCACCCAGTGTACTGGGGCAACATAGTTCCTCTCTGTTCTTTTACTATGACATCCTCCTGACCAGGAATGGTATTACTAACTGACCTACTGGGACACCCGTTTATCCACATCCTTTCAATACACAGGTGACCATGGCCAGGTAGGGAAACATTGCTTCCTATATCAACTTACTCTGACTTCAGAAGAAAGGTCACTGGGGTACTTGTAATTCTCAACAACCCAGCTAGGAACTCCATTCACACATATTGTCCTTCACAATGTGTAAAGAGTGTACTCTGCAGGACCCAAGTTCCTGTCATGAATTAGCTGGTGTATTTGGTATATTGCATTCATCTGTCTTGTGCACACTTTGGTGGTTATGCTGTTGGAATATTGCCTTATCTTTTAGAACATTACAACAATCTAGACAAGAACAGGCCATTAAGCCCAACAATGCTTGTCAGTCCTATCCACTTAATTCCTCTAAAATAACATCGAGTCGAGTTATGACAGTCCCACGGTCTGCTACAGTACTTGGTCACTTAGTCCATGTGTCTGTGTTTCTCTGCATGTTTTCTATGCATACTCTGGGGGCTCATAACTGACCTGAAGTTACCAACTGACTGATAGTATGTGCATGAGCGTGTCAGCGATGGGCTGATGCCATGTTCCTGCCTGGCATCTGTTGCATTTTGAATGCTCCAGCCCATAGTGAAGTAAGCATCAGCTTAAGTGAACAGGTGGACGTTTTAGATTTGTAATTCTAAAATCTTAGATCTGCAAATCTGTTGATAACATTACCCTATAAGAATATGTTCAACTAAGCTGTGTGTCTGAAATCAAGCCGAGTTCAGAATCTTAACATACTGATGTTCATAAATTCCACATATTAAATAAATTCCAATTCCCGGTGGCTCTGTGACCCAGAATTTACTTCCAGTGGCCATTAACAGTCCATAAGTGTCGGTGGAGAGGAAGTGACCTAAAAGCTGGTTGGTTTCCAGATGCATCTGCAGACTGTGGCTGTGCCCAGATGGAAGAGTCCACCGGTCTTCACAGGAAGTCCACCCCCACCAACACCACCCAGAGCTCAGTGCTACCTTTGTCTCTGAAGTGACATCTGACCCACTGCTGATCCTGAGGTTAAGTTATTAAATGTTTGTCAGGCTCCTATCCGAACTTTCCTCCTTCATAAAGTCCACTTTACATATTGAATGAAATTGTTTGGAGTCATCAGGGATTCATTTTGTTTAATCACTGGAAAGCTGACCTGGCCCACCATTCATGATATAGCAGTAATGCAAATCTCCCAGCTTTTCTCAACACTGCCATAATATAAAGTTGCACCTGCGTTGGACGAGAAGTTGGTTCCTCTGAGCTGCCAAGTTGTTTTTAATATCCTTGCCAAATATGTTTGTCCGTTCGGGATAGGCAGGACGGTCTAAAACTATTTAAACATTGTGTCTCTGATCACTTCTTAAAAACATTTCACTAGACATGTGCTATATACAAGCTCTTGTACTGGGAATGCTGGGTTCAATCCTGCACATGAACACGGAAATATGACACTGAAGAATATAATTACAGACAGAGCTCAACAATGAACTCCAGGATTAGCAGACAATGTTTGATTTATACCAAAGTCAACAACCGGAGTATGGAGAAATAGTAAGAAGGCCCTAAAACGACACTCACTCGAGGCTTTGTGCAGTCACTTCAACAACACACATCCAAGGAAATATTTTCATCCACTTTACTTTGAATTGTTTCTGCATTTTTTGACTGCTGTTAACCAAACTCATATATAAAGTAAAGAGCGACTTAAAGGTGTGAAGAACACTTGAAGTTGTGGCATATAAATTAACTAGCCATGCTACCCATCTATGTAATCAATGTAGACCTAAAGTTTGCAATGCACCATCAATTGAAATGCATTTTGTAATGCATGTGATAAAAGAATGTATTGCATCTGTCATTCCATCAATTGGCATATCACAAATTTGTAGCAAAAAATGCACTATTATAAATGTCTGTCATTCTCCATCAAAACAGATCTTAGCGTTCACATTCCAAAGAATTGTGCACTGCAAATGTTTTTTGTAATGCATGTAGTAATAAAAATGCATGGCATTTTCCATTCCAATAGATGGTGCATCACAAACATTTGCAGTAATAAAATGCAGCACCCCTTTAGTGGCCCACACATTTGTACAACCATTTAAAAAACCTGGGAATTGCAGTCCCATTGGGGAACTTTTCCGGGTGCCATGTGAGCTGTCGAAAGTTGGTTTCCCTATTCTGAGGCACTTCTTTCCAGATGTGGAAGTGCTTACTCCATGGAATGCTGTGGCTCCAGAAGTAATCCTGGGGTATCAAGCATTGTTTGATGTGAGCAGTGCGTTTCACTCCAGAGATACACAGGCATACATACAAAAAAGAGCAGGTGTGATCTCAGAAAAGCCATTAAATACACAAAGGACCAGTACACCCACAAACTGGACTCTCAGTTTAACAGAACAGTAGACACTCGTCGGATGTGGCAGGGTATTCAGCTGATCACGGGCTACAAACCCCAGACACACGCGGCCACATCTACCACCGCTTCACTACCGGAAGAGTTGAATGTGTTTTTCATTCACTTTGAGCTTGCTAACACGGACAGGCCCGTGTGAACCCCCGCAGCACCACAAGACTTTTTCCCGACTCAGCATCCTCAAAGCACCCGGCCCAGACGGAGTCTCAGGTCGCGTTTTAACACATCTCTGAGAGTTTCATCTGTCCCCATCGGCTTCAAGCACACAGCCATCATCCCTGTCCCAAAGAAAAATAAAGTAGACTGCCCTAATGATTACCATCCAGTAGCACTTACTCCCATAGCCATGAAGTGCTTTGTGAGGCTGGTGCTAGAACACATCAAGGACATCATCCCTGACAGCCTGGGCCCCCTCCAGCTTGCCTACCATTGCAACAGGTCCACTGAGGATGTCATCTCCATAACACTTCACACCACTCTGTCTCATCTGGAGAACATGAACATTTATGCCAGGCTGCTGTTTGTGGACTACACCTCTGCATTTAACACCATCATTCCATCCCAGCTCATCGCTAAACTCCTGGATCTGGGGCTTACCTTTTCACTGTGGAACTGGGTACTGGACTTCCTCACCGGCAGACCTCAGCAAGTGCGTATTGGTGGAAAAACTTCCTCCATCATTAATATCAATACTGGCACCCCGCAGGGCAGTGTGCTGAGCCCCCTGCTGTACTCTCTCTACACCCATGACTGCGTAGTTAAGTACGGCTCTAACACCATCCTCTGATCAGCGAGGACGATAAGATGGCCTACAGAGGGGAGGTCAGAATCCTTTCAGAATGGTGTCAGGACAACAACCTCACCCTCAACGTTAGCAAAACTAAGGCGATGATTGTGGATTTCCACAAACAGGCAACAGAGCACAACCCCATTTACATCGGAGGTGAGGCTGTGGAGCAGGTGAACAGCTTTAGGTTCCTTGGACTCACCCTCACTGATGACCTTAAATGCCTCTACTTCCTCAGTAGACTGAGTAAGGCCTAGACGTCCCCCACAACCCTGTGCAGATTTTACAGGTGTACTGTGGCATCCATCATGACAGAATGCATCACATCCTGGTACAGCAACTGCTCAGTTCAGGACTTCAGAGCTCTGCAGCATGTGGTGAATACAGCAGATCACGGGCACACAGTTCCCTGCGATCCATGACATCCACACTACACGCTGTCTCATGAAAGTGAACTGTATCAGCCGTGACCCCCCAGCCACCCTGCACTCTCACTTTTCACCCTCCCCCCATCTGGGAAGCGACTAAAGTCCATTCGGACATGCACCACCAGGTTCAGGAACAGTTTCTACAAAACTGCAATCAGACTCATGAACACTGAGTCTCACATGAACTCCTCCACTGCTACCTGCACATATACTTCTGCCACTGTCTCTATTCCTAGGAATCTGGTTTTATTTATTTACTTATTTATATTCATTTATTTATTGCGTGTGTTTTTTTTTTTTTTCTATGTTCACTGTCTGCAGGGGCACATACAAGCAAGCATTTCATTGTACATGGTACTTGTAGATATGACAATAAAGAATTGAATTGGGATCTAAATACTCTCTGAACCCATTGTAAGGCTACAACCTTAAGATGAAGGAAGAATCAATCAGCTCCTCAGTACATTGGACTCATTTCCAGCAGGTTAATTATGATTAAACCAAAGCCTTGCACCAACACAACCAGCACATCCCACCCTATAACAGAGCGTCACCATCAGTTAGATAGCCACTGCCATGTACTGTACACAGAAACAAAGGCCTGGATTTCCACTGAATTTGTGTAGTCCAGTAGATAACGACAGCTATCTTCATCATGTTGGGGAGGCAAAACTACCTGTAGCTGAAATATGAATAACAGCCCCTTTGTTCCTCAAAAGCAGACCTAAACGTTTTGCACAGTGTGTGGCTGGGTCTCAGGAAGTGTGAAGAATTTGCAGCAAGAAGGCAGACATGTGCCAGCGAACTTTAATCAGTTTTCATTTCCTCTCCCACATTACTTCACCTATTAAAGATTTTAATAACTTAATGAACCATCAATGGGTCATGTCTTCATCTCACTTTGGCTCTTAGAATGAATTGTTTTACAATGAAAATCCTCCAAATGTGTGGGTCTTTCTCAGTGTATTGCAGTCTTTACTTCCAAATCCTTTTTAAACAAAATGGACGCAACACTAACTTTGTACACTGTAGATCATCAGAGACAGCGTTAGGTGTTAGGAATATTTTCAGATACTAGGTCACCTCCGCATGAAGTTTCTCGACAGGCACCTCTCAGCTATGGCTATCTAAAACTGTCACTTGTGAGTGACTCTGTCCCGCATGAGGTTTCACCAGGGGTGTTCCCAGCTTATCTTCTAGTGGAACCCAATCTCTTCTTACTGATTTGACATCCTTGGGATCACAGTAATCCCTAATCCTCTAACAGCTATATGTGGGATAACACCCAATGGAACACAACAGCTTAATGAACAATACAATAGATGATATAAATGCTGCACTGCTGGCATGTCATCTTATCTACAAGCTACCATAACACAAAGGCAAAAGGATGTTCAATATTACCTACAATTAGAAAAAATTCATTTGATGAGGAACTACTGATAAGTGCTTTATGATCTCCCTGCCATTTGTCAGTGTTGCCCCTAATTAACTGAGTATCCTAAGCCCTTGAGACCATATCCATTTCCCCGAAGGATTACTTCACATCATTACATCCTATTTATTCTCCGCTCTCAGGGAAGGATTATCTCATCTGATCTGAAGACATTATGCTGTACTAATTTGTAATGCATTCATTGTAATGAAACTTTGAAATCAATAAATTAATTTAAGGGAAAAAGGCAAGAGATAAGCAAGCCTAGAATCAAGGCATGATAGCACTGAAGTAAAAGTCTTTTTGGAAGCCATTTTGTGAATCCAGCTGCCATGGTGGCCTCAGTAACGCATATGGTGTTAAAAGGGTGTCTCAGTGACTATTCCACTGTCCAAGTCAGAGGATAAAAAAAATTGATGAACACTTTCCTTGAAATGTTATGTTTTACAACAGTGTTCCTCAACCATTCTGGCATCTGAATCCACTTTTTCAAGCATGATCATCACAACTTCCTCCTTGATGAAGTGAGTGCAATTGTCAGAGGTTCCCCTTGGTGAATTGAGTGCATTGTTCAAAGTTTCTCCCGTAATGAATCAGGCACAACCATCAAACACGGTGAGGATTGAGTGCAATTGTCTGAACAGCAACCCACAAAGACCCACCACTATCATTATCAACAACAGCAGCTCTTGACCTACCAGCAGTGGCTGTGACCGGCTTCATTCGAGACAAAACAGTGGCTTGATATCCTAGATTGTGATTCTTGTGCGTTTTGTGTTGGCTAGGTCTACCTGGTCCTTCTCTTAAAAATACTCTCTCATCCACTTGAGACAGGAAACAGTTGTAATGTAGTGTTGGATATTCTTACTCAGAATATGGGCTGGCATGCATTTGTTCTTCAGACATTGTGTTAGCAGATGTGTAGTCTCTGGGAATTTATGTGAGCAACAAAACTGAATGGGAGATGAAAACATACGCAAAGCACAAAGTCAAAAGATGACAGAGGCTGTAACCCTGAAGTCAAACGAGGGTTTAATTTAAACTAAAACCAGAGCTCAAGCAGAGAAAATTTCTCATTTAGGTTTGATTTATTCATTTTTTTTGTTAACACTGTTAAAGAGGTGGGGCTACCTGCCATCACCATCAACAATTTGCCCTCTGGCTTTACCCATGCTGCCTTGTGGCTGACTGAATGCCCTGGAAAATTCTCTGGGGTTTACTGCTCCTTTTTGGATCATTGAATTTTATTGGGATTTGTATATTGTAACTTTTTTACCTCTGGATTGCCTTTGTGCTCCTTAAAGTGTATTGTTCTGCCATGGAGCACTTCTGAACAAAATACATATTTTTATTTATAAAATTTCTATGTTTGCCATTTTGTGACTAACTTGGGTTTAACGGTTTCCTCCCTAATTTTTGGGACTAACTGTATTAAGGAACCACCAGTTCACAAAAAGGACATTAAATGTTGAGTACCCACCTAGGAGTGGGCAAGTAAAGCACCACTCCAGATGTATACACTCCAAGAAGGAAGACAAGCACCACGCCAAACACACCCCAACTGAAGGTGAGCGTCAACATAAGCAAAAACTGGCTTTTTATGAACTGGTGGTGACCACAGAATCACGTTATGAACTTACTCATATAAATTGCAAATTAAAAAATAAAAACTTTGGAAAATAAAGCAATTATAAAAGTTCCAGCTAAGCTCTGAACAGTGAGGCTACTTCAGCGATACAGGACAGTATGAAAATGTTCAGAAACATAAGCCGAGCAAAACCTTGTCGCTGTCAGTTTTCAGGAGACCATGTGTCCAGTTACAGTGCAACTCTGGACCAAAAACTGGTGCACCTTATCAGATACACCATTTGCATGCACCTTCTTCTCTCTTTTTTTCTTGGAATCAGATGGAAAATTTCTGCTATGTTCTATATATTCAAGTCAATATGGATGATGGAAAAAATGACTGTTATCTTATGACAAGATCAGTCATAACTTTGATTCATAATTTTGATGCTCTTAGGAAATTAAGTCAGACTCTAACAAGCTTAGCTAAATACACTTTCTCATCACATAAGTATTGGCATGGGGCCAGACACCACTAACATAGTTGGCATACAGAGGGGAGTGGCACTTTGTGTTAGTGATGTTGGTTGATACTGTGAAAATGCAGGCTAAATACTAGCATGTAAGTCATCATGTCTGACTGTTCTGCATTGCCAGTTGGTGCTATCATAGCCTATTTTCCACATAGGTTGTGTGAAAAAGCCTTCAATTCACCTGAAGGAGGATGCCCCCTTTAAGAGATCACCAAGGTATTATCCTCAAACCTCCTCTTTTTCATCTATATTTTCACTGTCCCACTCACCTTAAGACCAGGATTCTTCTCTACCAAAGTCGTCCACCACAAGTTATGAGGCGAGGGTCTGCTGCATGAAAGCTGACTTAAGGAGACAGGAGAGCAATGGAAGTCGGTACCTCTGAACTCCATAATGAATAAAACACTTGGCGTTGGAGTTGAACCTGCCTTAATATATTCACGTTACCTCTGTTCTAAGCACCCCAGGCGTCAGTGGGGCAGAGGGCACCATTTCGAGCATTCCTGACTTCACTCATGCACCTTTTGGCCAGACTGTTTTCAAAGATGGCCCTTCTGCCAGGAGCCCTTCCACAGCAATTATATTTGAACTAACATATGTTTCCTCTTGCAGCCTTTTACATGTGCCGCATGTCTGTCGATTAGATCCCCAGCACGGTTTGTCTTTGATAAAGGGCTACTTTTTACTTGAATTTGACCCCATTCATTGAACTACGAATCTTTGTTAGCTTTGGAATGACCTTTAGCTTTGAAGGAGACGAAAGCAAACCCAAGAGCCTGCAGTCAGCAATTGCACCTGACTCCTGGGGACGCGTGTGCACAATATAAAACTGGATCATCTGGAGGAAGCTCTGGAAGCAATTCTGCGCATAACATAACCCTTTCACTGCTAGCAATTAATTGGCCAAGCAATTTTGGAATTCCGGTAGGCTTAAAAGGAAGGGTTTTCACATGAGACATGATGGAAATATACTTTTGGAAGCTCTCTGTAATTAAAGCCAAAAAAATCTATCATGTGGTTTGAAAACTGATGGGCAAACGGATGTGAGAAAGATTAGGTATCTTTTACTAGTTGTCACAGCCATTTCCTAAATGATGCAGAGTAGACCTTCTTACAGCAGAGGCCAAACGAGTTGTGGGCATTGTCAATTCTGACAAATAAGAACCCTGGAAACTTTGGAAAGCTCTTATTGTGTATGCAGTGTGATTTTACTGGTAAAAGTACTGAAAATTCCATAATCTTTGAGTGAACATTGACCTCTGAAGGAAGAAGATGATGATGAATAAGAGGAGGATGCAGGATGCGCTTGATGTTATAAATGAAGACTAGTCACCTGTAAATGGCTTAGGCAAGTACATGTATGACTCTCACAGGTGGACTTCAATCAAGATTTCAACACCTCTCAAGAAGAATTAAAGCCAAAGGGGGGCAATTGTGTTGCAGCAGAGAGTTTGCATACTTCTAGGAATGAGAGATTTCAATTTGTTATTTTGAACAAATTTGCAAGCCTTATTGAAAAATGTATTCACTTTGTTATTATGAGTTCCAGAGTGGAGACTGGTGGACAAATTTTCCATTTATAATTAAATCTACAACACAATAAAGTGAAGGGGTTTGAACATTTTCTGACTCCAGTGTATGTGGGGTCCTGCCCAAAAAGGATCTGGAAGCCGGAGGTTACCTACCATGGCAAATATGAGAGACTTGATAGTACACAGGCTGGAGTGAATGCATAATTACCGAGGGGAGTTTTTTATGTGTACGTACTAATAAACTTTGATTGTGCCATTTGCAGTGTTACTGAGAACCAAGTAGCCAGTCTCTGATGAATACATTCAGATTTGGAAACCAAGCAGCTAAGTCCTTATAGCTGGTGTACAATGGCTTATCGGACATGGATGCAGACAAATTAAAGAACAGCATTGCACATTTGCCCCTCCTTATGACACCACTTCTGTGTCCTTTTAATTTCCTGGAGCACATCAACATCCTAAATGTATGCTTTTTCACTTTGCAGGCAGTGTGACTTACTGGCTAAGCTGCTGACCATTACAACGGCTCACTGTGTGGTAACCTTTAAGAGACACTTTAAGCACCAAGTATACTGTACATACCGTATAGAACCAAACCTGGAAACACATTGAAATGCCTTGCAATGCTGAAGGGTAATAAATATAACAAAGTCTTAACTTGTAGACACGTTGGACCAACAATGCTGTTGTGACTTTAAGCGTATGCCTGAATTATAGAAGGTAGATTCAAATGGATCCCTCTCAAAAACATCTGTAGGATCACAAAAATGGTTAAGTAGAAACGAGTACGATGTTGACATTGATGGAGATGCAACTGGGGACTACAAAGTAACTGGTAGATGTAAATCAAAGCACAGATTTTTGTTCACATTAGTAACGCTGCACATCGTTCTGGCAGCCTGTCTGTAAAAGCTGGTGATGTAGTAAAGCCTCAAACTATTACACTGTATATTCCGCGTCACTTTCACAAATTTAACTTTAATTTTGTCACCTGGTTTACAGGAGGAATGAATGTATTGAGCCAAAGACCTTCCTGTCCCTGTGAATCTTTCAGAGGTGGAAATGATCATTCCTTTCAGTTGTTGCATAAGCAGAGATTCTTGTTTCCTTGATTTGTATTTCACTTCCACCAGAGGTAAGATGACTACATCGCCTCATTGATTCATGTCACAGCCTCTAAACGGATTGCTATTTCGTTTTTACCCCTTTTATATGACAGGTTTCAATGAGTCTCCCATGTTCTGTTTGCCCCGTGAATGTCCACAGAAGGAGATGTCGGCAGAGCAAAAAAGGCCCACTCACGCAAGCAGCAACCATGACGTCTGGCTTGCTTTTAGATTTTGCCGACTCCAACCACGGGTTTCCAGAGGTTAGACTTACAATAAGTAACATCTTCAAAACAATGGTGCACAAACCACAATGTATTTTATTAATTATTTATGATCAATCAATCAATCAACATTTATTTATATAGCACATATTCATACAAAAAAATGTAGCTCAAAGTGCTTTACAAAATGAAGAATAGAAAAATAGAAGACACAATAAAAAATAAACATAAGTCAACATTAATTAAAATAGAATAAGTAAGGTCCGATGGCCAGGGTGGACAGAAAAAACAAAAAAAACTCCAAAGGCTGGAGAAAAAAATAAAATCTGTAGGGTTCCAGACCAAGAGACCACCCAGTCCCCTCTGGGCAATCTACCTAACATTAGTCAAACAGTCCTCTTTGTATTTAGGGTTTTCATGGAAGGACCTGATGATGATGGTCACGTAGACTTCTGGCTTTCAGTCCATCAATGTTGGTGCATCATGATGCTTTGAGTAGGTGGTGGTGGCGCAGGCGCCACCACAAAGAAACCGGAAAAAGAAACAGAAGAGAGAGTTGGGGTCAGTATGGATTTTGGAGCCACTATGAATAGTTATTATGATGAATTGAACATACAGAGTATCAGGATTAAGTTAAAGTGAAGTTATAAAAGGCCATGTTAAAGTAATGTGTTCTCAGCAGTGTTTTAAAGTTCTCTACTGTAATTCCTATTGGCAGGCTATTCCAGATTTTCGGTGCATAGCAGCAGAAGGCCGCCTCACCACTTCTTTTAAGTTTAGCTTTTGGAATTATAAGGAGACACTCATTTGAGGATCTAAGGTTACGATTTGGAATATAATGTGTCAGGCATTCCGATATATAAGATGGAGAGATTATTTAAGGCTTTATAAACCATAAGCAGTATTTTAAAGTCAATCCTGAATGACACAGGCAACCAGTGTAGTGACATCAAAACTGGAGAAATGTGTTCGGATTTTCTTTTCCCAGTTAGGATTCTAGCAGCTGCATTCTGCACTCGTTGCAAATGATTTATGTCTTTTTTGGGTAGTCCTGAGAGGGTGCGTTACAGTAATCTAGTCTACTGAAAACAAAAGCGTGAATTAATTTCTCAGCATCTTTCAATGATATAAGAGGTCTAACTTTTGCTATGTTTCTTAAGTGAAAAAATGCTGTCCTAGTGGTCTGATGAATATGCGATTTAAAATTCAGATTACAGTCAACGGTTACCCCTAAATTTTTTACTTCCGTCTTAACTTTTAATCCTAGTGCATCAAGTTTATTTCTGATAACCTCACTGAATCCATTATTGCCAATTACTAAAATTTCAGTTTTCTCTTTATTTAGTTTGAGAAAATTACTATTCATCCATTCAGAAATACCAGTAAGACATTGTGTTAGTGTATCGAAAGAGTCAGAGTCATCAGGTGCTATTGATAAGTACAGCTGTGTGTCATCAGCATAGCTGTGGTAACTCACGTTGTAACCTGAGATAATCTGACCTAACGGAAGCATGTAGATTGAGAAGAGCAGCGGACCCAGGATAGAGCCTTGTGGAACACCATATCGGATATCATGTGTCTTTGAGATTTGATTACCACAACTCACAAAGAATTTTCTACCTGCCAGGTAGGATTCAAACCAATTTAAGACACTGCCAGAGAGGCCCACCCATTGACTAAGGCGATTTCTAAGAATATTGTGATCAATGGTGTCAAATGCAGCACTCAGATCTAAGAGGATGAGAACAGATAAATGGCCTCTGTCTGCATTTACCCGCAAGTCATTTACTACTTTAACGAGTGCAGTTTCTGTGCTGTGATTTGTTCTGAAGCCTGACTGAAATGTATCAAGAATAGCATGTTTATTGAGGTGGTCATTTAACTGCAAAATGACTGCCTTCTCTAGAATTTTACTTAAGAAGGGCAGGTTAGAGATGGGTCTAAAATTTTCAAAGGCAGAGGGGTCAAGATTATGTTTCTTAAGAAGGGGTTTAACTACAGCAGTCTTAAGACAGTCTGGAAAGACCCCCGTATCTAATGACGAATTAACTATGTCCAGAATATTGTCAATTAGCACGCCTGATATTTCTTTGAAAAACCTGGTTGGTATTGGGTCAAGGACGCAGGTGGAGGGTTTCAGTTGAGAGATTATACTATGTAATTCAGGTAAATCTATCCTGGTGAAAGCATTTAATTTGTTTATAATGGAGTACCGGGGCTTTGGAGGTTCTGCAGTGTTGGGGAGATATACTATGTTCTCTCTAATATCATTAATTTTTTGAGTGAAAAATACAGCAATGTTCTCATGATGTATTACTTGCATCTCCTGGACTGAAAGCCATATGCCAAAGGCTCATAATTATAGTAGTGTAACGTTTATTTTTAGTTCTCATTATAATCCTTGTTGCTTAAAGCAGGACTACCTCCAGCTGCCAACAGCACTGTTTATATTAAAAAGTCATTTGCAACTGCAGTACATTTTTAAAAGGTACCATTATCTTCAGTCAGAAAGGTCAGCAATGGCATGCTTGTCATGAGACACAGCAGAAGCTGAATCAGACCAGACGGAGGTCGTAGTTAACGTCTGCCTCCAGGCCTGCCTCGGCTCACGTCCACTGCCAGGCGGGCAAGTCACATTCATTTACAAATTGGAGCAGTCACTTTTTTCATTTTCAAAAATTCACTATACTTTTCCATCCTTTAGTGTGGCATCTTAGTATGTGGAATGATATTGAAATGCTTACTGCAGAAGACCTATTTCCATTCTCATGGAACAATGTAACTTTATTAATAAAATACTTTAAACAAAGGCAATAGAATCTTTTGTGTATGCGGATATCAAGCTGAAAAATCCGAAAAAAGCCATCACAGTGTCCTTCATTCAACCATCTATCTTTTATCTATATCTGTCTACCTACAGTTCTGTTAAAGTCCATCTGTCCCTTCCTACTCTCCTCTGTCTGTACACTGAATGACCTCAAATGCAAAATTACAGAAGGGGAACCTGAGTGAATACAAAATACACGTTGCAAAATAGGACTTTCTTTATTTCACAAACAAATCACTGATGTGAAGAAGTAATGGCCCCTGTACTTTCAAGACTTGGTTGCAGCACCTTTACAATTTGAACTTAACACTTCAGAAAACAGAATATCTGTCTTTCACATCACTGTGAAGAAATCTTAATCCACTCTGCTTATTCAGACATGGTGAGAGGTTATTGAGTGTCAGGTCCTCTCAATTGGGTTCTGGTCAGGACTTCAACTGGGCCATGCAAACCTTCTGAGCTATTCAGTCATAAACTTTTATGTTTTGGCTCCTTGCCCTGCTGCAAAACCCAATGAGACCTCAGATTTTGGTCATGGACAGATAAGCGGACATTCTCCTCTCATTGTGATGGTCAGTACGTGTTAAATTGAAAATTCAAGAGAGCTGTCTGTGTTCAGTCAGTAGATTCAAATTATCAGTGAACTCTGGTCAGCCATTTAAGGGAGTAACTAAGGGGGCAATTACCTTTTCTCTAAAGCCATTCTTTGTGGAAAAACTTAAAAAATAATGGATACCAAGAACAGGGTAAATACTTTTTCACAGTGCTGTGTTTATTTATCACAAACTTCTTTCCCAAATCTGTCTATTATATAGGGCTTTCATCTATCAATCTATTGTACAGCTTTCTTATCTATCTGTCATACAGTACCTTTCAAAAATAACTGTTAATTAGTGCATTTCCTATCTATTTACTTATTATATATATTTTCCTACCTATTATATAGTGCCTTTCACATCTATCTATCTGTCTTTCATATAGTGCCTTTGACATCGATCTATGATATAGTGCCTTTCATATCAATATATCAGTCTATGAAATGGTGCCTTTCACACCTATCATTTTGTGCCTGTTTATCAGTCTTGTCTGTCTTTCTGTCACATAGCAGCTCTCATATTCAGTCATCTTTTTGTCAACCAGTTTAAGTAAAGCAGAGAACAAATGTAACAAAGCAAACACATTTTTGTCTTGTTCATGATTAAACTTGTACTTTTTTCCAGCATAATCCTAAAAGTGAAAGTACCACACTTCTAGAGTCTCCATTTTTCAAGATGCCTTTATATTTAGTTTTAAAATGAGGGGATGCCACGGAGATCTGGTTGGTCAGCAAAAAAAGATCACAATATGGAACTGGGCAACAAGAAGAGCTAATGGGCAAGAAAAAATAGTAATTAAATGGGATCAGGGATAATTGTTGAACACACCTAAATCCCTAAAGACTAGAGAAAAAATGAAAAAGTAGAATTTGCTGAAAGTAGAACAGAACAAGTGAGGAAGGTGAACCTTCATTCAACAGCCTGCCATAACGACTCCGCCAGCCTGCAGGGGCCTGCCGGGTGTGTGGCCGACAGTCGAAGGTGTGGTAAAGAAGTCGGCACAGGAGACAAATGACAATCAAAATCTCCATTAATCAAACAAAAATGTCCTGTGTAGGAGATTTAAAGGGGTTAGGAAGAAACAAACAGGGATTTGCGCTGACAAACAGTAAAATATTAGGGCAGTTCAGTAATAAAAGTAATTCAAAGAGATTTGAACTAATGTGACATCTTAGAGGCTTTTGAGATATTTATACATGCTTATAGTAATTTTGAAGATATGTCCAGAGTTATCCAGAAATGATAACAGATGTATTGCATTCTAAAGGCCCACTGGAGTCATTTAGGACTACATACAGTATTTCTGTAATTACTTGTAATATTGAACTTGTCTTTTTAGTACACTTTTACAAAGTTACACACAGGTGACTAGAAAGACTAAACCAAAGATTGACAGTATCCAGATTTCATAAATGGGCTAGAATATGAACTCCAGTCCATTATTCTCTTATAACAAGCATGACTACTGACGTACATTTTAGGAAAATACCATTAGAAAGTAAACAGGGCATGCAACTCAGAGAAATGACTACAAAGCTCAGGGTCAGACTAGCCAGTCTTCAACAAAAAAAGATAAGGAAGAGCTGAAAGCCTTTTAGGATTTAGAGAATGAAATGAATGTATTATTTCACAAAAGTTGTCAATTATGGAGTTTCTGTCTTTGAACATTTGCTGTATTGGTGTGCTGATAAAACAAGAATACAATGGCCAGTAATCTCCAAAAATAAAGCAAGTTTCCTTCACAATGACCAAGCATACCAGCATGAGAAGACAATGATGGGCCATAACTTTTGGAGACAAAGTGCAATGCCCCAAGGAAAACCTAAGGAGATTTTCTCAAGATGACAATACACTAGCAACAAACCCAGACAATGGCAGGCAGGGATGACTGAACTTCATGTAATAGAGCAGAAAAGGCCATGGAGGTCCATCAGAACCTCTACAGAACCTGCAGGCCACTAGATGGAGAGGGCCATTGTATCACTTTAATTAAATAAGCAGCAAAGGAGTTTCCTTGGAGACTCGCACTTTAAGTGCTACTGGAAGGGCTCAAAGGGCTATGACAGGGAATTGACTTCAGAACTTGACAGAAAATGACCCTGGTACGAGATTTAGCTCTAATTCATGGTTAATGGATATTCATCACAATTGGCAGTTCAAAGGAGGGAACAACACAAACAAAAGTAGTTTTGTCTGCTTATTACATTCCATATCAATGATTCAATTATTAACAACCCATCCAGTTTATTAATGTGGGATTAAACATCTGACAGCAAACCAGAAAAATACAAAGCAACAGCAGTCATGGTACCAACCCAGCAAGGAGACACCCCAATTATTGAATACTAATTTGTAGAGCAGAGACATATCATGATAGAGAGGTAGTGGAGATAATGGATGGGTCAGCAAGCTATGACCAAAAAAAAAAAAACCAACCCAAAGACTTCTACCAGTCTTACTGTATTCGTGAATTTGGACAAGCATCAGCTAACTCTTAAAAATTACTCAGGGCAGAGGACGTGGACCCAACTGTGCTTGCTGCCCCATGTAAGACACCGGCAATACCATATCTTACCAGTATCACTGGCTTATGACTCCTATTGATCTCGAGAAAATACCTCCAGATACACAATATTTTTAGTGAAAACTTCAAGCCTTACCCTCAGTTGCTGAAGTGTTTTACTTGCACGCTGGCATTTGCTGCACACAGGTCTTTCGTAGTGAGGTTCACACAAGCGCCGGAAAAATGTAAAACTGCACGCATGTCCCATCTGATGGTGGTGGCTGAGCATGAGCAGAGCGCTCCATACACACACACAGACAAGTCTTTCATTTATATATGTCTAATTCTAGAAAAACAACTGGAAACACTGGGTAATGTGGCTAGTGAGTATCAACTGTCTCACATGTGCGTCGGGGAACCACATTTCTGGCTCTGATGATGTAAGAAATACAACCCCGGGACGAGAGAGGGCGCTGATGCTAAACACTTTTTTCTTTGCTGCAGGAAAGAAAGGAGAAGAAATGCCCAAGAGTGCTGAATGATGAGAGAAACGCCTCCCCTTGCGGTCCTCAGAATATAACAACGGCTCATTCCCAGAAGGTGGTGTCAGATGCAAACCTGACAGAGGGCAGTGCTCCTGTGATTCATGCAATCAGCTACTCTTGGGCTGTTATTGGCTGTCTACCCTGGCAGTACCCAAACCTTTTTTCTTTGTCTCTGCCTTGTTTACACAGCCTTCTTGCAAAATTCAAATACGTACATACTGTGCATTTGATGTTAACAAATAGACATTCATATTGCAGCATTGAATCTCAGTATACCTAAACAATCAAAGAAAACACAGCTCTGTGTATTTCAACTGATTTCATAAAGACTGAATTGTGCTGGAGGCAGCCAATATATACAAATTAAAGAATTGTATTGTTATCACAAGGACATGAGTTCACACTGTATGTGGCAAAAGAAACATCAGGGCATCACTTCAAAACAAGTAGAGGCAGCGCTCGATTCAAACATGAGATGAATGGCTTTGAGGTCACATCATTGAAAGATTGTAATCAACAGCACTAGACGTCTTGCAGGGCAGTGATTCAAAACGCAGCACATTGTTGACTACACAGCCAAGACAATGGAATATAAATAGGCATTGTGAATGCATTGAGAATGAATGCCACACCCAGAAGCCACTGTCAGAATGGCTATGAAAGTTCTGGAACTGGGAGATGTACAAAGACAAATAACAGGAATTAGGGTGAGAAGTTCACTATGGCAAATGACCTGTGGGGTTCAGGGATTTTCATTCAAAAATTAAAAAAAAAACAAATTTCATGAAAATATAGCAATATTCACTTATTGTAAATATTTAGGGAATATGTTGTATACTATATATGAATTTTTTAATATACTTTATTAATCCTCAAGGGGAAACTGTCTTTTCGCATTACCATTGGGATGTCAAAATGGAGGGTCATCCTTTGTGCAGCGTACCGGGAGCAATTGTCAGGTTTAAAGGTCTTGGGCCCAGCAGAGTAGGATCCCTTAAGGCAGTAAAGGGATCTGAACTGGCAATCTTCCTCATTAAAAAAAAAACAAAAAAAAAACTAATTTTAAATCAATCCATTCGTTTTCAGAAGTTAGTCAGCACTATAAATTCAACCGAGTATGAGATGTAAACTTCCTGCATTATCCAGTATTTTGAAAGATCTTGCTAATTGTACCCAAATTCATATTTTGTAGTTAAGAGAAAGGACTCCACACCTAAGGGTTACTGATTTAACTCTCTACTTTTGACTCACTGAGCTCACTTAGCCTTCTTGAAAACCAATTTGACATTTTACCATCTTTGAAATCCCTGGTGGGATAAAGAAACAGAACTTTCCTGAAAGGCACACAATTTTTTAATGTAATTTTTATAAAGTCACTTTCTGCCTCTTTGTGTGCTAACACTGCTTGTTATGTTATGTGGCCACCGAACATTGTGCCGTGCCTGCCAATGATTTTCTGTTTGCTGTAGAATTACCTTGGCATTTTGATAATTAGTCTAAATATAAAGTATAAAAAGCTCTGCAGCATTTTAAATGTCGAGTTTTAGAAGTGTGACTGTGGGACGATGCTTGTACATGTTTTTGCCAGTTTAAATAAGAGTGCATTTACCACTAAGCTCATACACATTTTCTGAGCGCTTCTTTCAATCCCAAGTTCTATAAGCGCACTTTGCTGTAACCTCCCACTTCTATCATCAGAAGCCTAAGAATTATTTACAAGCTCCAAAATGGCTGATTTCAGAAACTGGGAACAGAATCATGCCTAGGTATAACTATATAAGATCTGGTAAATGAGCTGATCTGAGAAGAAAAGAAAGTCAAACCAAAAAATGCTTTGAGTCACTCCAGAAACATCAAGCAGCAACAAAAGCGCCACCAGGGAGAATGTGTTGATGATCTGTGTCTGCTTACAGAACTGTAGCCAAATTATTTTTTTCCTTTAATGGCACTGGCCATTTGAACAATGCTTAGAGTTTGAAGTTATTAAGCCTGCTTGAACCTTTTCACTATTCTTTCACTAGCAGCTTGTAATCAAGCTCCTTTTTCAGCACTATAGGAGGACCTCCTTAAGAGAGAAGCTACAGTGAGCCATAAGTGGGTGAAGTCTGAAGGAATAACTGACAGAAGGCAGTGGACGGTAGCCCTGGGTACAAGCGCAAAGTAGCTGTGAACTGCACACCCTCTCTGGAGTTTGGTAGAGTGTAAAAACAGGCAGACTAAAGATTGAAACTGTATCCTGTGGGTCCACTTTACAAAGAATCTGCACATTTGGAAAGGGGAAAGTGGTCTGTGTGTCCTCAAAAGCCATTCCACAATAAAATATGCAAGTAAGCATTTCACTATATTCTGGGCATATGACAATAATGACCCTATAAAGCTATAAACCTATAAAGGCCTTTGCCAAATATATAAATAATTTGGTAAACTATGATGTGAAGGGTATCAGAGGCCAAGATACTAAAAAATTCAATTTTGTCTTCAATATGCAAAGTGAGTTTTGTTAGTCATATTAAGTCAAAATGTAAACGTGAGACTTTGATGATCTTATTTGGTTATGACCAAAGCATAAGGTGTGCAGTGCATGTGTTTTCCTTTCATGAAGTTTTGATGCAAGTTTGTCCAGTGTAGCAAACAGCTACATCAAATGCATTTTTAGTTATTTTAATGAGGATGGAGTTGCTTGCGTAAACAAATGCTAGTGTGTAAAGAGATTGTTTTTATGGGGACTAGTGTGGACTTAGCCCTTGTCTATAGGACCTTCACTATGAAGGAGCATCTTAGTGGAAAATAAATCTGGACTTGTCAACAGTGACAGTGCTAAAGTTTGCTGTCCCACTGCAGTGCAGAACCCAATAACCTTAGTTTAAACAGTGCATAAATGTATAATTCCACCCTTGATTTACAAATGCAATGTTCTCATCTCCTACAAATAGCTGCAGCCCATTCTCCACCATTTAAAGTATTACAGTTCCAAACTATGGATGTGAAAAGGCTATATTGAGCATTTTGACATGCAAGAATGTCATGGCTGTCACAACACTTGTAATTATAATCCTGAGCAGGGCATCACCACAAATGGGCAAGGGAAATGAGCCCCAAAACCAAAAAACAAAGGATGAAAAAGCTGGTCTTAGCTGGAACTGACTACATGCAGCATCTGACAATCTTTTCTTGAATAAACATAAAGACTATCTCAAAATGAAATGAATTTCCTTCTCATTCTCTCTCTGGATCTCACTCAAGAATAATTTCAAAAGAAAGAAAGGCCAGCTCGCAAGAGGAAGCTACTTATTTCAGCAGTAAATCTGCTACCAGATCCCAAGGCACTTGCCGTGCACCTTCAAGAAGGCATTTCATTTACGTTGCAAGTTAAAAGCAAACAAAAAAATGAGGTTTTCTTGATGTCGAGGAGTTATTAATCATTGTGTATCTGTTTCAAATCTGCACTACAAGCCAGGAGATTTGGCTGCTGATTGAGCTGTAGTGACAGCCAGTAAAATGAAACCCTGACACTGCAACATTACACACTGTACTATTGAGGGGGGGGGAAGTTAGAATTGGGAAAATAAAACAAGAAATCTCAGTCTCCCCTCTAAAAGTTTAAAAACAGTACTTCTGGATGAAGATGATTGTGTGTGGGACTGCAGCCAATGCCAGTTTCAGAGCTCCAGTTCAGTGTTTATGGTAGCACTCTACCAGAATACCAGGCCTGAAGCATTCTGGGCCAGAAGGGGGTTTCCAGGAGGTTTGGTGCGAACGTGAATATAGACCCCCTCCCCACACTACCCCCCACCCCCAAGGGGTGCACTCGTCGCGCTGGCTTAGCCAAGTGCTGTTTGCCTTTGATCTCTTATTTTGGGTCAGGCTCTAAGCTTTTAAAATAATGTCTTCCCCCCTGCTGTCAGACTGATTTTCTGTAGCGAGGCCGTTGTTTAGATTTTGGAGACTTCCCAATTTCCCATTTTAATCATGACATCATCCAAAGTTAACAACTTAAAGATGTTGGAGGGTATTTCTGTGCTTCCCTGCTTTTCATGCTTGGCAAGCTGAAATTACCCAGCGTCTGCTGTTAACCCTAAACTTATGCCATGCTGAGAAAGTTAGACAGGACCCTTCTTGAGGAAGTGTAGATTAGGAGAGATCCAGAAGCAGGCTTTATTTTATTTGTGTTTTTTTTTTTTTGTTTTTTTTAAGGAAAATTAGGTCCATTTAGGAAACCTTAAGGAAAGCTGACGGACCACACTGGCCATGTAATGTAGCACTTCAATGTAACGAGTGAAATGCCTTTTGGCACTTAAAAAATGGAAAAAAATAATAACCTGACATTAATTACAAACAATTTCTTTTACATGTACAGGGTGGAACCCTTTAAAGTAGTCCAGAGATGGTGTCGATGTTAGTAAGTCGTAGTGTGCTTCCCATGACACAAAAAAAAAAATGAAGGCAACCTTCACTTTAATTAACCAAACTAAATATTTCCCTAATTGTTATTCACTTGTAGCAGTCTGGATGTGCCCACATTCCACATCATGAGATTGCAAGAGTAACTAGTGGCTGCTCTCTTTCAATGACCATGCCCTGGTAAACTTCATAGGAGACTGTTCTCTTGAAACATGAAAATGAGCCATCGTGTGTGAAGGAACTGCTGTTTAGACTCCACAGGGCCGCCTTCTTTGCACCTTTTCATTAATCTTTGGAAAATGTGTTTGTCTGGCATCTAGAAGTTCAGAAAGGTCAGACAACACTTGTCACACACATGCAATCTTTGGGTGTCTCACAGGTGATGGTATGAGGGGGGAAAGGGCAAGATGTATTCTGTTGCACAGATCTGCACAGCCAGTGATCAGTTGCAAATTATCTCCTTGCAGTGTGAGCCAATAGAATGCATAGAGACAGCTTCTGGAAGCTGACAGTGAAGTGCTTTCTGGTGATATCAGCTAAACACTCTCTCTCTCTCTCTCTCTCTCTGTCTGTAAGCCCCACCTCTTCTGCGCCACCCATTCACAAGGCAAATCCCATTCTTGTCACCAAGTGTATTGTTGTCGGCTCGCACCACAAAGCATCTCAATGTAAAATTCATCGGTGAACTAATAATCTGGCTCAGAAGCGGTCTCCTTACAGCATGAGCCAATACCAGATCTCTGGCAGGCACTGTGTTGTAGTAGTTAAGGCTTTGGACTTCCAACCCTCAGGCTGTGAATTCAAATCCTGCTACTGACGCTGTGTGAACATGAGCAAACCACTTGATTTGCTTGTGCTCCAATTGGAAAACCAAAAAGAAATGCAACCAATTGTATCATAAATGTTGTTAGTCATCTTGGATAAAGGCATCAAGCAAATAAGCGAATGTAAATGTAAACTCCTTTAGTCAGCCGCACTGAGGCCATTTCTGAACACAGAGCAGAGTGCTTCCTGGTAACATGACCTAGGCTCCCTCTCTGTCAGTCAATACATTTCCTACGCAACTAGAGCCTCTAACCCAGTTTCCATTTCCCTTAGAGTGAAGGAGAACTTCCTGGACACAACTGACGTCATGTCCTCTTCCACTCTTAGTAACCCTGCCTCTTACCCCACAGGCCACACCACAAGTCAGCATTAATTTACAGAGAGGACAGGCCATCTGTGGACTGGAGCTCTTTGGATAACAAAGGTAGTCACAAATTGCTCCTTCTACAGGAAATTACATCTAATTCTTATTTTTTTCCCCCAATTCTGGACATTAAATGGGGTGGTCTTAGAACCCTAGCACTTTTTCTGTTTCTCTTTCCTTTATTTACAAACTGTAAAGTAACTCTCTTTGAACAGCATCAAACTACAATAAGAAAAATAAAACAAGAGCAAAAATATGATTTTCTAAAATAAATACTTCTTGTTCCTTTTATTATTAGGATTATTTTGCTTCATTTCAACTATAAACATTACAACCAAAAAAGGAACACAAACATTCCCAACACCTTGTAAATGCATCATCTCAAAACCTTATAGAATGGTAATGGACACTAAAATCCCTGAAACCTATGAAAAAAAGGTGTAATGCCGGGCCACCATAAATTCCTCCTCACCTTTTTATCGGCATCTTTGTTTTGCAAATGTGTCGATCAGCACTGGCAGCAAGTAGCCTGCTATCCCATCCGCCATCAACGCAGCTGAAGTTCTCGACAGCTCAAGTGTGTTTATCTGGGTGGGAGGTGTCTGGAACTGTACAGGGTAAATAATATATCGATCTTTGGAATACATACATGTCTTGTGTGTTCTGTGTCTATAACGATCTGGGTAAATGTAGGATGACACAAAATGTGAGGCAAGAAATGATGAACACATATTCATTTCATATTACAGTAATAATTGACAAAATGCTGATGTGAAGTGTATAATGTGTGAAGACTGAATTCCAAATATCAAATAAACGGATTCAGAAAAGGTACAGCAAAATAAGTGCGCTTTCATTCAAGAATATAACCAAAGAGAAAAAAAAATCATTCGATTTACATGTTGCCATCAATGAGTAAAAGCGCATCCTATATTCACCCAGATCGTTGTAGACACAGAACACACATGAAATGTATGCAATCCAAAGAACGCTATATTATTTACCCTATACAGTTCCAGACTCCTCACACCCAGATAAACAGACTTGTTTGGGGGTTGAGACAGCAGCCTGCTTGCTGCCAGTGCTGATTGACACATTTGCAAAACAAAGGCGCTAATGAAAATGCGAGAAGGAATTTAAGGTAGTCCGGCATTATGACGTTTTTCATAGGCTTCAGGGATTCTAAAAAACAGAGTAGAAAAAGAACAAACAAAGTGCCATAGAACCAAACGTGATACACTAAGACCACAAGCCTGAAATCACACACCTGGCTCTGTGTCACTAACCCTGGCAGTACCACATCAGGGAAACAGATGGACAGCTCTGTCTAACATGCAGGAGCAGGCACAATAAATATAAAATCAGGGGGAGTTCCCTGGGAGTCTCATTCACTACATAATGACAACTACAGTGGTCTAAACATCTGAAACTGAGACTCTTCAAGATACACACTGTGATGAAGACAAACATTTGTGGTAAACCCCATTTAATCAAAGAATTTCGAGCGTCTATTGTGTCAGCTTGATGGACAATGGGTTCTAGCTGTAGGCTGATGGTCAAATGATGCTTTCTTCCTACTTAATGTTGGCTTTATTCTATCTCAACCAGAAAGGGAGGTGCGATGAAAACCTGAATGTGAGGTCACTCCTCGAGGGGTTGGGGAGGGACTCTCTCTGTGCTGGAAACAGGAAGGGAAGGTAAGAGTTATAGAAGGTGCAATCTCCTCTCTGGTCCCCATGTGTCCCTTTAAATGAGTCCCCATAAGGTACTTGCGAAGCTCATGTGGATAGCAACCCCTGCATTGGTATACTGTACATGATCCCTTCAGTTTTTTCACATTATGTTATGGTGCAGCATTGCGCACAAAACATTTCATTTTCGCTGACCAAGCATCACTCGATATTCTAGAATGACAAAGTGAAAATAGGAATTTAGAATTTTTTTGTAAATTTATTAAAACTGAACAACTCAAATATCACATTGACATAAGTATTCGACCTCTTTACTCACTAATTAGTTGAAGCCCATTTGGCAGCAAACAGAGCCTACAGTCTTCTTGGGTATGACATCACAACTTTACACATCTGGATGTTCTGCAGATCCTCTCTAACTCTGTCAGACTAAATGGAGACCTTTTGGTGGACGGCTATTTTCTGATTTTTCCAAAGATATTTGATTAGGTTCAAGTTCAGACTTTGTCATATTAGAAGGTGACCCTTCAGCCCAGTCTTAGTTCCACAGCGCTCTGGAGCAGGTTTCATTATGGTAACCTCTAAATTTCGCTCTGTTTAACTTTGCCTTGACCCTGTCTAATCTCTCAGTCCCTGCCGCTAAAAAAAACAACTCCAGAGCATGATGGTGCTATCACCACGGTTCACCATTGGGAGTGATATCGAGCAGGTGATGAGTGGTGCCTGATTTCCTCCTGATGTGACACTTATAACTTCAGCTAAACCATTCAATCTTGGTTTCATCTTACCAGAGAATTTTATTTTTCTTAGTCAGAGTCCTTTAGGTGCATTTTTGCAGAACTTCAAGCAGGATTTTATGTGTCGTCTGGCCACTCTGCCATAAAAGCCCACATTACTGTAGTGAAGTGTAGTGAGGCATCGTGAGCATGTTGTATTGCATTAGGTTATATCTGTTTCAGTTACTGTGGAATTTTCAAATTGCCTTTTTTCATTTACTGCTCAACATCCACCTGCCAGCAAGTCTAAATGAGTAACTAAAGGAAGTTAACATTATTGACTAATTGCATGACAAAATAGCAGCAGCGTTTTAAAACATTGTATATCCATAGACCACAGTGCTTCTCTAAACTCTTAATTGTTGTTATGACATATAGTGATGTAATAGTCAGAACAGACAGAAAGAAACTGTAGCAGACAGAAGCACTTCTCAAATGCATGTAGCACAGGGTCTGCTGTGGTCTATGTGTGTCTCTAATCTGTTGCAACGCTCATTACAATGTATAAATGAATCATTAAACTCCAAAATGGATAACAGCAATTTTAGCTTTTTTATTTTCTCTCAATGTCAAGTCGTCTATTCAGTTCTTTTCACAATGAAATCCTGTCAGTTTAAAGCGCAATGACTGAAGAAATTGAGGTTTAGGGTTTTAGGAAGAAGCTCTGTAGGTGAAGCCTTTGCAGCAGCAGTTTTAACTGATATTCACTAGAAATTTTTAGCAGGTTCTCAAATGACAACCATATCTTTTCTAGGTAGATAACAATATTGTTAGGACTAAAACTTCAGGTTACACCAAGAGTGAGTGTCTGAGAATGGAGCCTTTACAGCACTCTATGATAGATCCTCAGGCACTACCCAGTACATGAACTGCTGGAATGGACCCCAGTAGCTGCAGGGTTCAGAGATTCCTTGTTGCAAAGGGACCTTTAAAACTTGACTTAGCAGGAGAATTTGAGCTGAAGGCTCATCTTGGGGTTGCATACAGGGCCAGGGTTAGAAAAGAGAGAAAATATATCCAGTGGTGAATTGATCAGGTGGGCAAGTGGGCAAGATGGACAAACACAAGCAGTTTAGACAGTAGATCGGCAAGGTTTGGTTTGCATTGGAGTATTGACCTTACTTTGTCAATACAAACAACAATTTTGTTTCCTTTTTGCACCTTTTTATTAAACTAAGTGAACAGGAATGCAGTCCTGTAAACAGACATACCAAATGGCAAAATGAGAGAGAATCTGCATTTTAAAAGAGAAAGCACCATTATCTCTTTTTGCGAAAGGGTTAGGAATTTTTGCACACTAAAGATCATTTAGTTGTCTATAATGAATTGCAGATATTGACTCAGAGATTACTCTGACTGGTACTAAGGTCAAAATTTGGAAAAGGAAGCAGAATTGGAAGATGATTCAGAAATGTAAGGCTGTAAACTCAAATGGGTCAAAAACCCAGAAGTCACAAGAAGGCAAATATTTTCTCCAAAAATACAAACAAAAATCAATGCCTATTAAATAAGATGGGCAATCTCTAATAAATGATAAAAGCGTATCCACAATCTTGGAAAATGGAGCTACAGTGACACCCTCTTATGTAGAAACACACCAATGGCATCACATGTCAGATATACCAGAGTCACATGAGAGCAGCAGAGAACCATAACTAACAAACACTTGGATCAACATGCGCCAAAACAAAATAGCAGCTGCTGCAACCCAAAACATAAAACCATACTGTGATGACACCATGAACATATTGATACATTAAGCACCTGAAAATGTTCACAAATATATATATAAAAAAAAAAAAAAATTAGGCATGAATCAAGACATCAGATTCATGACATAGATGTGTGCACTCCAGTCTTTACAGACTTCTGGAGTGTATCATTTATTTCTAGTGTTAATTTGGGGCTTATGATGTGAAATATATCCACCCAAATACATAAATAAGTCTGTTTCAATTCAAACAAGTTGTAGTTAAAGGTTGGTGTGAATATTTTTTCCAGGCATTCTATGAGAAATTAGCACTCAGCGAGAATCTTGACACGCTGTCAAGGTAAGCAAACATCTGAGTGTCTCATTATACTTATGACTTCAATATGGCACATGTGTAATGAGTTAAACTTAAAAAAAAAAAAACTTACTGCTGCAAACGTGTTTTTAGAAAAGTTGAGACACTGGATTAAACAGAAAAAACGGAACAGAAAGTCAGCGGCACTGCCAATGATAACCTCAAACCTTGCTCTGCCAAAGCACAGAAATCAGACTCACCACCATTAGCAGGAGGCTATCCGCACCATGTTCCTGTACTGGTAAAACAACAAGTTCAGAGGGGTGTTTATTCAACCATTTAGAACAGGTGAGAGGAAAACATGCATGAAAGGATTTGTCTTACATTTCCAAAAACAGCTTTTCACCACGGAAGACACATTTTAGGAGGTTTAGTTGTAGAGAGAAATCCATACCTAAGCATTCATGCCAGGAAGTGTAGGGAAAACCTTGGAGCAGAACTGCTGTGCATTTGTGAACTACACTTAATTTATGTGAATTTTAGGTGTGGACTATTAACAGACCTGAAATATGCCAAAAGAAAAGTGGAGTGCCAACTGGGCCACCCCATTTAATACACAGAAAACGTGAAAATAAAGATGCGCAAAATGACATGAACCACCAAAGAACAGGCAACTGCTGTTAAATCCACCGTGTGTTAAACTCAAAGGGCTCAATAAAGCGGGCATGGTTTTGGGAGGGCTCCATCCTACAGTTGCTCAAGTCCTTCCAGGACATCTGGTTTTATGCTGTCAAGACCGGAAGGGGTGGAGCTTCTCAGGATTAACTGTCCTTATTTGGTATATTCTCGGGGCGTGTACTGAATAAGAGACGATGACCAACAGCACCCCCTCTTGTTCCAGAGTGGTATTACATAATTGAGATGAGCCTGGAAGGTGATCCTCGGACACATACATGTGACATGTGAAGATTTAAGCTCAGATAAATGTGTGTGTGCTTGTAAGAGGATAAGAAATAGGTGTTTATGACCTTTATTGTATTTAGCTAAAAGTAGTTTCATTGACAAACACAAGACCTTTGGAAATTGTCAGTTGTCCGATTTCATCTACAATAATAATTTCAATTTATATAGCGCTTTTATTGCTACTCAACTATTGCTGAATCTTATATAATCAGCCACCAAGGCTCCCTATAGTGGAGAACAATTTCAGAGACATCATAACTGGCCTAAGAGAAAAAGATGGTGCCATGCCTTGGACTTTAAAAGAGCAACTTAATGTAAAGAATTATTGTTATTATTATTATTATTATTATTATTAACATGCAGTTGAAAACAAGGCCCAAAGAGGCATTCATAGCCCAGATTTCAGCTCATTGTCAAAAAGGCATTTGTTTTTGTACTTGTCGGTTGTGGATAGTTTGTGCTAATCGTAGTTCATATTTCTCAAACATTACACTTTTGACAGAAGTACCCTATATACTGTTAAATCTATGTTGAAATCTCAGGAAAACTGTTGGCTGCAACAGACCATCATGAAGAACTGGCCATTGATAAATGAGTGTCAGAGAAACACTGAATAATGCTGATCTACCCAGCCATGAGGATCTTTTTCGAGTAACAAAAAGAAGGTTTGTTTATTGACTGTATGCATGATTGCTTATAGAGGACTGCTTTCATTCATTTCTAGATTAGTTAAATGACTCTAAGCTTTCCTTATTTGCATTTTTCACTTCTGTGGTTGCTATCGTTTAACTAACCTGGTATGACTTCAGTCAGCTGGAGAACAAACTTGGTGTGGCCATGGTCTATGCAAGCTGCTGATGTGACAGTGAACTCCATGCCATGTGTGCCACTCTGCTGAGGAAAGCTGGAAACAGTAATTAAAGTTGCAAAGAAGGTTTCTGTGTTTCAGGATGGACAAATTTGAAAATTGACAAAAGCTTTTAAATGGGGGCTTTAGAAATGACAAAAATGTATACGGCACCCTGTATGAAGCTCAATGTAAACTGAGCTTTCCTTGAGCAATAAGTGTACCAAATTTGACCAAAAATTAGTCCACTGGGAGCCAAGTTGTTTCATGTAATCAGACAGATACAATGACAAGAGCGTTACATGTGTATGTAACTAAAAAACAGCACTTTGCTTAGAGGCTAACCAAAACATGGCAAACAGTACTTAAGAGCATTTTTCAAGTCAAAGTTAATACTTCAAACATGGTACAGTATATATGCATGTGCCACACAAAATTGTATTCTAAAGTTAAGCATTCATCATTAGATTAATATCTGGTCTAAAATGGTGCCTTATAATGAAAGCTAATGGGGCATCACTGGGAAACAAAAGCTTAAAAACCTATTGATGAATTGACAAAACTTTTGATATATAAAAATATTGCATTTGACTTTCTGATGCATTCTTAGGACAACAAAAGGGATCTCCACACAATCTTTTTATCACATATTCCTGGTACATTTTTGATTCCCTTGTGGAAGTCTTAACATAAATACAGAAGTAAATGAAAACAAAACCAAGAACATGGCATGAAAAGTCAACTGCAATTTGGTCTTTCGAGAAGAAACCACTGCTCCGCAGTGTGAATGGTTGTTGCACAGGAAGTCTAAATTGTTGCACAGGAAGTCTACATGTCGAGCTAATGCACACAACTGGTCTTCTTTTAATATGGCTGGATCATACAATATTGGTATTTTTTTGGTTCAAAAATAGCATGTATAAACCATTTTAATAATAATAATAATATTAATACATTTTATTTATACAAGGTGCCTTTCAGAGAACTCAAAGACACCGAACAAACAATAAATAAATAAATAAAAAACACAATGTGTATATAATCGCAAGATGCAGATCAATAGTCGACAACTGGCTTAGCTTGAAAAATTGATGTATTGGAAATATTTTAAGCTTTTTCTCTGTGCCCCATACCCTCCATTTTTAATTTATAGAAGGAACTTAAGTTCAGAACACAACTTTACCATGACAAATGCACATATACCATGTTGGGGGAAGAAATATCTTTAACACCAAACATATCCTTTAATTAACAACTTAAGCTGAAGCAGAGACTTTTGTGTCCAAGAGTAAAAGCTCTGCAGCCATAATATCAGCAAAGTAGATCTTCACTATGTGCAGTCAGTATCTGCAGCAAAGGAGCCACAGTTGTCATAACTAATAAACCAAACTGCTCAAATCTATACTAATAAAAGGCAAAGCCCTCACTCACTGACTCACTCACTCATTGACTCACTCACTGACTCATCACTAATTCTCCAACTTCCCGTGTGGGTGGAAGGCTGAAATTTGGCAGGTTCATTCCTTACAGCTTCCTTACAAAAGTTGGGCAGGTTTTATATCGAAATTCTACGCGTAATGGTCATAACTGGAAGCAGTTTTTCTCCATTTACTGTAATGGAGATGAGCTTCAACGCCGTGGGGCGGAGTTTCGTGTGACATCATCACGCCTCCCACGTAATCACGCAGTACATAGAAAACCAGGAAGACCTCAAAAAGCGCTGAAGAAAACATGCATTATATAATTGAGAAGGCAGCGAAACAATAAGAAGCGAGCGAGTGACATATACAACCATATTCATCAGTTCTGCTACTTCGGAAACAAAGCACGATGTAAACCTACACTTTAAATTAAGTTCATAGACAGGCTGCCGCTGGCGTTTGTAATTTAGTGCCTGCCCATATAAGGCCGTCCGTCAGCGGCAATCCAATAGCAAACTGCCACGGGTAAATATTCACGGGTGAAGGACTGTGCTTATGGAGAGGACGATGAGATGGTCAGGGTGGTGTTTGACACAAACTCAGCGAAACTGCGAGAGAAAGTTTTAAGTGCCAGGACTAAGGTAACATTAAATACAGCCATGGACATAGCACGAGATGGCACCAGCACAGCTGGGAACCTTCGATGCATGAACACCGAGTGGCTCACGTGAACTGGCGCAGTGCACAGATAAAAGGCAACAGTTCCAAAGAGCTGAACAAAACCGAATTACACAATTGAAAAGGCAGCAAAAAATATGAAGCGTCTCATACATACAAGCATATTCATAAATCCAACTACTGCGGAAACAAAGCACACGTTGGAAAAAGTCAATGTCCCGCTAAAGGAAGACAGTGTAAAAAAAACCCGTGCATGCAGTGTGTCAGGTCTCAGATAAAGAAGAAGACGAGCTGTTTATTGATGCAGTAAGAAACGAATCGATGAATGAAACCTGTCATCTTTACAATGATTGACAAACACGGAATGTAAGTTGAACACAACACATCCTACAAATACGAACCTGACTGAAAGAAATAATGATAATCAAATCCTTGATGACAGCAACACTCAGTAACACTCACAAAACAAATACTGTATATTGACAGTCATGTTACGTTATTTTTAAAATGTTCCCTTTTCTTTTCTACCTTTTTTAACACACTACTTCTCCGCTGCGATACGCGGGTATATATATATATATATATATATATGTATATATATATCCCGCTCTACATACTCGAATAATGGATACTTTATTCGCCATCAATGATTGTTTTGGTAAAGCCATACTCAGTGTATTCATTAGATGAACGGTAAAAAAGTAAGAGCGAGGGAGGATGACTCATTGAGGCATGCAGGCTGTAGTGCGCCAACTCTATCTGAATTGCGCGATCACATTTGAAAAATATATATTTTCAAGTTCTATTTAGTCCATATGTGTCAAACTCAAGGGCCGCGGGCCACATCAGGCCCGGCGTGTAATTATATCCGGGCCGCGAGATCATTTTATATACTGTATTATTGTTATTAAAGCCCGGATATATGAAGCGCTGGTAACACAATAAACTACAGATCCCATAATGCAGCGCTTCAGCTGCCTTGCCGAACGCTTACCGCTTACTAGAGTTATTGCGCACTAAGTTTGCACGGCGCTTTGGTGACTTTGAAGAACAAAAAAAGTCCGTCTACATGCGGCTCGAACCTTGTGCATGTTTGGTAGCACATATCTGTGTGAGAAGCTCTTGTCAGTGATAAAGACTAACAAAACAGCACACAGGAGTCGCCTCACTGATGAGCACCTGCAATCCATCCTGAGAATCTCCACAACACAGAACCTCACACCAAACAGAAACGAACCTGTGGCCAAAAAAGATGCCAGGCGTCCAGCTCTAAAATGACATATGAGCAAAGACAACTGAATGATTTGATTTGTTATTGCACGTAAGAGCGGGAGTCAACCGTTTTAACAAACAGCGTATTGCACTGATACGAAATAGCTGTGTGTGCATATATGTAGATATGTATGTATATGTATATATATGTTTATATATGTGTGTGTGTATGTATGTATATATATATATGTATTTGTGTGTATATATGTGTGTGTATGTATGTATATGTGTGTGTATATATGTAGATATATATGTATGTATATATGTGTATATGTATAGATATGTATATATGTTTATGTGTGTGTGTGTAATATATATATATATATATATATATATATATATATATATATATATATATATATATATATATATATATATATATATATCTCAACAACACTAATCACTCACAACAGTGACAAAACAATTACATTGACAATCAGGTTACGTTATTTTCAAAATGTTTCCTTTTCTTTTCATTGCTTCTTTAACACACTACTTCTCCGCTGCGAAGCGCGGGTATTTTGCTAGTTACCACATAAAATAATATTATATTTAATCAATAGAGTTCAAGTTGGAAATGTCACAAACTGGTTCTTCCTGTGCATCTGAAGGCCAAATTGTAACTATAAAAGAAAATCCAGCAAGACAAAAAAAAAACAAAAAAAAAAAAACAATACCCATGGGGAGACATGGCATTTTGTTTTTCTTAGACATTCTTCATTCACGTACAGAAAGTACAAGCAAATTGTTTAAGGTTGAAAGCAACTAGAATGTCGGACTCCACGGTATTTGAAGGTCAACCAGAATGGCACACAAACTCTTCCTACTAACTTCTCATAAAATTAATATTTTAAAAGTCATTCTAGGTGATAAAAGTTTGAATATGACAAACCTGCGAACAGCAGAATGAGCAGCAGCAGACCAACCAAAGGGGACAACTTGTTGGAGAAACTAAAAGAGCTGAAAAACTAGCTAGAGCTAGAGACAAACTGCCCTTAAAAACACAAAGGCAGCTATTTCTCAATAATAAAGAGGGCAGATATATATTTTCTGGCGATATTAAAAACCCATTTTCTACAAAAGCAAGGAAAAAAACAGAATAGGAGCAACAGCACTGCAAAAAAGCACCATCCTGGGGAGTTTAAATCTCTGAGGTTACCAAGCAAATAGAAAACAGACGAGCTGCAGTGGATCAAATGACCTGTAACAGAAGATTTTTAAAGATTACTTGTACAAAAACGAAAAAAAAACACAAATGGTGACTTCCGCTTTAGATTTAGGAATATAAATATTTAATTTAAATGTATAGGCATCTTATTTCCCCTAAGAGAAAACTAATGGACATTAATCCTTTTCCAGGACAACAATCTGAAGAAGATTTAAAATAAAGTGAAATAATATTTAACACACATAATTCCCTAAACAAGCATACACAGAAGTGAATTTTCATCCAGATAACACCAATAAAGATTAGGGCTGCCATCCACCTGGGATTCATTAGCAAGTAGAAGTCTTTCCTCTCTGGGCAGAGATGGACCTGGTGAGCTCTGCCTACCTGCGCCTGTGCTCAGAAACTCACCAAGACCCACAGCTTTAAAGAGTCAAAATCACGTATCCATCCATCCTTTCTCCAAACCTCTCAACTACATCTCAAGGGCCCAAAGATAATTAATTCTATTTACCAAAATAAATGCAAAGTGCAAACATATTTGTGTGAAAATATTCATCCATTTACTATTCTTGCTTGTCCATAGTGGGGCTGTGGTCTAGCTGGGGCCTAACCCAGTGGTCACAAGGCAGGAACAAACCTCCTAGACAGGACACCAATCCATCATAGGGTGAATGTACCCATGGGCCAACTGAGTGATGCCAATTTACCTAACCTGATGTGTAAGTATTGAATTAAAAAAATGAATGGTATATTTCACTATTCTTTCTGTATGAAGTTTCAAACTTTTAAAGACTGAAAGTGTTTGTTGAAAAGTTAAATCCAAATACCTCCAAATCATGGAGACTTTATTAAAGCATTTATACTGTAAAACATATGAAAGCACAATCAACAGGAACAGGTTTAGCAAGTGAACACACAGACTGGGGTCACTGCAACTTCTTTAAAAAAGTGTTTGTAAGGCAAAATGCTGTTAAACGCGTAAAAGAATATCCCACCTAAAAATCAGAATTTCTTTTTTAGAAGCCCTCGCAGTAAGATCCATAGAGAAATGTTGACATTTTAAGAACTATTGAGAAGTAAATTTATTGGGATGATGAAATAAATGTCTGTCAGCATGTTCCAGTCATAAACACTACAAGATGGACCTGTTCTATTTAAATATTAATGACTTAAAAAGCCTATGATACAATCTAAGTGGGTCTGTCTGTCTATCTATCAAACTAAAAAGAAATGAAGATAACCCACATAATCCTGTTATGGTTCTGTGCAATTTAAAAATTCATCTTCAAATTTTGTGCTTTCTAAATACTGCATCACATTTTGAGCTTATTTTCGATTTTTAATATTATTCCTAGTTCTTAATAAATTAAAATGTGCAGTTTTAGTTGCCATTTTGTTTTTTACAATTGTTACAACGATGTATGACACTGTCACTAACCTTTGTTCTGTTATTTTATTTGTCACATGAAAAATTAAAACCAACCTCACTGTAAGAAAAGACCCTGTGGCACAAAATAAAACTGTCATCAGGCCATTAGTTGCCCCACTGCTCATAAGTGGGCAGCCCGGCACTAGACAAAAATCAAACAAAGCTTACATAAATATTCACAAAGTACAATACTAAACTAATGATATGCTCATTTTTTTGTTCCTCAGCCCTTCCAATGACTTGGGTTGTCTTGAGTCAACTGTAAGTCAAGAGTGGGGCCATAAATTGTGCCCAGTCATCATCCTGAAAATTTTAATTAAGACCTAGATGGATGAATGTGAAGTGTGGGCTAAAATAAACTGGCACGGCATTGAAGTGTTTCTTGTAAATGAACTCACACCTCACAGGAAAGTAGATATGTGGGTAGCATAAGTAAGGTCTTGAATCTGCATCACCCTTCTTTTGTAAAGATCATATGTATTTTAAAGCTAAGGTCCAGAAATTACTAAAACACTGGAACACTTGCTAAAATATTTCAAAATTCATCTCAGAAAATTCTCAAACAAAACTCAACAAACTAAAGAAAAAAAGATGAAAGATCAGCTTAGTATTGCCAAATAGTGAAATATACAAGATGACTTAACAGTAACAGGTCGTGTGACTGACACTTTTTGAGCTTAACCAGCGGACCTTGTGAAAACAGAAGATGTTTGACTTCATGACACCAGTAACACATAACCATGCAAAAAGGAAACCATGAAGCAGATGAGACCAGACTATGTCCACACTACAATGTTTTGGAGCAAAAATGATCTCCATCCACACCCATATTTTCACATTGCACACATTGAAAATGAATGAAAATGCATATTGTCTAGACATTCACCTACAAAGGACATGCACGCATGGGCAGAAAAATCGGGACTGTAATACCACAGTCTATGGGACTCACCATAAAACTGTGGCAACCAGTAAATAACTTGGCTTTAACTCACGTATGTAGAATTCAAACTGTACAAAACGTAATTTAGATGCATACAAGTAAGGAATCCATCAAGTGCCATGGATAGCCACTCCTCTTTGTCTATGTTAGAAGATGCTTTTCTTCTCAATGAGATGTTGTCAAGAGAAGGATCCAATAAGGGAAGGGCCACATATTAAGTACCAATCAGAGTCCATTTAGAGTCTGGATGTTAAACAATCTTTGTTGCAACACTGATCTGCTATTTTATGAAATATACGCCTGTGGATTTAGGGGGTTAAAAATGGCAGGGTAGTGTGGACGAAAGGCAGAGCAGAATGGGTGAAGCCATTATCATGGAGAGATGACCAGCACCATTTCCCCTAGACATATTAGACCTTGATAATGGAGCAGCTACAAAACCGTGAATTCAAATGGACTCATACTCAAGAGTAGACTGGGCACTTCAAGTATAAGCATGGTTAATGATCTTCATCTGGGCAACAAGTCACCTCTCTATAGATGTTAGTTCCTGAAACATTTCAAACCAAAGCACTTAAATGCATGTTGTGATTCTAAAAAGAGAGATGCAAAAGAGTTCAAAACAAGGATATCAAACAAGCAAAAAACAAGAATGACTTCTTGTAAACCTGTCCATCGACTCAACAGCACTTTTTGCTCTCCATTTAACGGCACAAATAACTTGCAGGCCCTCCAATAATCTCAGGAGGCCATGAGGATTTCATTCGGATTTGAGTTTCATTCTAAGACTAGTAAATTTAAACTACCAGGACAAAGGTCCCCTCTGTGTGTGTGTGTGTGTGTGTGTTCCCATGTAGAAATCCCGTTGGTCTAGGCTTGTTGCGAAGGGCCAGCATGCATTTTTGTTGTAGGTACCTGGTGTCTAGGAGTGTGCAAGTCTATGGGAGAAATAAGGAAAATTGTTGCAAAGAGTTTAATTGTTTATGGCCCGCTGTTTGCAGCCTCGCTCTAGTAGACAGCTGGGCGCCCTGGTACAGTTAAGATCAGAGGCCTTGATAACCTGGGCTTTGATTTATGGACAGTGTGGGCTTTTGCGATCACCTAATGAGGGAAACTAGAGTGTCAACATGTTTATTAAATACCTAGAACCATCTGTGGCTTTCAGACGGACAACATTAATCATAATATTTCTATTTCCATTAAAGGCTAATTTAACATCCTTTGGTTTTTTTGTGCTGCCGTTTTTCACTGAATCAAATTTCCTGACTCCTTCTGTATTTGTTTTGCCAGTTTTTAAATAACACTCACGATTCTATACTATTCAATTTGCTAGGCTGAAGATTTACCCCGCGAGAAGACCTTGCTGCATTAATTCATGATATTCATGTAATCAAAAAGAAAAAGCGCCGACACTTAAAGCTGTAAGGTCATGCGATATAAGGCTGAACAATTAACAATCGTATCCAGAAATTAAAGACAGACAAACAACTACCGCCATTTTGTAATGATGAAAGAGGCAGTAATAGCTCTAAGCCAACAGACTGTATATCAGAGAAAAGAAAGTCAACTACACTCAATGAGTAAATTCTTAGCAGTACCACACCAATACTTGATAAGGTCTCCTGCTCACCAAACAGCCCCAGTTCTCCATGGTTTTGAAACTCTGGTCCATGTTAACATGATCGCCTCATGCAATATCTGCAGATCTGCTGCCTGCACATTCAACTCGTGTTCTACTACATCGCAAAGGTGTCTTAATGGATTCAGATCTTGTGACTAGGATGAAACCAGTTTGTGCAGTGACATAGACTGCTGACACAGAGCAGGTTGGCTGCATGGACTTGTGTTGTGGCTCCAAATTCTCACTCTACCACCTCTGTGCCTCATCAGAAATCAAGATTCATCAGAGCAGGCTATATTTTTCCAGTTTTGGTGAGCCTGTGCCCCACTGTAGCCTAATTTTTCTGTTTTTGGGGGAGATGAGTGGAATCCTTGCTGTAAGGTTCAACGTACTGTGCATTCTGAGATGCCTTTGTGCTCATCACAATTGTACAGAGTGCTCATTGGAGTAGTCATTCTGTCAGCTGAAATCATTCTGGCCATTCTCCTCTAACCTCAACACATTTCAAACTGCAGAACTGCTGCTCACTAGATATTTTTTTTTTTGTTTTTCAGAGATAAATAGAATACTTTATTAATCCCAAGTGGGAATTCACAAATTCACATTCTGAATAAAATGTAGAAACTGTTAAGTGTGGAAATCCCAGGAGACTACCAGTTATAGAAATAGTCAAACCAGCCTGTCTGGCACCAACAATCATGCCATTTTTTCCCCCCATTCTGGCATTTAACATGAACATTAATTAATGCTCCTCACCTATATCTGCATGATTTTAGGCATTGTGCTACTACCACATAATTGTCTGATTAGATAATTGCAAAGATAAGCAGGTGGACAGATGCTGCTAATCAGTTACCCCGTGAGTATGTGAAACAGCTAAATCCCAAAACTGTTATTATGAATATTCCCTGTCCACCGCATACTCTCAAAATCAGCATCTTCCACCAACTCAGTACTGGTCCACTGGGGTGCTAAGTGAAACTACATGCCATACACTCCTCAAGTCTACACAACTAATATGTCTTCTCCACTGTATGTAATATTATAGTGAAACATTAAAACAATCTATGATGCAAGTCATGACGACTGGCCTCTCGGCAAAGGAGGAGCACGAGACAGCCAAGTTTTCCATGATTGTGTTTCGAGAAGTTTTATGAAGTAAGTGAGCACATGAACTCAGCAAAATGCAATTTCTGCTTCACAGCTGCAGAAAGAATATCAAGGGAAGGCAAAAATCATTTTTCGTTCAGCAGCTTTTACAGTAGATGCCACCAGGGATCAAGTGTATCCTGCCAGGACTTTTGACCCCCAGAACAAATGAAAGAGAGAGCTGAAAAACAAATGGGGCTTGTGCAGGGAAGTGCTTTAGCAGGACTGTCTAATGACAAAGTAAATTTAGCGCCTTGGCAGGGCTAAGCTACAGAAGATGTGTTTGGTTATAACTGATAAAGACCCTTCAGTTGGTAATGAGGTCCCATTTGCTCGCTGTTACCAGCAGAAAGTTCACTTAAGCACTAAATACGTATGGATCATACTGCAAGGATGGGTAGAACAGGTAAGGTGTAGTTCACATGTAGCTTGATTAAATATCAAGCATAATGAAGGCTCAACACTAAGCAAACACTCCAAAATTTTAAAAGGACTTATTTACAGAGTATTTGTAAAAAAAGTGGCAATTCAAGAAATAAATGATAAATCTGTGACCTCATTGATGTGGTAATGCACACAGTCACATCACTAAACAAAGGAAATGTTTAAAAAGCCCACATTCAACCACTCTTCATATAGTGCCATTCAAGGTGAAAACACCTCACAAAGTGCTTTACATAACAAAATGTGCGTCCATTCAGAGAGCTGAAGGCCACCTTTCAGGGCTCAAAGGGCTTTCTTAACGACAGCAATGAAGAATGAGATGCTGTAAAAGCAAGAGATGAGGGTCAAGGAGGCAGCCATGAAGCAGGTGGAGGAAGGATGGAGAGCCGATTGAGAAAACAGCTGCATGCAAATCGCAGGAGGCTTTTCATTCACAAATAACAAGCTGCTGTTAACTTCACTTGTACTTCAACTGACACATCTTGCTTGGAGCAAAAGAGACTGGGCATTCTTTTTGCCCTTTTATTTAGAGAAAATTATGATTATAGGACTTCCCAAAACATACAAATATCTTAAAGATACAAACAGACTTCTGTAAATATACAAAAGCAGATGTGACTAGTACTGGGGTTCCAGCCTGGAGACCCCATTCATCTGCCAGTTGTTAAATAGCACACAATGACATGCAGCAGGATATGGCTAGGACGCCCAATACTCTGCTCCCTCTGGAGGCTTACAGTCAAATGATATGATCCTTGTGATGTTGGTCTTTTCACTCATCCGGGCCAGAAAGTCTGGGGTTGGAGGTGGGGTTAGAGGAGGATGTGACAACAGCCTTCTTCCAGGTGCTGCTACTCCAATCGAGAAAGTCAGAAATGAACTGTTCCACCAGTTTTGGATTTTTACATTTTGTACTTATTATTATTTTTAATTATTAATAGTAATAGTTGTCCCGTTGTTAACACCATTTTATGTTTTTATGGCACCACCTTATTTTCTCTGCTGTCATATATCAGTTTCTAAATAGCGCATCTCTGGAAATGACATTACTGTCATCAATGTGACAACATAAAAAGAGGTGCACCAAACACGTCATTATATGAGTTTACAGATATCCCTACAACACAACTTTGTACGTGTGTGTTTATTTCAAGGGATTTAGCATTCCCAGTTCCTGACTCTTTGCTTTTGCTTCCTTACGACGATTCTTTGATTAGTGTTTTTTGGTATCAAGGATTAAAAAGACAGATCTCTGATTTCGGCTGTGGTTTTGATTTAACATTTCCTCCCCTGTTCATCCCCATTTCTCAATCGGTCAAATCTTGAGCCAGTCATTTAGAAGCCCAGAGTATTGCATACTTTTACAACCATTGCACAAACATTCTACTTTTCCAGGTGGTCTAATTGTTTAATTCGTTATTTACTAATTAGTGGGTCTGACACTAAAGTAGTTGCAGTCTTTGATTATTCAGTGTTGTTTGCCTGGGTGTCTGCTCTACTCGTTTTTAATTGTTATTAATAAGATACAACGGGGGAATCAACAAAAGAAAGTTAAGTATGTAAATCTACAGCAAAAGCAGAAATATTTCAAAATGTCTTATAAATGTAAAAATCATGTTGCTGTGCTTTCCTGAATGTAGAATAAGAGAAAAAAGAAATACCAGCTAATTAAATGAGATCAGTGTTATAAGGTGTTGTCACTGATTATGAAGTTTGGGAAGCACTTTTCTAGAGGTGAATTAGTCAACCACCTAAATAATGGATGGATGGATGGATGGACAGACAATGGAACAAATAAATAATGAAAGGCACTATATTAGCTAGAAGTCAGATAGTACTCTAGATGAGGTATCTATCTATGTGAAGTCTCCAGGCTACAGAAAGGACATAACTGCACTGGAAAAGTTCCAAAGAACGGTGACTAGGCAGATTCCAAGGCTACAATGGATGAGTGCTGAGGAAAGATTAAAAGGGCTGAGCATTTTCAGTTTATCCAAAAGAAGATAAAGAGAAGACATGATTGGAGTGTTCAAAATTGTGAAGAGAATAAGTCCAACGGATCAAGACAGTGACTTTAAAATGAGTTCAACAAGAGCACAGAACATATTTGGAAATCTGTTAAGGACAAATTTCGAATAAACATTTGGCAGTATTTCTTCACAGAGAGAAGCTCTTACCCTTCAAAACTCAACTAAATGTTACTTTAGAAGAATTTAGTGGATAGGACTGGCGAGCTTGGTCGGGATGAATGGCTTATTCTCGTCCTGATTGTTCTAATGTTATAATAAGTAAGGCACTGTATGACTGAAGGACAGACAGATGGAGAAAGCAAACTGTCTGTTATGCAAGCATTCATTACTCACCTAAGGCTATGTTTTTCCACTTCTCTTTCCTGGATGGTTTTGGATCAACTCTAACACATAGTTATTTAAACTTGCAATGCAAATGAAAAAGATATTAGCAGATGAAATAAACCATCTCTGCTGCACAGCGTAATACGTGTGGAGACCATTTAGTCCAGGGGTGCCCACACTTTTTCAGCTTGCGAGCTACTTTAAAATGACCAGGTCGAAATGTTTATATATATATATATTTATATATTATATACACTTAGTATATTTTATACATAAAATATATGCTATCGTACCTTGCATAACTGAGTAACCTTTATGGCACAATAACAATTCAATACATTTATGGTCACTACAGTATTAGGATTTAATAATCTTCATGTGAGAAAAGGCTGCCTCGCATAAATAAGTAGAGCCGAATAATGCAGTCAAGGAGCTTTTGAATTCAGCCGAGTAAAAAATGACGGCTGTCCGATTAACTGCGATTTTACTTCCCTCTCCTCTCTCTTTCTCAGATTGCTTTTTTTAGAAGGAAGTCAGTTTCATAGTTTTTATGAACAGTTCGAAAGTGCCTTTCCACATTTTCCTTCTTTGGAATAGCAATGATAGATTGACAGATCAGACAAACGCTCTTCGATTGTGACATTGTAAGAAAAAAAATCCTCTTCTAGTTCCACATAAAGCCCATACCCTCCCCAAACAATTTTTTTTAAATCCCTTCTTTAGTTGATATAAATTGGAAGGCTAACTAGATCACAGCAGGAGTTTTGCAGTAGCTCGCATGTTTCATCGTGTGTGCGGGATGATCAGCGTGTTAGAAGAAAGGAGATCTCGGACTGGCCGCCCTGTATGTCAATCCAGTGGCAAATGCCATAGGGAGCATATATGATAGACTAACGTTTAAAAAAAATTTTTTTTGAATGCAACACGATCTACCTGCACTACCTTTGCGATCTACCGGCCGATCGCGATCGGCGATTGGGCACCGCTGATTTGGAGCATTTGGTAAGCTATGCTTTTAATAAGTGTCTCACTCAGACACTTAAAAGTTGTTGGGGTTTTTGCTTTACACGTGACGACTTAGCAGCTTTTCCCCCCCACTACCACTACATTTTTCTGCTAAATGCTCTTTCCCTTCAGTTTTCACCATCTTTATTGACCCAAAACAGAATTTTAAAGATCAGAATTAGCTCCCTGTTGCTGTCTAATCTGTTTATGACAAACAGATATAATTCTCTTAGCCAGTCAAGAGTAGCACAGGCCCATTAGTCCTGGGAGACACTTGGGGACTCTCTTAAAACTGCTGTCTTCTTTCTTGTGGACTTAGCAAAAGTATCCACTGTACCCTATTTGTAGTCTTTTTAGCACCCACTACACTCTGAGCATATCCTCCCTTCCTTAATATTAAACAGGTTTTGCAATATTACCTATTATGTCCATTTTGTTTCTGCACACTGCGTGGATGGATGAAGAGAATGTGGTGTCAACATAAACCCCTAAATCTATTGCTTTCTCTTGTATTAATCATTAATGTCTCTTTTGCCTGCATATAGCACTTTGCACTTTCCTCCATTAAGCTCCCTTTTTGAAGCGTTTGCTCAGTTTTGAATAAGCAGAACTATCATACTCCTAGAAGTTGTATCTTGACCTGTTCACATTAAGTATTTAACAGTGCTGCCCCAAAAAGCATCTCACTGTGCTTTTGCATTTTAAATACACTAAACCATAACTTATTTCTCTCATGGCTGCAATGAACAAGAATGCTAGGAACCATGTGACTTCTGAAATAAAAGATAAGCATAGCGGGCAAACAGCACACAGGGACATGGACTCTCTTTGTGTCACTGCTTTTTAATGCATTTGGCCTCATGCTCTGAATAGTGGCTTCATAAGTTTCACTGCCCACGGCAAGTAGACCTTAACCACTGATCTAAGACACTGAGCTCTTCTTTGCTGAAACAATACTGGCTTTTGTGTTGCAATAATCTCATGCTGTTGATCGGTCAGCAGGAGGTTAGAAATGTGATGAGCTGGGGTGCTATTAAATTACATCCCCAGAATTCTGGTGTATACATATAGAAACCAAAAGAGAAGATGTGAATTTGAAAACAGCAGAGGACTTATTTATAAACAGAGCAGTCCTGTGTAAAATGAGCAGATAAGACGAAGAGTGACAGAGGACACAACAAGGGAACATTCAAGATGAAGAGGCACACCTTGGTGGCATACACAATTCCAGAGAAAGCGGAATGAGTTGGCTGTCTCAAAGCTTGTTGTGGTAAATTCTTCAGAGATCAAAACAAAGTTTTAAAAAACATATTGTTTCTGTTCATCTTCAAAAGCCTTCTTAATGTGATGAAATCACCAGCCTATTAATCTGTGACAGTCTCAATGAAAGTATCTCACCAACATCCCGGACCATTGTTTTAATTACAAAATGTGGTGAACAAGGACCCTGATCCCTCTGGGTAGAAGGCAAATCTTAAATACAGGACAGTCTTGCCCCATAAATAGAAACTGTGCTGTTTAAATTACTCTAAAGCCAACTCTTCTCTTACAACTCATAAAGCCAAAAGTCACTACAAACACCCAACATCACCAGGCACATAGCTGACCTGTATTTCATCTTGTATTTTAAGAATGCATTTCACTTAATGATATTAAAAAAAAAAAATGTGATTAGCTCATTGATTGGAAGTGTGCCCCTATGATACAATTTGTGGGTTCAGGTGGCCCACAAATTAAAGCAAAATAAGAGACAAAATGAAGTGTGTATTATGGCTTTACGGTTATGGAAAATGTACAATTAGGTTTTTGTCTCATTTTGTGGCTTTGTTTTTATTTTGGACTAGTTAGTATATTTCATCATTACATTTATTTTTTTTTAGATTTACTGTGCTGCCATTCTGGTAATGGGAATTTCCTGAGAACGATGCCCACTGTCTCCCAGAAGTGGCAACATGTGACGGTTATTAGCTGTTGCTATCTAACATAATGCACTGTTAACAACCTCCATGGCTATTTAAAAACAAATCCTCTGTTTACATTCTAGTCACTTAGGGTTCTGAACTATATGTGCTTGGAGACTTTGAGTTTTGGATTGCGTATTAGGCTTAGCTCTTCTGGTTGGCTACTCTTGTCTCTAAGTTTCAATTCTGACTGTTTTTTTGACAATGATTCTCATTTTCCTCTGGTGCTATATTAAAGAAAAATCATGTTCTGTGACTTCCTCTTCTCCAGCTGAACAATGTGTTCCTCTTTCCATGCTAGGTTCTCTTTCTTCCTTAATGCTCAGACTGCCCAAAAGTCTTTAAGAGTAGCAACTGCTGGCTGCACCATAACCATCACCACATGCTAACCGATAAGCTAAAAACATGGACCTATTGACATGCTACTAACTTTATTTTTCTGTTAGGCTTCTGCTGCTTTTTAAAATGGCTACTCTATGATAATCAGTTTAAGCAGTGCAAAATTTTACACATTCTCGTAACTCTGATCAGTCTGCCTTTTCCCCTTAGCATGGTGCTGCTACCACCATGCTCCACTGCAGGTACAGCATTAACTAGGCAGGTGATGAGCAGTGCCTGGTCTTCGCTAGACATAGTGCTTGGAGTTCTGCCCACACAGTTTAATTTTTGTCTCATCAGACCAGAGAATCTTTTTTCTCATGCTTTCAGATTTCTTTAAATTGTCATATGCCTTCTACTTAACAGTGTCTTCTGTCTAGTACGGCCAGCTCTAGGAATAGTTCCTGGTTTGTCCAAACGTCTTCCATTTCCATTCACAATTATTGAGGCCACTGAGCTCATGGGAACACACAAAGCTTTACAAATGGTTTGACTCCCTTGCCCTGATTTGTGCCACGCCACAATTTGATTATGGACATCTACAAAGAGTTCCTTGGACTTTCAGGCTTGCAGTATGAATTGTGAGACCTTTTATACAAAGGTGCACTAATGTCTTTCTAAACAATGTGATATCGAATTCAGTTGGCCACAAGTGGACTCCAAGCCCAAGAAACATCTCAAGGAGAATTAAAGCAAACAGGAGGCACCTTATCACCGATGGAAGTGCCATAGCAGAGAGTTTCAATACTTCTAGGAATGTTTTTAACTTTTAATAAATGTACAAACATTTCTGTAAACATGTCATCACTTTGTCATTATGGTATATTCTCAGATGGACTGGTGCCCTGTCTAGCACCCTATGCATGCTGCGATAGACTCCAGAACCCCACAACTCTGCTAAGAATTAAGCGGGTTTATAAAACTGCATAGTAGTATTACGTGTTATTGAGTGTAGACTGATGGGCAAAAATTTGCACATTTACACCTACAGTATTTAAAATGAAATCCACAGTGCAATAACTTGTGCAAAGAGTGAAGGGCTCTGAAGACTGTCTGAATCTGCTGTATGGATAGTTCATGTAAGCTTACTTTTTGATAGATCCCTTCCAGAGCATTGTATTCTATAAAAAATTGTACATTTAAAATAAAATTCAAAAAATTTCAACATATCCTTATTATATGTATTTCTCACTTCATATATTTTCACTTCTTGTACAAACTCAATAGTAATTCATGTACATACTGTATTAATATTTCTGTTCCAAAATCACGTGTTGATAATATAAAGTACTGTAGTGTGGTGTACAGTAATTATGTAATTATAAGTTATACTTTGAATCAGTGAAAAAAAAAATCTTACGGAGAATTTCTTCCTAAAGAATTTCATGCTGAAGTAATATTGTAAAAGTTACCATTTCGGCCAATTAGCCGTTTTTAAATTATTCACATTATGTATGTTTAATTATGCTCAGGTTAATTACTATTGAAATATTGTTGCTTAAATGGTTATTTTAATCAATTTATTTCAAAAAACAGTAACTGGCAGAAAAACTAACCAGCCAAAGAGATTCTGGTTGCTCAGAAGAGATTTGCAGACATTGTTTAACTTTTCAGAACTTTCAAATGACAGCTTAAGTGTCATCTTGGGAATTTCCTGTTAAAGATTTGATAAATCCTTAGCCAATCGTAAATGTTTAGACACCTGTCTTCTGAGCGCTTACATGCAGGGTTTGGCACACGCTAGGCCGATTCCATGATGGCCATGTTTATATAGGTTAAAGAAGCTAGCTTAATGGAGAGCTTTCTCTTCACAGCTTACTTCTGTTTCATTTTTGTATGCTGCCTTTCCCATTTTTTTAAGAAGCGGGCACCAAGACAATTAGGATAATTGGGGGCAGCTGCACTGTAACCCATTTGAAGGCACAAGGAGCAAAGATCAAGTTCATAACCTTAAATCAGTCTTTCACAAACACGCGAGTGGCTCGGGGGCTGGAATCCTCAAATTTACTTATTTTTCTTTTTTTTTACTGTTTAAAGGGGCGTCATTTGATTAATGAAGAATGAACTTTTCCTGTCCCTTTATAACTCATTTTCTTTTATTATTCACTTATCTGCCGAGTAGACATGGGTGGATCAATCTCTCTCTCACTATATATATATATATATATATATATATATATATATATATATATATATATATATATATATATATATATATATATATATATATAGTGATAAAACGTCTGTGCCCCAGCCCAGGAATAATGTTGTCTGGCATTCTCAAGATGGCAGAAATTTCCAATGAATAAAGGCAAGTGGCCGGCATAATGATAAACCATGTGACATACACATCCCTGCCCGACGTCGTCCAGCATCCATAACAGGGTTGAAATGTGTGTGTCTGTGATTGAAGGCAACAAAAAGTACAAATAAAGGTGTAAGGGCAAGAAAGTCTGTTGGATAAAGAGCAATATAAGACAAATCCAGTTTATAGAGGTTTGTAAATGCATGATGTGACTGAAACAGACGGACTTGCCATTGTATCAATAAATGGGTGTTTCGCTATGCAAGTCAATCAATAAACCTGGGCCTGCTAATGAATTACACCAATAATCAATGATCAGAGAGTTCCTACTGTTTATTATAGCAATGCTTTATAACAACACTCGGAGGAACACAGATCTGAAGTTTCACTGCTACACAATAAAAGGTTGGCAGTGTAAACTTCCTGGTTATCCTGGAGTTCGTGTGTAACTGAAAAGAAACCTCTGCATGCTGCTTTTCACTTTTAAGAGTTACAGACCATCTTTTCTGGCTTCAACTTTGATTCATGGTTTGGCATTTAGGTCTGATGAAAAAGATAGGACATATTCTCTGCACTAAACTGTTTCTGGGATTGTTTCTTCACCGATCACCTCAACTATTCTAGTTTGTCTTTTTTTTTTTTTTTCCAACAAGTGTAACAGAAACAAACTAGAATTCAAGATGCCCATTTCAGGAGTTCTATTTGTTCATCTTTCCTAGTATTTATCCCACATTGGCGTAGGGGTCGCTTTTCTGCATGTCAATCTCTACTTCTTTCGATTGAAGGCGTCATCGGGGGCAACGTTGGCGAGTCACATGAATTTGATCCAGCCACCATGTTGGGCCATCTTGACCACAATTTGCTCACTGCTGTGCTTGACGTGGCCATACCAGCACATGCGGGCCTCCTGCATTTTCTCCGGTATTGGCACCATACCCATTATTCTTCTCACATCTTCATTTGTGATGTAGTCGACCCCACTAAGGCCAAGCACCCAGCGAAGGTGAAGGATCTTGTTTGCTGCTTCTAGCAAGTCCAGCTGCTCATACAGCTCAGCATAGTGCTGGGCCATGGCTGTTGCGATGGCTTGCTTTGCTGCAGACTTGAGGGCCTTGTATCGCTGATGTTCAGTGCTGAGGCACATGGCCTGCCAGATCTTGTAGGCCAGCTTCTTCTCCTTACTTGTGGCTTGCACAGCTTCGCTCCACCACCAGAACCTGTTTATTGATGAATCGCCTCCTGGGCTTGGTCTTTCCAGTAGTTTCGGCTGTGGCTGTGTGGATATGGTCAGTGATGTTGTCCCAGAGGGCCTCTACTGGTTGGCTGGGTCAATTGAGAGTGTGTTGAGTGCAGCTGCCAGCTCCCTCTTCTGCTCAGCAACTTTCCATCACTTGATGTGTTTGAGTTCAGTTCTTTTTGGTCTCCCTTGCCATCTGAGATTAAGCTGGAACTCGTGAAGTTGAGATGTACATGATCAGGAGGACTTGCCGTATCTTGAAGTAAGTGTTGGTGATGATAAGGTCATGCACCTCTGCACAGTCGAGAATGCAACAGCCATCATCATTGCGATTGCCAGAGCCATGCCCAACATGACACTGCGGGTAAGTGTCGCAACATGATCCTACATGGCCATTGAGGTCGCTGCCAATGAATAATTGATCATAGATGCGTATCAACAATCTCCCAAAATTCTTCTTTCTTGTTGTGTGGGAAACCCGATTGGGGCACGTAGCATGAGACTACTCACAAGACGGTGCTGTTGGAGTCTATCTTGATGGAGAGCAGCCAGTCGGTGATGCAGCTGACTTTGACAATGTTATCTTGAAGCCTCTCACTGATGGCCACCGCAACACCATTTTTATTTGACTTTTGACCATGGTAGTAGATCTTGTAGCTCTCATCGATGTCCTTGGCTTTAGATCCAGCCCACTTGGCTCCCTGGATGCATACAAAGTTGATGCTATGGGTCTTGAGGACGTCAGCTAGTTCATGGGTTCGGCCAGTCAGGGTGGTGATGTTGAGCATGGCTGATCTGATTTGTTTCTGGACTAGTTTCTTTTCAGGATCTGAGAGAATGCTTTGGAACTACGGACCGGGATATCCTGCTGGGTTCACATAGTGAGAACATTAAGGAGGTTGTTGACTGCACTACTGATTACATCAACTTCTGTATGGACATTGTAGTTCCAGTAAGAACAGTACGCTGCTATGCTAACAACAAGCCATGGATTACAAGTGACATCAAGGGACTTTTGAACCAGAAGAAAAGGGCTTTTAAAGGCGGTGATCAGCATGAGCTCAAGCGCGTGCAGAAGGAACTCCGAGTCCAGTTCAGGGCAGCGAAGGAGCAGTACAGGAGAACGTTAGAGCAGAGGTTGCAGAATAACAGCATGAAGGAAGTGTGGAATGGGATGAAGATCATCACTAGCTGCAGCTCGAAGCGGGGTGCCACCATCGAGAGAGACGTGGAGAAAGCAAACCAGATGAACAACTTCTTTAACAGGTTTGACCATCCTACCCCACTCTCATCTCGGAGTACTGCACCCTCCAGCCATCCTTCTGCTGATACCAGCATAGGAGAGACATCCCCACCCACAATTACAGCATCGCAGGTGAGCAGAGAGCCGAGGAGACTTTGTGCCAGAAAAGCAGTGGGTCCAGATGGAGTATTGCCACGACTGTTGAAGGCCTGTGCACTGGAACTGGGGAGTCCTCTACAGTGCATCTTCAACCTGAGGCTGGAACAGGGGAGAGACCCGAGGCTTTGGAAAACATCTTGCATCACCCCAGTCCCAAAAGTATCACGTCCTAGTGAGTTGAATGACTTCTGGCCTGTCGCTCTGACATCACATGTGATGAAGACCATGGAGCGACTGCTGCATCACCACCTGAGGCCACAGGTCCACCATGCCCTCGACCCTCTGCAGTTCGCATACCAGGAGAAGGTGGGAGCGGAGGATGCCAACATCTATATGCTACACCGATCCCTCTCCCACTTGGACAGAGGCAGTGGTGCTGTAAGAATTATGTTTCTGGACTTCTCTAGCGTCTTCAACACCATCCAACCTCTGCTCCTTAGGGACAAGCTGACAGAGATGGGAGTAGATTCATACCTGGTGGCATCGGTGGATCGTGGACTATCTTACAGACAGACCTCAGTATGTGCGTCTCGGGAACTGCAGGTCTGACATTGTGGTCAGCAGCACAGGAGTGCCGCAGGAGAAAGTCCAGTCCAGCCAACATACATCGGACTTCCAATACAACTCGGAGTCCTGCCACGTGCAAAAGTTCACTGACGACACCGCTATGGTGGGCTGCATCAGGAGTGGGCAGGAGGAGGAGTATAGGAACCTAATCAAGGACTTTGTTAAATGGTGTGACTCAAACCACTTACACTTGAACATCAGCAAGACCAAGGAGCTGGTGGTGGATTATAGGAGGCATAGGCCCCTCATGGACCCCTTGATCATCAGAGGTGACTGTGCAGAGGGTGCAGACCTATAAATACCTGGGAGTGCAGCTGGATGATAAATTGGACTGGACTGCCAATACTGATGCTCTGTGCAAGAGAGGACAGAGCCGACTATACTTCATTAGAAGACTGGCGTCCAACATCTGCAGTAAGATGCTGCAGATGTTCTATCAGATGGTTGTGGCGAGCACCCTCTTCTACACGGTGGTGTGCTGGGGAGGCAGCATAAAGAAGAGGGACGCATCACGCCTGGACAAACTGGTGAGGAAGGCAGGCTATATTGTAAGAACAGAGCTGGATACTTTGACATCCGTGGCAGAGCGACGGGCGCTGAGCAGGCTCCTGTCAATCATGGAGAATCCACTGCATCCACTGAATAGGATCATCTCCAGACAGAGGAGCAGCTTCAGCGACAGACTGCTGTCACCATCCTGCTCCACTGACAGACTGAGGAGACCCCACACTATGTGACTCTTCAATTCCACCCGGGGGGTAAATGTTAACATTATACAAAGTTATTGTCTGTTATACCTGCATTGCGATCACTCTTTAATTTAACATTGTTCTTTATCAGTATGCTGCTGCTGGAGTATGGGAATTTCCACTTGGGATTAATAAAGTATCTATCTATCTATCTTTAGCCTGCCCCGTTCCTGGGCTGGGAGCCCTTGCTCACTTCTGACATCATTCAGGCAGAAACGCATTGCTTATTAGGAACGCTATAGCATTTTGAGTTGAGTTTTGATTTGATATTGCAGGGTGATACGACCGTGAAATATTCCAACCGATGTGTCTCTCCTTCTGACGTTGAAGACCCTCACCATTAGCCAAATCCCTAAAGGTTCTTGTTGCCCAGCCGGCAGCACATGGAGAAGGTGATGGGATTTTATCAGGAGTTCTATTTGAAACTGTAACTAAATCATATCAGCCATACCATACCAATAAACCCTATTTACTGTCATTAACATGAGATCACTTAGCATACTTTGTCTTAAAAATTACTCAAAATGCTAGTAGTGAAAATAGCAAATGTAGAGTCTTTAGAACTTTTTTTCACAAAAATGCTCTGTGGCACAAAATATGCTCAGAGAAACGAAAAGGCAATCCTGAAGCAAACAAGTCTCAATATGAAAAATCAAAGCAGAAGTTGAAAATCAGAGCAAGAGGTAAAACCAATCCATAAATACACAAAAAGCACAGAATAAAACTCACTAATGCCCATGCATTCAATGAATACCAAGGGAGTGCGAGTCTTCCTCAGAGCTGAGGGCAGCCCCTAGATGGTGAGGGAAAAGATAGCCCCCGCTCTTGGAGAACCACTCACTAAATACCACGACTGTAACAGAACAAGCATGGACACACAGAAATGAAATAAAAAAAAATGCAAATAATTAACACCATGAGTGACAACAATAGAAACAAAATGGATATAAAGAAGGAAGGTGGACACATGGCTGAAATAAAAAACCTCTATGACAATGAGCTATAACAGGTAGATGATTAGATCTGGATGTCTGCAATGTCTGCTATTTTTGTACGTTCGTTTAAAACATGATAAGCAAAATGATCTTACTGCTTAGTTCTCAAGATATTTTTGCTGGAATGCCTGGTTTTGGATTTTGTAATTTATTTTGAACGGTTTCTGCTGCCATTTTGTTCAGGACAGGTGTCGTCATTATGAGTAACTGCTGATGGAGTGGAGCCAGGGGATCCTGACCCTGACGTTAACAACATGACGGATTAAAACTTCACTGTCAGACACTGTTCTCTGTTCAAGTTTGCACACCAAAACCTCCTTGTGCTTCATTATATTTTGAAAGGTAATAAGCCAGGGCTGCAGGTTTTCATTCTAACCTTTTTCTTAATTATTGACCAGTTTTTGCTGTTATTTAACTTGGTAAATGTTTGAAATGTGCATAGACAGATTTCCATGCAAAAGTTAGAATTTATAAAAGAAAACCTGATAGGAGAACATGCATATATTTCCAATAACTCTGACCCATGCGTATGCTACATTTTGGAAAACCTGGGAATGATGATAACCATTATTAAGTAGGGAAGAGCAGCCAAACCTACTAAATGACAACTTACACATACAATAAACCATATCCCCGAGCCATTATTAGATTACACCTTAAAAGTCATGAAGATGACATACTGACTGTATTTTCATTTCCTAAGAAGAGGGCCAACACATTAGCACTGAAGAACTTTCTTGGTTAGTTGTGAGATTATATCAGCTACCTGTTGTCACACTTCAGTGAACTAGCTGACGGGTGAGGAATGTCTCAGCTAAGCTTCTCTCCGTCATATCTGCTCTGCTGGAAGCCATTAATCGACCAGTGGGGCACTACAACCAAGTTTAATACGGCGTGTGGTTCTCCTAATGTAATCAGAGCAAGTGACTGCACTCTTATTGCAGTAAAGGCTCCTAGCAAGAATGAAGCTCCTTTTGTTAACCATGAGCCATGACAGTCCATTAACGCACAAGTCATCTGTGATGCCAAGAAGAGTCTGACAGATGTTGTGGCTCAGTGGCCCGGGTCAGCCTGTGGTTCATTAATTTTGAGGCAAAGCAGCCTTGGCAGACTTCATGGTGCTCTACGTGGTAGCTGGCTTGTTGCTAAGGTAACGGATTCCAGGTCTCAGTTTGTCAGGAGGGAGGCTGCTCTACCAGCCAAAGGTGGTCTGTAGCATCATGATTGCTTACGTATGACGTTAATTAGCATGCTCCTTGGATGGTTGTTTCAGGATGTCAACTGTGCAGGGTTCAAGGAGTGTTCACATATGGACATTTACAAGATGACTAATTTATAAAGTGTAAATTGAAATGTGCAGAAATGTGTGTATGTCCGGTATTCAAAATCCAATTTATTTTTTGCTGATTTTTTGGCATATGTATATTTTCTTGCGCAAAATCACACAAAGTGTTATAAAAGAGACCCTGGGTCCTACCCTCTTACCCAGTTATTCCATTAGTCAACATTTTAGTTGTGGCAACAATCTCACATGATGCACCTCAGTCCAGGCTGACCTCAACCCCCAACCCTAACCCACTTTTCCAGTTCAGGCTGTTTATGTGGCAAGCCATGCAGCTCAGCAAACACTACCAAAGAATACTTGCTAAATAAAGTACACAATTTTATCACTGTTATGTCCCATCAATACATGTCCAAGACACAGAAAAAACACAGCACATAATTATTTATACTCCATCATAGTCCATAACAATGTCACCTTTCTAAACATTAGAAATTTTTGAGTTTTCTCACCCAGGGACAAAAAATCTAAATTACAACTAAACTTGAGAATGAAAGAGACAGCTGCTAGAGGCAGTTGCTGATTTTTAGTCCCAGTTTCCTTTCGCCTTTATGTTTGTTGTACTCTGTTTAAAGGTCTGGTACTCACACCGTCTTCAGCCAGCTCTTATAAGAGTCTTAAACATGTAGCAACTCCCAGGCTTCTAGTGTTTGCCGTCTGCGGCTTAGGATTTTAATAAAGAAAGAGTCTTCATTAAGGGATTCAGATCCCTAAATCCTGCCTATTGTTTTTCAAGGGGATGGTAGAATCAGAGAGCTGCAGGGCCTGGCCTTTCATGGAATAACAAAAAGCATTTTGTCTCATTCTTGAGCACCTGATGGTAAAGATCACCTCCAGAAACTGGTAATTGAGTAAATTTGCATCAATTTCTCTCCACCTGTTTTTCTGTTTTGATTCTGAAGACAATTTGTTTAAGGCACTTTCCTCCACATCCCTTCAGTCACAAAGACAGCCAGCACTGCCCTGCTGTAACTGGGTTTTGAACAGCCAAACTAAGGAAAACCGCAAATGACAGAGTTGTATCTTCAATGTGTGTATACTTATACTAGTCCTTGTACATAAAAATACTTGAAGCATCACTCAGGTTCCATTAGAGTGTTGATTTGTTTTCCTAAACATTTTGAATTTTTTCCCCACTTCCTTCAATTTTTGCACTATAGTCTAATTACAGAAATTCCCTTATCCACTTCTGTCGTTCATGCTGTCCTTCTTGTATTATTCCTCTAATTAATAGAGGACCCCACTTCTTTTTTACATAAGGGTCCTTAAAGATGCGCCCCATTTCCTCATCCTGCTACAAGAAATCATGTCTCACTCAGATGAAGTGAGGGAAGTCCACAATGTGAATCCTAATTACTAGAGATAGGCTCCTGTGCCTTCTCAAGCAATTTACAATGTCAGAAGCTTGTTTTCCCATGGCAGAAATTAACAACTGTTACATGCAGTGGATTCAGAAAGCATTCGCTTTCTGCACTTTTTATTGTGTTGTACAATTCATTTGAAATGGAGAAATGTGCCATGTTTGCCCAATAGACTACACTCAGTAATGACAAAGTAAAACATGTTTTCAGAAAGTTTTGAAATTGTAGTAAAAACAAAAAAGAAAAAATCCAGAAATTTCCCATCCAGAGAACTATTTGGATCCTTCATTCTGCATTTTGTAAAAACTGATTTGGCAGCAATTTCAGCTTTGAGTCTCCTTAGTAAGCCTCTATAAGCATGGCACTCCTGAATTTCGGCAATCTGATCTCATTCTTCCTGGCAGATTCCCTCAAGCTGCGTTATACTGGATGGGAATCATCTGTGAACTGCCATTTGCAGGTCTATTCACACATTTTCCATTGGGTTGAGGTCTGAGATTTGACTGGGTCACTCACTAACTTGTCCCAAAGCCACTTCAGCTGTATGCTTCAGGTCACTGAACTGTCACTCCAGTCTGAGGTGGTGTGCACTCTGGAGCAGGTCTTCTTCAGGGACTTGACTGGATTGAGCTGCGTTCAACCTTCCTACAATTCTGACTTGTCCCTGCTGCTGAGAAGCAACCCCATAGCTGGCTTCACTGTAGTAATATAATGTACTGTAGGCAGGTGATGAGCAGTGCTTGGTCTTCACTAGACATTGTGCTTGAGGTTCTGCCCATTTTGTTTCATCAAACCTGAGATTTTTTCTCTTCATGTTTACAGAGTCCTTTAAACTGTCAAAAGCTTTTTACTCAAGAGAGGCTACTGTCCAGCCACTCTCCCAAACAAGCCAGACTGATGGAGTGTTGCTGAGACGATTGTCCTTCTAGCAAGTTCTTCCATCTCAGCAGAGGACTCCTGAAGGTCTGTTGGAGTGATCACCAAGGTTATTACAGTTAACAAAAACTAAAATCAAAACTGAAACTATTAATAAAAACTGAAATAAAATAATTAACTGAAATGAAAAACTAAAACTAAACAAAACTATTAAAGCAGCTAAACAGACTGAAATAAAATCATTTATTAAAAATATTTTTAGTTTTCATAACAACCAGAATTGCACAAGGGCTAACTTTTAACTAAAACAGAAAGTCATCCACCACGAGCCACCCGCATATATTCATCCAGTGAACGGTGGCTGGTGACAGAGGACGGGTGTTGGCAGAGTGTTTGTCGTGACAGAGCCAACTGAATAAGTGCACAATAAGCATGTGAAATAGAAAGCGATTTACTTTGTGACAATAATGAGTTCTTCAGGAGCTGACAGTGACAGCATGATAAATTGTGGGTCACGTGCTAGTGAAGAATACCAAGCAGAAAATTTTGCTTTGGAGCTCCAGGGCTTACATGAGAAGTATTAGATACAGATAATCACTTACCCGATTTTAGTCTGTTCCTAAATGACAGCAAGTTAGCTGCAATTCTAACTGAGCCCAAGATGCAGAATGTGTACAGCAATTATTACAGCAGTACACACTTAGCGAAATTCCAGCCTGCATGAGTCTGATGTCCGTTATGATGAGCTGACACATTTCTTTGCACTACACGAATATCAAGATGTAATTCAAATGCTTGAAGTCGGAATGCGCTGGTCTGCAAAACCTTTACCGTATGGACAGAAAAATCACGAGTGAGTACTGTTTCAGTTTATTTCTCAGCTGTATGTGTTTTGTTGACAGTAATTCACCTGCCACTTCACACAGGAGAAATCCTTTTTTTGAAATTTAAAACATCACTAATTGAGAGACTGACAAGGTCAACAGCCAAGTTCAGCACATTGTTGCTGACCAATCACTTTTGCTTTAAAAAAGTAATTTAACAATGATGCACTATTCACCTGGTAAAATTCCTGAGTTGGCAAAGTCTCCATTGAACTACAGACAGGTAGGTGAAGAGAGTCTGCCAACAAGTGAAAAACTAAGCATACTAATGTGTTTTTGTATTCATTCTGTATTTATCTTTTTTCAGTTTACATTCACGGCTCAAAATACCGGACATTGTTAAACTAATCCAGTGGCAGAATTATGTTTTAAAATCTCTGTCTCCCACTTTTCAATCATTCTCTCTCTTAAAATGGATTCTTTAAATATCATACTCTTTTTGTTCATAACATCAGCCATGCCATACATATTGCATATATATAGTATTATTACAATAGGCTGGCACCCTGTCCAGGGATTGTTCATGCCTTGCACCCAAAGCTGCAAGGATAGGCTCCAAGTCTCCTGCGATCTTGCTTTAGATACGCAATTTTAGAAAAAGTAAAAAAAAAAATTGTTTCCCTTAATACAGCTAGGTGGGGTCTGCACACTAATTCAAGCATAAGAGCCCTGTTTGTTCTAAGCCCCCATGATTTTCATGATCACACCTGTCAGAACACATTAGAATCTATTTTCTTATTTCTGATATCTTTTCAGGCCTGCAGGAGTACCTGGGATGGAATCAGATATATGGCTGTTAGGAAATTTTTGAATACAATATTGAATTGGAGCAGGATATGCTGTATGCTGTAGACATTTGAGTATAAAACACTCAAACCTTAAAATTCATCTAAATTCCATCACAAATTGGCCAATTCTGGTCATGAAAAGGAAAAGATGAAAAGTGCCAACAGTCAGCACAAATGTCATAGAAAATATTTTTAAAACTCCATGAAGGGTCCTAGTAGATTTAAATTTTTTGCATTTCCATTCACAATTCTTGAGGCCACTGTGCTCCTGGAAACACTCAAATCTTTAGAAACAGTTTGATCCCCTTGCCCTAATCTGTGCCTCACCACAATTTGATCACTGAGGTCTACAGAAAGTCCCGCGGACTTCATGGTTTGACTTTTGTCCTGATATGCTGTGTCAGCTGTGGACATTCCATACACTGCTCCTCATGTGCCTTCCTAAACAATTCCCAGTCAATAAATTGTTCCTCTGATCAACTTCTCAACACATCTCAAGGAGAAATAAAGCCAACAGGAGCGCCACAGCAAAGGGACTGGATACTTCTAGGAATGAAAGATTTCACATTTTCAATCCTTCCTGAAAACATGTTGTCACTTTCTCAATACGGAGCTTTGAGTGTAGATTGATGGGCAAAAATGACAAAAGTATTCATTTAAAATTAAATGAAATAGTCAACAAATATATTTTACTTTTGGATAATCTCATACTGAATCACAGCACCTTGAGAGGGTCATTTTGTGTAGAGTGAAAATAGCTTTCATCAGGTAAAGTGTGGCTTAGACCCTGGAACAGGCAGAACTTCACTTTTAGGTACAAATAAAGTGTTGCATTGGTGTTTTGTGCAAGGGTCCAGATAAGCAGCAAATCCTACTGGGACCACTCCTTTGATATTGAGCGACTAAATGACAAACTGAAAGCAATTGCTAATGGTAAGCAGTGTCGAGGACTTAGAGCAGACAATTTCCTCTCCCTCCCAAAGTGGTGCTACATGTCGACCCCTCCTCACTGCCTGGCATTGTGTGCTAATTTTAGCCCCATTATCTGAAGCAAGAAACAAGTCTCAGGCTGAACCACTTTCACATTAAATTCATCTTACTACAGGAAGTCTTCCCAGCAGCTCACGATCAAACATCTCTCCTATTGTTTCTTATTTCCTCTGGTTGCTGTTTTTTTTTTTTTCTGCTTAAATTTGCCCCTGCTGTTCTTACCACTGCCCCCGTCTTCAGGTAACTTGTTGCATGACCGCCTCATAAAAATAAATGGCTTGTTGTAAAATGGTGTGTAAAATTAAGACTTTAAGACATGTGCATGCTACATGCATTTCCAAAGGCAAAGTGCTTATCAAACCTTTGTGCTCCGTATTAGCCTGCCACTGTCCTACCTATTCTCACTCTATGTGAACAAGAGCAAGACAAAAGCTGTGAGGCTGAGGACATTCTCCAAAATTTTGCTGTATTTTCATTTACGAATATATAGGCTTACAATCGCAAAGAAAGAACTTGAGATTACAAATTGAAGCTTAGTAGACATTCCATTTGCACTTGAGTACACAAAAAGCATACATTACGGCAATCGGCAAAGGTATTTGTATCATCATCATTTAAGAAATCTTATGACAACTAGGAGGAGTCTCACAGTCCTAAACCCTTGACATGTCTTCAAGGACACAGCTGCTGGTGCAAATAAATGGAATTATTTTCACAAGTACTGTATACTGATTACTTCCTTTCAATAACTCACAAGTCCAACAAACAACTGTTTTCTCTTCCAGTCCTTCCAGCTGAGCTTCTATTTTTGTTGGGATATCATGAAAATATTGCACTGCATACATTTAGGAGAAAATGAAAAACTAAAATTTAAAAAGCATTGGCAAATTTTTGAAATCACCTATCTGAAAACAATGAAACATTTTGTGCAGCCTCATTTACAGTTTCAAATTTACCTCGAGGCAGGTTACTTGAACTTGTCTGATTGACTCTCCTAACAGTAAAACAAATCCACAATACAAATAATTGAAACAGCCCACACGTGTGTGGCAGGTAAGACACTAGCAGACCAGCTGCTTGAGTAGACCGCGACCAGACCAACTTAGTTAACTTACTGCTTCAAGTTGCACCTGGAAAGTTAAATGATCTTTGTAATAGTAAAACTGAAAAGTTAAACTAAAAGTCACTTCATTGATGTATAAATTTTGGGAAAATGAACAGGGCTCCCTAAGTGTGGCTCTGTAAGCCATTATGCATACACAGAATAAACAGGTAGGTACTCAGTGTTTATGTTACACTAAAAGCAACCACACAGCTACATTATCTATGCATTCGTATAATTTCTCTGACCCTGTAAGTTACTGACAATGGACAAGAATAACATGCTATTCATTGTGCTCCACTATGGAGGAATATTTCGGACAAAATTAAATAAATAAATGCGTAAATAAATAAAAGTACTGTGAAATGTGAGCATAATTAAATAAATGTGTCATGAAATGAGAGCCTAAATAAATAAATATGTCACGAAATGAGAGCATAAATAAATAAATAAATGTGTCACGAAATGTTTTTTTTGTTGCTCATTTATTTGTTTCATTTTGTCCGTAACATTCCTGCAAACCGTCATGAAATACGACTTGAAATAAAACTGTCACTTTCACTCGTCAAAGTTGAGAGGGTGGGCTGTAACACGCCCTCTAGTTACTGATTGGTGAATCAATAGCACAAGAATTAATTAGAAAAATGCTTACTACTGCCGATGAAATGGATTCTGCCGAAGATATTACGTATTTCAGAGAGAGAACTACAATGTTGGCGGCCCTTTTAGACTCCAATGTAGATGAAACTATTTTAGAAATTATCGAAGAACAGGTGGAACGGACTCTACTACACTCCAGTTCAGGTGACACAGTTCCCTGCTCTGGACGTCCATCCTTTGACATTCCAGCTGAGTCAATAGAACACCTTCTGTTATTCGGTTTAAAAGTACGACAGATTGCAGATCTATATGGTGTATCGGAGAAGACGATCACAAGGCGAATGAGCCAGTTTGATATACGGTAAGCTGCAATGGCGGTATTAGTTTAGGTACTTTGACATGGAATGTCCAAAGCAGCTCCAACTAATATTTTGAACTGAGTATTTGACCCTTGTTTTACGAGTATAAAGTCAGGTGCATATTCGCAGCTACTTTTTCAAACAACTCTACAGCTCTGATCAGTGGCAAAGTTGTTTGAAGGATGGATGGATGGAGGCCATCAGTGGACAGCAAATTTCAGTTCTCTCCAGAGATCTTTTATTGGGTTCAAGTTTGGGGTCTGGCTGGGACACTCAAGAACATTCTCAGTGCTGTCCCTAAGCCACTCCTGTGTTGCATTTGCTTTGTACTATCGGAGGATGAACCTTTGGCCCATTCTGAGGTCCAGAGTGCTCCGTAGCAGGTTTTTATTGGGATATCTCTGGACTTTGCTGCATTCAGCTTGCCCTCGACCTTGATGATGTCACCACCATGCTTCACATTTGAAATGGTTTTGGACAGGTGATGTGCGTTTCCTTATTTCCTCCAGACATTACGCTAATCTTGGTTTCATCAGACTAGAAAATCTTGCTTCTCACAGTCTGAGGGTTTTTTAGATGCCTTTTTGCAAACTCCAAGGGGCTTCCATGAGTTTTTATGAGGAGAGGCTACCTACTGGCCTCTCTGCTATAAAGACCATATCAGTGAAGTATTGCTATGATGAAGGTCTTTCGAGAAGATTCCTCTTTCTTCAAACAAGTTCACTGGAGCTTTTCTTGGTCACCTCTTTCACAAAGGCACTTCTGCTCAAATTGCTCATTTGGGCAATGTCCAGCTTTAGCACAAAGATATGATTGTTTCATACATCTTCATTTAAGAATTACAGAGGCCTTCACTGATCTGTCCCATGACAGAATCTTGTCTCTAAGCTCAATAGGCAATTCCTTTGGTTTGCATGGCTTGGCTTTTTTTCTAAACTGTGGAGCCTTCTCTAGACAGGTGTGTACTTTTCCTCATTAGTCCAATCAACTGAATGTGCTAAAGAGAGCAGACCTAGTGAGGCATCATAAATGTGTATTGCTGTAGCTATCAGGGAGCTCCAGTTGCATTTCCTAACATACGTCCATAATTCACTGGCTACAAGTCTTCAATGCTGGTGTGTCAGAAAATTTTCATAATGGTCATAAAGTTTCTCCTTATTCTCTATAACCTCCAAAAAGCAGAGTGATGATATGGTGGACCTCTTTTTTGTAATGTTACCAGTCCTACTCACCATATTGGCTATAATAGAATTGTAGAAATTGTAAAGGATGTCTTTAGCTATTTTAAAGGAGTGCAGTCTTCTAAGACAAAACAGTCTGCTCTGCCCTTCCTTCCTTAGTTCTTGTATGTTATGAGACCATTCCAGGCTGTCACTGATGTGTTCCCCCAAGTACTTGTAGCAGTGCACCACCTCTACATCCACTCCCTGAACAGTGACTGGGCATAAAGGCTCTTCAGTGTGGCAGTTCCTTTCTTTTGCTGATGTTGAGTTGCAGAGAATTCCCAGTATTCTCAATTCCCAATATTATCCACCCAACTCCTCTCCCTTGTCTCATCCTGCCTATCCATTAGTACAGAATCATCACAGAATTTCTCCAAAAGACATGATCTGGTGTTACACTGTGTGTGTGCAGGGTAAACAGCAAAGGGGACAGGCATGATTTCCTGCCTTTCTCTCATGCCATGGTCACCAAAGAATTGCTATGAACTGAAATGACCGGATTCAGAATTAAGGGAAAACTGTATGGAGCATTGCTACAGCCTGTAAGTAATAATGAGGACGCTTGCATTAGAATTTACAGTTCTCCTTTTGGGAAAACCAGTTTGAATCAATATATGCATTACTACTGAAAAACGTTCATAAAAAGGGATTTGTTTCTTAAACGTGTTTGTCGCTTTAAGAGGAGGAGTTTGAACAGTACACACAAGTAGTAAGTGGTAATACTTCATCTGCATGCTGTCACAATTGTCACTATGGCCATCATTTGTCCCAAACCCACAATACTTTTCAGCAGAGCCCCAGTCAGTGCTTGAATGTCAATCCTTTATCCTCTCATAATGTGCTCATGCCAGGATGCTCATCAAACCAAGGCAATTTCATTGTCTTAAGTCGGCTGGGTAGCATTGACAGTAAAGGCAAAGCCAATCAGCCACATGCCCTGCCAGCACTTTTGCCTCCACTTGCTGCTTGCTTACTAATACTTCATTGAGCCGACATATGCAGTTATGCACTTGGACAGAGTGAATATGCAGTGGGATTTTACTGGCTTTGGTTGCACAGACTGTCAGCTCCATTTTGTATCATCTGCAGCAGAGGCAATTAAACGATGCCAACTATTCTGAGACGTTCAATCTATGGCTCCCCAAACAGCTGCAGGGATTTTATGATTTCAATCTGGCTCTCCTTCATCACTGTTGCAACCGCCACATTTTCCATTCAAAATTTTAGAAAAAGTAACTTTTGTTTTGAGAGACATTTGTAATAAAGGCAATTTCTTATAAGTTGGATAAAAAGAAGTATAATTATGGGGATATGGTAAAACTTTCTCTTAAAAATGCAAAATCGTGAAGAAGAAAAATAAAACCTGATGAAAACTGCATCAGTTAATTTGGTGTACAGTAGAAACATTTGCCTCAGCTTTGTTCCATTGTGCTGTAATAAGAAAGCACACTTTGGTGAAGTTCTGTTCAGTGGTTAACCCTGAACTCTGATCCTTGATGCTGCTGCAGCACTAAGCCGGCTGACCTTGTCTGCATTTTCAGTGCTGCAGAGGTAGGCCCGAGTTACATGTAAGTGCTAATGCAGAGTGAATACCACATCCACATGAAGAAACTTCAAACTGACAGCGACCAGGCCGGTCCCAGGCAGTGAGGCTACAACCAGCACGTCACCCATGATGCTGATTATTATTATTCAATTCACTCAAATGAGCAATCAATCTGAGAACTGTAGAAGGAATTATCAGCATCGATTAAGCACACCAAGAGGTAAATGTTCACGATGCCTGGCAAAGGATGTCAGCCTCTGTCATGTGTAGGTACAATGGGTTCTGTCTTCTGACATTATTTGGAGATAAAATAATAAAACAAAAGGCAATGACACAGGAATAGACTGATTTAGTGGATACTGGGAGAGTCCCTCCCATCTCATGGGTGTCAATGTGCCTCGATCTGCTGTTGTTTTCAAAGTACACATAGATAAGACAGGCAGAGACTGAAGTTACCATCCACCTCAGCTAAAACAAACTCCACACCTCATGCTACCATATACCCCCTGGGTTAAGTCAATTAATGCATCAGTTTTTCTCACCAAAGTCAAAATAACAGCTTAGAGAAAGACTGGCTGTTGACTTTACTTACTAAAGCAGATTTTCATTGCGTTGAAAACTCACATCCACCAAGTTAAATGTCAGTTTAAATAGCCTAGAAGATTCCAGAAATTAATGCAATAAAGCCTCTGATTAGCAAATTGTCTTAATGGAGCTAAGCGACAATGGACCTGTGGCTCCACTGAAGTGCCTAAATAGATAGCCCCTAGGATACATAGATAGATGTAAAAGGCACTATATAAAGGATAAATAGAGATAGAAGTGGAAGGCACTATATCAAAGAAAAAAAGGTTTGTCCCAAGTGGAAAAATTCAGCTTAATTTATAAAATGTGTTTTACAGTTTTTTTTTTTCTTTTAAAACAAAACACTACCTTTATTTAGTAGATGATGGTTAAAGATCTCATGACTTAAAATCATAGATTACATTGAATATGTAAGAACTGCTTGATTGCTTAAGTTTTTCCTCAGTAATAATAGCAATAGTTCATAAATGAATATATTTTTTGCAATACACAGAGCAGAAGACAGCAGAGACATTTGTCTGCACTGTTCACGGACATCGCAGACAGTGCTCTCCAGACACATGTGGTGTGACAGGCACAGCAATTAATTGAGATTACAGAAAGTGCTTCCCAATTCCATTACTGGGACAAGGGCTGTTCTCTCCAAAGAAATGGAAAGCAGATACGTCCAAAAATGACTGATAGATGAATGGCTCAAGTTAAACGTAATCTTGGAATTTAAGGGTTTTATTCTGATTGTACAGTTTTTATTTTGTGTACACTGGCAGCATTTGATCTCCTCGGCTCATTTTTCTTCCCAGTGGCACGCACTTGCTGCTGTAGCTCAAAGGTGAAATAAAAGAAGTTTGTAGTGAAAGCTTGCATGCCAAGTGAAACAGGATCATCATTACTTCAAGTTAGGTGTATCAGACCTGACACTTTTTTACTGGATATTATCAGTTTAGTGATGCAGTTAGAATGAAGGCAGCATACAGTAAGTGATGCAGAGATATTCATGTCACAAATGACAATTTGATCTTCTCCAGATATATTTTATTTAACAAGTTATGTGAGTACAGGTGTGCGCCAAACAGATGACAGAACAGTTGTATAACTTTTTTTTTTGGATATTCATGAGAAAAAGCACTTTAAACATGTAAAAAGAAAGACAAAGATCTGAAGTATAACAAATGTGAGCAGGGCAGATGACTATAAACAGAAAAAGACGGGCCAGTCCACTAAAACACTGAAAGGGGTCAGTTAAGATATTAAAATAAATTACAACCTATTGTAGTGTATTGTGAAATCTTTCATTATAAAAGCTGTTAAATGAATAAGGGTGGGTTGAAAAGCAATGAAAGATGAACTTCATTAGGTGAAATGTTTGAGTGGCAAAGATTGGATATGTTAGACAAAAGGCAAACAAGGGTCAATTATTTAGGCTCAATACAAGAAAACAAATCGTAGCTGTTGGTGGGCACAAGTTAAATCCCAGAAATGGTTCAGACAAGACACATCTCCCACCTCCTACCCTTAAATCAGACGTCAACTGCTTTGGGACGATTTGGCAATTTCACAGCAATACTTCTAACACAGGAAAGAGTTCATGGACACAAGCAGGACTCTAAAGTTTATGATATCAAGAGTACAGAGAAAATTATACTGAACATACAGTAAACAAAAATTAGTTTCCAGAAAACTCAAAATGGGGAAAAAAAATATTCTAAACAATTCAAAATGGACAAAGACGTTTGAAGATCTGTTAATTCAAAAAAAGGCCCACTGAATCCACAAGCTAATTAAAATGGCAGGTTCAGTTCTGGGATGCACTCTGGAACACCAGGAGGTAGTGGCGGAGGAGAGAACTATAACAAAACCTAGTGTCATTATAAACAATGGTGTACATCCTCTCTGTGATACACTAACACAAGGACGAATTTCAGCCAATGAGTCATTCAGTAGAATTTTGCCAAGAAATGTGATGGAACTCCTTTATATCAACATCAGTAAGCCTGCATAGCGCCTTATTGGGACTGCCAAGTCAGAAGGTAACTTTCTTTTTAGTCATTCTGGTGTGCGTGTGTGTTTTGACCAAGTGACAAGATGAAGAAACCAGAAGAAAAGCTGGGGTGCCAACTGGGCAACCCCATTTAAAAATATGAGCAAAAATGTAGTGAGGAAGGCTTTTCTTAGGTTTATATTAGCTTATATAAAGATACTCCAGCAGGAACTCTGTCTCCTTTGGTGTCCTGGTTCCAAATGAATATCTCCTTCCAGGGATTGCCCATTTTGGTAATGTCCCGAGAGTACTCCAGAACTGAGGTGAGAGAGAAAAAGTGGTTAGCGTCAAAACTAGTCTCATCTAGGGTTGGTACAGCTTACCTCTCAGAGCCAGACGCACATGTAAAACTTTGTATATTATATACGAGGGGCAGTCAAAAAATTTACAGAATTGTGATATAGAGGGAGAGTGAGAGATCAGATTAAGCACACATTGTTGTGGAGGGGAGAGCAGCACATCCTTAGACCAGTTACAACATGTCTGGACTGGGTGTAGTATTGCTTTAACTACCATTTGTGTTAGACGTGTGCATAGTCATTCGGCACAGTGTCGCAGTTCGAACAACATGCTAACATCAAGTTTATGTGCAAACTGGGATTTCCCCAATTCTGGAAACTTTTTGACCGCCCTCATATTTGCTTGTATGTATTTATTTATTTATTTATTTAAAGAGTTTGTGTAAAAATCCAAATTCCCTTCTGGGTTGTGGACATCCTTAGGGGGTCATCCATCCACCACTACCATCCCAGTGATCACTTTCACTTACTCTCCTCATATTTTAATAAACCACAAGCTTAATTTTAGTCACTTTGCACCAATTCCACTTCTTCATCCATTCTCCTCATACAACAACAATTTGTTTCTTGTAGAGCCCATAATCGCACAAGAAATGACTCAAGGGGCTTTAACAGCCTCAACTCCCTAAGACAACAAGAAAATTATTAAAATATTAAAAAAAATCATAGAAATGTGTAACTTAGCAGGACCAGGTGAACTTTTTATAGTTCTTCGCTTCTTTTTAAGATGTTACAATATTCAGTTTAGGTAACTGCTATACAATTCTCTGTAAAAATACTTTTATACTCTTTTATATTTCCTAGAGATCTACTCAATCTTCACATCCAAGCTATGAGCAAAACTGGGCAAAATATACACCAAACGGCCACTGATTTCTGCATTAGTATGACAATAGCAGCTATTTCTTTGAAATCGGCTACACTTCTTACACATTGACTTCAGTTCCTCTTCAGAATGGAAAGACAAATTTCAAGAGACATGCCGCTATCTATGGACATCCCTGCCTTTCTGAATCTTTAAGGTTCCATTAAATGAGTTTATTCACCTTCAGTTTTTCTCCTTGTTAATTCTGAGCCTAAAGACACACACTGCTTTGGTCATCGTTCTTCTTTTTAATTCTTGTCCGATTGTCTTGACCTCAAAGTCAAATCAACAATTTGGCATTTTTCCCCTAGATATAAATCTAATATGTGGGCCATTCGTGACATGTCTCATTACAGATTTTATGTTTCCATTTTTGTAACCTGTGGTCAGAGAACAAAAGCTTGAATAAAAGGGAATGCAGCCACATGAAAGCATTATTCTAAACAAAACATTATGTTTGTTCAGCTATTAAACTTCCATGCTTATTAGGCCGATAAATGCAAACTCTACTCTCACAACAGCCTTATTAGGCTTTGGAAAACTGTGATGCCAAAGAAAGCAGTGAACATATTGTCAGAAGGCTGAAAAAATCTGTTCAGTTTATTTTGGTATAGCGCTTTTCACTGAGTGCAGGGTCAAAAAAAAGAAATAAATCTCAGGTACTTTTTGGAGATTGGTGACTTTGTACATTTTACTTAATGTCAAAAAGGAAGAAAGTAAGTTGCTTTAAGTTACTACAAGCCAGTACACAGGCTGTCCAGAGTGCAATGGGCACTTGCAGAAAAGAAGCCAAAGGTTAGAGCTGGTCAGCCTGATCAAAAATGGTTGGCAGCAGTTTAACATACTGTAAAACGTGTAATAACTAGCTGCAGACACAACCAGGAGTGCAGGAATTAAATAAACTAAGGCCAAGAAAATGAAAAAAAACTGTGAAAAAGTCTGTAATCACAACAAAGCGGGGGACCCAAAAATTCCCCGAATTGAAAAAAAAAAAAAAATCTTTATTATAAAACTTAAAGCAAACTCCTTTAAGCCACCTTCAAAATTCTCTCCTTGGGAGTCCCAGTGCTCCTCCTATTCCTCTTAAACTTTTCTGCACTCACCTAGAGCCTCCGGTGTTTCTTCCTGGATTTCTTCCCTTCAATCTTGATTTAAACTTCAGGAACAAAAACAAGTCACAGGCAGTGAGATCTGGGTGTTAAACAACCACCACACTCTTTTTGACTGATAATGCGGTGTGTGCAGGAGTGTCTTCATGGTGCAACATACAGTTCTGAGGGCCTCACTTATCTATAGGCTTTTTCCTGATGTTGTCCCATACACATCTCAGCAGTTCAATGTAATGTTAATGAATAACAGTCTGTCCATGAGGAAGCACCTCTTCATGAGTTAAGTATGTCATTGTGAAAAAACACAATCATCACCTGTTAAAAATCTGCTATGGTGGTTTACCGGGGGAAAAAATGCCCAAGTTACCTACACAATTGTAGAACAAATGGCAAAAATATACACTTGATTATCTCAGCTGCTTGGGGAATGATTAACCAGACTGCAGGCTTACGGTTACTAGCAGCATATTCGAGAACTACACCTACTCTCATGCTATTGACCCATTCTGGAAATATTTGGGCCTCCCTTTGAATTTCACACAGCCAAAACTTAAAACGTAAATCAAAGTTGAAGAACAGAATAGTATTTGTCAGTAGAGAGAACTCCATGAACTTGGACAGTTAGGAAGTGTATGACGCTGGTCTTTATTCGGTTTTCAGTAAAGATGTCACGTGTGGCACACTCTTGTACATACCCTCTGGCATAACAAAACTAAACAGTGCCGTGGCCAGACGCATTTCAAAAATGACATATTTACAAACGTTCTATCATCAGAAACCCAACTTGACCATGAAACTCCTTCACCTCTAATATCATGCCAAATGATATATACATTATTTTTAGAAGCTAAAAAAAATCTGAAAAATAAAATAAAGTCCAGATTATGACCCCAGTATTCAAAAGTGTAACTCCTGACATCTTTTTAAATAACAAGACAGGTAGAATACAAACTGCTGCTGTAAAACAATGAAATCCTATGTAACAGAACAAGTGAAAAGTAATGATTTACAGAACCAAGCAAACAAAAGGAGGTGGATGGGTTGTCCTGTCCAGACACATCTACAGAGGAACAGCACTCTTCTTTTTTTCTTTGATAGTACTGTTTTTCTTGATACTCGTCGTCTGCTACTTTTGATGGAGACTCAGATCCCATAGATGCGATTTAAAAATAAGTCTTTGGCATTTTCCTCTTGTAATAGAAGAGAGTTAAAGGCCATTGTTACTAAAAGCTGGAGCTGGGGAGTCCTCCACAGTGCATCTTCAACCTGAGCCTGGAGTAGGGGAGAGTCCTGAGACTTTGGAAAACATCTTGCACCACCCCAGTGCCAAAGGTATCACGTCCTAGTGAGCTGAATGACTTCTGGCCTGTCGCTCTGACATCACATGTGATGAAGACCATGGAGTGGCTGCTGCTTCACCACCTGAGGCCACAGGTCCACCACGCCCTTGACCCTCTGCAGTTTATATACCAAGAGAAGGTGGGAGCGGAGGGTGCCATCATTTATATGATACATGATCCACCTCCCACTTGGACAGAGGCAGTGGTCCTGTAAGAATTATGTTTCTGGACTTCTCTAGCACCTTCAACACCATCCAACCTCTGCTCCTTAGGGACAAGCTGACAGAGATGGGAGTAGATTCATACCTGGTGGCATGGATCGTGGACTCTCTTACAGACAGACCTCAGTATGTGCGTCTCAGGAACTGCAGGTCTGACATTGTGGTCAGCAACACAAGATTGCCGCAGCGGACTGGACTTTCTCTGGTCCTGTTCTGCCAACATACATCGGACTTCCAATACAACTTGGAGTCCTTCCACGTGCATCAGGAGTGGGCAGGAGGAGGAGTATAGGAACCTAACCAAGGACTTTGTTAAATGGTGCGACTCAAAACACCTACAACTGAACATAAGCAAAACCAAGGAGCTGCTGGTGGATTTTAGGAGGCCAGGCCCCTCATGGACCCCGTGATCATCAGAGGTGACTGTGTGCAGAGGGTACAGACCTATAAATACCTGGGAGTGCAGCTGGATAATAAACTGGACTGGACTGCCAATACTGATGCTCTGTGTAAGAGAGGACAGAGCGGACTATACCTCATTAGAAGGCTGGTGTCCTTCAACGTCTGCAATAAGATGTTCTATCAGACGGTTGTGGCGAGCGCCCTCTTCTATGCAGTGGTGTGCTGGGGAGGCAGCATAAAGAAGGGATGCCTCACACCTTGACAAACTGGTGAGGAACGCAGGCTCTATTGTGGGCACAGAGCTGGACAGTTTGACATCCGTGGCAGAGCGACGGGCGCTGAGCAGGCTCCTGTCAATCATGGAGAATCCACTGCATCCACTGAACAGGATCATCTCCAGACAGAGGAGCAGCTTCAGCGACAGACTGCTGTCACCGTTCTGCTCCACTGACAGACTGAGGAGACCCCACACTATGTGACTCTTCAACTCCACCTGGGGTAAACGTTAACATTATACAAAGTTATCGTCTGTTTTACCTGCATTGTTATCAGTCTATAATTTAATATTGTTCTTTATCAGTATGCTGCTGCTGCTGGAGTATGGGAATTTTCCCTTGGGATTAATAAAGTGTCTGTCTATCTATCTAAAAGGTTTGTCATACAAAGCTATTTACTGATATTTAAATGCATACCGTGCATACCATTTTTGGGTACTTGTCTAAAAAAGGTATTTTGTCTTCCTAACAAAACGCCATCACTCATCTGCTCACAAGTATTCCAGAAAACTGCAGCCTCCTAACTATTAGTACAGTAACTTTTCCCGTCTCTCGTTGACCCAAATGAATTTTTAAAGGCTGTTTAATTCTTTCTACAGGTCGAAAGACACACCATCTTGAAACGCATCAGTTGCTAGCAGATTCCACATACGTACATGGTGATGCTGATCCTCATTTAAGGTCAATCAGTTAGCGGTCTGAATTGCCCTCCCTGTTTATTTAACAGCCAAATGCATAACATTGTGCCTGATGCTTTCCTTAAAACTTGCAGATCCTTCACAGCATCTGCAAGCCCGAAGGCCGATTCAATAGCTCTGCCAATTGAGCAACACTTCCCAAGCTGTTTTGTGAACTCTTAACACATCCCGCCTTTGAGCACAATCACAAATCTGTGAAGATTTACTTTGAATTGTAGGCCTCACAGGGCTAATAGGAATGATGGAGGCCTCTGACCCTTTCACAGTGAGGGTACTATCATGTGGTCTGTTCTGCGTTATCATCTTGCCTTAGCGCGCTATGACTTCAAAACTGCTTTATAATGTGCTGAGAAGACATTTAACTTACTGGGTGACTGTGCCTGAAGAAAGTCTTCTGAGCCCTTCACTTGTTTCACATTTTGTTATGATTCAGTCTGGTGCAAAAATAATTTGAATTCATTTTCTTCTTTAAACAAACAACACTTAAGACCCCAGAATGACAAAGTGAAAACAGGATTTTGGGAAAGTTTACAAATTTACTAAAAATAATAATAACAAAAAAAAAAGCGGAAAATGTAATTGATATTGATCCTGGCAAAGCCATTTTGACATTACACCTTAGTAACCCTATTCTAGGTGGAAGTCTCCCTGTTCACCAATGTCACTACTCACACACCTGACTGTCTACCAGCATGTACACATGTGCACACCTCTACATTCAGGTAACTTTATGAAGTTTCCATTTCTCCTACTCCAGGACTTTAATTTTGTTTATGGATCCTCTGCATGACTGGATTACGTATGCTTATCCTGCTGGTAACTTCCCTGACTCAGGCAGCTAAATCGGATTTAATTCTCTTGGCAAACACAAAGAAGTGAAGGGATACTGACATGCCAGCACTTGAATGATCAAATTGGCAACAGACCTCATCACCTAGTGGAACAGCCAGTAACACTTCCTCTTGCAAAGCAGACTTCATGCTGCTGCCTTAGCCGCTTCCCTCCTGGAACCTATGTGATTTTACAGCACTGGTAAGTGCACCTATATTAACCATAAAAAAAAAAAAAAGCTATACTCTTACTTTTCAAAATGATCCTGTGATACACATTGGTTAGATTCAAGTCCTGCCACTGAAGGGACCTCAATTTTAAGTTCTCTCCAGAGATGTTCGATTAGGTCTTGTTGGAAGGTGAACTTGTGGACCAGGGTGCTCTGAAGCAGGTTTTTATTAAGAGTATCTATGTACTTTGCCCCATTCAGCATTCCTTTAACCCTGGCTAGTGTCCCAGTCCCGGATTCTACCACCACCATGCTTCACCACTGGAATGGTATTGCAAAGGTGATGAGTGGTGCCTGGTTTCCTCCATACGACACATGGAATTGAGGTTGAATAGTTTAATCTTGGTTGCATCAGACTGGAGAATTTTGCTTCTCATAGTCTGAGGGGCCTTTTGGTACATTTTTGCAAACTTCAAGAAGACTTCCATGCATCCTTCTGCCACTCTACAATAAAGCCCAGATCAGTTGAGTGTTGCAGTGATGGTTGTCTTCTGGAACTTTCTCCCATCTCCACACATATTCTCTGGAGTTCAGCCAGAGAGACCATCAAGTTCTTGGACACGTCTTAGTGAGCTGCTCTAGGAATAGTCACAGACAAACAATTCTTCATTTAAGATTTATGGAGGCAACGGTAATCTTAAAAAACTTTAGTGCTTCAAGATTTTATTTTTGGGGCCTTTTCCAGTTCTTTACCAAAATAAGTTTAGCCTGCTGGAAGCCATGATAACCAGAAGCAGCTCATACTTTACTACCACCCTATTAGAAGACTTCCCATATTAGTGGACAGCATCGACTCTTTTTATCCTAAACAAAAGTGAGTGGAAAAGACTCCATGACTACCATTTCACTCTAAAGCCTTGGTTAAGACAGCTGCAGTACAAAGGCGCCGTTTAACCATCATGTTTACATGTTTAAACCTGCTGACAGTTGCAGGACAGATGCAAATGTGTCACAGGTATTTTACTTTTTTTTTTTTTACTTATTCATAACTTTTTTTTAAAAAAATGTTAATATACTTATTTATTTATAAAGCATTTTAAAAACATCATCATGGCTGACCAAAGTGCTGTACAATAAAAACCCAACATATCAGACACACAATAACCAAAAGATAAATGAAACAGAAACAAGTAAACACACAAGAACTGAAGAGATCTATACTAATAAAAGGCAAAGCCCTCACTGACTGACTCATCACTAATTCTCCAACTTCCCATGTAGGTAGAAGGCTGAAATTTGCCAGGGTGATTCCTTACAGCTTACTTGCAAAAGTTAAGCAGGTTTATTTCGAAATTCTACACGTAACAGTCATAACTGAATCCTACTTATGTACATATATACGGCCATAGCCTGTGAGGCGGACTTGCATCCCTCATCGTTACGCCTCCCACGTAATTGAGTGCCTGCCCATTTATGGCCGTCCGTCAGCAGCAATCCAATAGACACGCTGCGGCTAAATATTCGCGGGTGAAGGACTGTGCTTATGCAAACAAAGATGAGATGGTCAGGGTGGTGTTTGGCACAAACTCAGCGAAAGTGCGAGAGAAACTTTTAAGTGCCAGGTCTTAGCTAACATTAAATAAAGCCGTGGTCATCGCAAGATCGCACGAGATAGCACAAGCACAGCTGAGAACCTTCGATGTATGTACTCCGAGCAGCTCACTTGAACTGACTGTGAATGCATAAGCAGAGAACAAGCAAGAGCTCCAAACAGAGTTGAACAAAAAACGCATTACACAATTGAGAAGGCATCAAAAGAATATGAAGCGAGTGACTCATACAAGCATATTCATAAGTGCAGCTACTGTGGAAACAAAGCATGGTGTAAACCTTAAGTTTAAATTAAGTTTATAGACACGCTGCCGGTGGCTTTTGTCATGCCTACGACGAATACGATATTCATAAGATACACGTTTAATGAGAGGACGCAGGATATAAATGAGACTTTTGATCACTTTGTAATGGAGTTAAAATTGCTGGTGAAGGACTGTGTTTATGCAAACGAAGATGAGATGGTCAGGGACAGAATAGTGTTTGCCACAAGCTCAGCAAAAGTGCGAGAGAAACTTTTTTACGTTCATAGACACGCTGCCGCTAAATATTCGCAGGCAAATCCACAACTTAATACTGGGAATGCCTGTTGAACATCTTAGATTCACAAGTACCAATTTGGGTAGTGATCACTTCGATGAATGAAACCTGTTATCTTTACAACGGTGGACAACGAAGATGAGATGGTCAGGGATAGACTAGACCAGTGGTGGCGAACCTATGGCACGCGTGCCAAAGGGGGCACTCAGAGCCCTCTCAGTGGGCACGCGCGCCGTCGCCCGAGCACAGAGTTCGTTACTATAAAGCCAGAGGAATGCGGAGCCGGGCTGCTCCCTTCACCGCTCCCCCGCTTCACGCGCGCTGGAGGACTTTTCTCACATCACCCGCCCCTCTGCCCAGCAGCCCAATGGGAGCGCTTCCTTCCTCTCCTGTCTGGGGTAAGGTGGGCGGCACACATGCTGCTTGAGGGTGCGGCACGGACTGCAGCCTTTTGAGTCTGTGATTCCCATGGTGGGGTTGGAGGGGATGTGGTATAGCGGGTCCACAGCTCAAAATTGAAAAGGCCAGTTTTAACAGATAATTGCCGCACTCGCGGCTTAAAGGGGGTTATGGTAGAGTGGTCGGAGCGGTTTCCGGGAGCTTTGTGATGCGGGCAGTCCTCGCTTAAGCGCACAGGTGAGGAGTCGTCCGCATCTGTAATTATTGCCGGGAGTTGTTAATCGCCACACCTGATCCACGACCCCGTAATATATAATGGAAGCGGAGCTTAATAGGGAAGACCTGCATGAAACACTTGAGAGGATCGAAGGTATGACAAAGGACAGCACAGTTAGTTATGAAAATGAAATCCTTAAAGTGTGGAATTCTCTGCCAAATAATCTTAAGTCAATGAAGGCACTTGAGATTGCTTTCCTTACTTTGTTTGGAACATCTTATGCTTGTGCAGCTGTTTTCAGCTTTGAATTAAATCAAATCTGACACCAGAAACAGACTAACAGATGACCTGAGTGCTGCATGTGTTGCTCTCAAGCTTACAAAGTATTAACCAAGGTTAGACAAATTATCAGCATGCATACAACAGCAAAAAGCACATTAATTGTTCAAAAGCATACCGAATGCAAACTTTTACCTTTCAACAAAAAGTTGTTTGTATCATTGACAGCTCTGTTATTATGTTTTTCTTTTAAGACAAAAGATGTTAATGTATGAATGGCTTTTCTAAACTAAAAGCTCAGTAGATAGATAGACAGACAGAGCATCAGTATTGGCAGTTCCGTCCAATTTATCATCCAGCTGCACTCCCAGGTATTTATAGGTCTGTACCCTCTGCACACACTCACCTCTGATGATCACGGGGTCCATGAGGGGCCTGGGCCTCCTAAAATCCACCACCAGCTCCTTGGTTATGCTGGTGTTCAGTTTTAGGTGGTATTCAGGTTAAATTGCCAGTTAAGGGAAGCCAAAATCAGGGTAACATGCTCATGCTTTCTTGTGCCAGTTAAAAATCGAGTAATGGCATTTTTGCACCAGCTGTAGGCGAGCAATGGAGGCCTGGCTTATTCCAAAAAAAGAAGCGCATTGCAGCAATCTAGACGAGAGGTTATAAAAGCATGTATCACTGTTTCAAGGTTGCGTTTAGACAAAACAGGCTTGATTTTTGACAGCCTCCGTAACTGGAAAAAGCAAGATTTTATCACTGTGTTCACATGGCTATCAAGTTTTAAAGTGGAATCCATTTTCACACCTAAATTTGTGATCATGGATTTCTCAAATTGAGCCACAGTGGAAATGTCGATGCAGGGGGTCCTGCTGGTGTCATTGGGTCTAAACAGCATGACTTCTGTCTTGTTCTCATTAAAATTTAGAAAATTGAATGCCATCCAACTCCTTATGTCAATAAAGCAATCAAGCAGGGGCTGGACAGAACATAGACCTTGGCGCTTCAGAGGGAAATAAACCTGAGTCGTCTGCATAAAGAAATATTGTGTTTCCGGAAAATAGTGGCAAGTGGCAGCTGGCACAAGGAGAACAGAAGAGGTCCAGGGATGGAACCCTGTGGCACACCCCAGGGGAGAGCAACAGAGGGGGAAGTAAAATCATCAATGCTGACACAAAAACTTCTATCTGAGAGATAGGACCTAAACCATTGGAGAACTGAACCCGTGATGTCCACCCACTGCTCTAGCCTGGAGATGAGGATCTCATGGTCTATAATGTCAAAAGCAGCTGTTAAATCCAGAAGCACAGTCACCAGTATCCACTGTTAAAAGAACATCATTAAAAACCTTTAACAGAGAGGACTCAGTGCTGTGGTGAGTTTTAAACCCAGACTGGAACACTTCAAGAATTGCATGTTTGTCCAGAAAGGACTTCAGTTGGTTATAGATGACATGTTCCAAGAGTTTGGACAAAAAAAGTAGCTTGGAAATAAGCCTAAGGTTAGACATAACACAGTGGTCCAGACCCGTTTTATTCAGCAGAGGTTGCATAACAGCATGTTTAAAATTTTTAGGCACCACACTAGAGGTTAAACTACTATTCAAAATTTTAAGAATAGAAGGACCCAAGGTAGAAAAGACCTCCTTAAGTCGTCAAGGAGGGACAACATCAAGGGGGAGAGTGACAAGCTCAAAGTGGTCAAATACAGCCAAACAGGGTATTAAAATGGATAGATCATGAGAAAGTGATGAAATGATGGCCCTAGTGGTTACAACCTTCTTAAAAAAAAAAAGTTTAAAAAAATTATCGCAAGTTTCCCTAGAAGCTTCAAGATAGACAGGTTCATGAACATTAAGAACAGAACTTAATGTGTTAAAAAGTACACGGGGTTAGTAAGAGTTACAGCCAATAACTTCAGAAAATAAATTTTCATCTATCAGCTTTCAAAACTTTCTGATAACACAGCCAACTTTCTCTCAAAATTTCAAAAGAAACCTGCAACCTGTCCTTTTTCCACCTCCACTCAGCACTCCTGCACTCCCATCTATAGGCATGTGCACATACACTTAAGTGCAAATTATACAGTAAATTACCGCTGCCCTAGTATTTGTCTTCGTGCACTTCTGATTTTTAAGTGGCTTGAAATGAAAGCGCCTATGAAATAAGTACAAAACGAACAAAGCATAAGGATTTTTTTTTTAGAATAACACATTTACGCTTTTTATTAGTTTGACAGAATGGAACAGTTCTGAAAGGAAGTGTCTGGCCAAGTTAACATGCTATGTCTTATAGGAACAATCGCTCAAGTATCGTATTTGTTGACACTCCTGCTAGACAGCTACTGACCTTATACCTCAGCTTCTGTTCGCACACAGTGTGCCGTGGGTTTCATTTCAGTACTGCTGTTAACTTAGAATTCTGCAGTTTACTTATGCACCAAGAACTCAAACCAGCCATCTGCCATGAACCTTTACCAACAACTGTGTGCCCTCTCATAAAGCTGGTCTGTTGTGGTTTGAGTGCAGGTCCCCTCAAGCCAGGCCAGGCCATCCCGGCCCACCCAGAATTGGCTTCATATGACAAGCAGTCAAGTAAATATAAGAAAGTGTCTTCCAAAACCCCAAACAGACTGTTGTAATGTCTACAGATCTCTAAAGTACACCAAAAATATGTTCTAGGCAAAGGGACCACAAAACCTTTGGCTAGACAGAACAAATCCCAGAGCAGAATCTTTAGAAATGAAATTAGTTATAAAGAAAATCTCAGAAAGAACAAAGGCGGCAAAATGGAGAACCAATAAACAACTCAAATATTAAAAACAAAAAACGGAAGCAAACATTCCCATAATAGTGACAGAATTTTAATGGGCCACTGAAAGATCTGGGGACTCGTGTAAAAATGGTGCATACACACAAAAATGTTACATACATCCATTTCTATGCACACTTCACGATGTATAAAAACTAATAACTTTGCATAAAGCCACGTACATGTTCCTAGCAGCCTCACACCTTGTTTACACACTTTTCTGCTCGGTTTTACAAACTGGCAGCATCCAGCATCAAAGCAGTACTACTGTTTTTGTCAATTCCCTTCTTTCTCATGTAGGCATCCATGACGCAGGATTTATCAAATACACCAAAATTAATTGCATATCGTTTATAAATTTAATTCATTTGATTGTAATCATTCTGTAACAATATAATGGTGCACAGAATGGCCAAACTATTCCAACAGCAATGGCTGGTTTAGAGTTGTTTGAAGCGATTGCAAATGAAAGAATTAGAATTAGAAGAGAGTAACATATTTATGGATAATGATGACTGATTTATAAGTCGATTTCCAAGAGTTATTCTGTAAGAGGAGTGTGCTGAACTGGCGCCAGCTTTGCAAAGGCGGACTTTGAGGAATTGCACTCTGCCTGCTCCTTTGCAAGTTCTGTCCACTCACTGGGTTTTAGCCACAGCTTGCTGACCAGTTGGACATTTCACAATCATCAGAGTCTCGCCATGCCAGCTGTATGGAATGGTATTATCTGTTTGTCATCCAGGTATGTAAGCTTTCCTTACACTGTGATTGAACTGGGAAATTTCAAAACAAATTCACAGCAATGTCCGGTTTTCCAAATATAAAAGGAGTGTTCAACTACACGCACTATTGCATCAGCTAGGGATTTATCACCAAAAGAATGAGCTGCCATTACATCATCTATATTTAGCAGGAGAGCCTATAAAATTGGAAATCTTGCACTGTTGCACATGCTTCCCCCCTCCAACTTTTGCAGCAAAAGGCAAGCAGTTCTTTAAAGATAGAGAGTCACCTCAAAGAGCATCTATATTGTGTGGCACTCTGCGCCAATGCAACACTATAAAGACATCTTCAGATAATAAATGTGCTTAAGCAAATAGAAAACATTTACACTCTATTAACATGCTGGACCATCCACTCTATTAATGTGCTGCTCTATAGTCCACAGAAAATGTGTCACATTGTGCAAGCATGTAGCATGGTTCATAATGTGGCACACAATAGTGGCTTACCCATACCTGAAGAGATGCAGTATGATGAACCTGACTCTGACCCATCAAATGATCAGTCAAATCGGACAGCATTACAACTTCGTTTGAATATAATTACCAGAATGTAAAATGGCTCATCAGATGCAGCATGTATTTTTTTTAACCATTTCATTAAACCTGTAGTCAACAGCACATAGTACAGCCCTTCTATTCCTTAGTTCATTGGCCACATCTCTTACAGCTGGGGTAATCAAACTAGGTAGGTTTTTGTTCCAACCAGATTCATAATCAGTGACAACATCTGATAACACTGATCTCATTTAATTAGTTGTATTTTTTTCTCTTATTCTATATTCAAAAGAACACAGTAGCATGATTTTTACATTTATATGACAACTAGAAATATTTCTGCTTTTGCTACAGATTGAAATGCTTAACTCCATTTTGTTGATGTCATTATACATTAGGTCCATAAACATTTGGACAGAGACAACTTTTTTCTAATTTTGGTTCTGTACATTACCACAATGAATTTTAAATGAAACAACTCAGATGCAGTTGAAGTGCAGACTTTCAGCTTTAATTCAGTGGGTTGAACAAAACGATTACATCAAAATGTGAAGCAACTAAAGTATTTTTTTTAACACAATCCCTTCATTTCAGGGGCGCAAAAGTAATTGGACAAATTAAATAACTGGAAATCAAATGTTCATTTCTAATACTTGGTTGAAAACCCTTTGCTGGCAATGCCAGCCTGAAGTCTTGAGCTCACGAACATCACCAGATGCTGGGTTTCCTCCTTTTTAATGCTCTGCCAGGCCTTTACTGCTTTCAGTTGCTTTTGTTTGTGAGCCTTTCTGTCTGAAGTTTAGTCTTCAACAAGTGAAATGCATGCTCAATTGGGTTAAGATCAGGTGACTGACTTGGCCATTCAAGAATTTTCCACTTCTTTGCTTTAATAAACTCCTGGGTTGCTTTGGCTGTATGTTTTGGGTCATTGTCCATCTGTATCATGAAACACCGCCCAATCAATTTGACTGCATTTAGCTGGATTTGAGCAGACAGTATGTCTCTGAACACCTCAGAATTCATTCGGCTGCTTCTGTCCTGTGTCACATCATCAATAAACACTAGTGTCCCAGTGCCACTGGCAGCCATGCACGCCAAGCCATCACACTGCCCGACTCCACTGTGTTTTACAGATGACGTAGTATACTTTGGATAATGAGCTGTTCCACGTCTTCTCCATACTTTTTTCTTGCCATCATTCTGGTAGAGGTTGATCTTGGTTTCATCTGTCCAAAGAATGTTTTTCCAGAACTGTGCTGGCTTTTTTAGATGTTCTTTAGCAAAGTCCAATCTAGCCTTTCTATTCTTGAGGCTTATGAGTGGCTTGCACCTTGCAGTGCACCCTCTGTATTTACTTTCATGCAGTCTTCTCTTTATGGTAGACTTGGATATCGATATGCCTACCAAGCCCTGGAGAGTGTTGTTCACTTGGTTGGCTGTTGTGAAGGGGTTTCTCTTCACCATGGAAATGATTTTGCAATCAACTACCACTGTTGTCTTCCGTGGACGTCCAGGTCTTTTTGCGTTGCTCAGTTCACCAGTGCTTGCTTGCTTTCTTTCTCAGGATGTACCAAACTGTAGATTTTGCCACTCGTAATATTGTAGCAATTTCTCGATGTTTTTTTTCTGTTTTCGCAGCTTAAGGATGGCTTCTTTCACCTGCATGGAGAGCTCCTTTGACCGCATGTTGTCTGTTCACAGCAAAATCTTCCACATGCAAGCACCACACCTCAATCAACTCCAGGCCTTTTATCTGCTTAATTGATAAGACATAACGACGGACTTGAACACACCTGCCCATGAAATAGCCTTTGAGTCAATTGTTTAATTACTTTTGAGCCCCTGAAATGAAGGGATTGTGTTAAAAAAATGCTTTAGTTGCCTCACATTTTGATGTAATTGTTTTGTTCAACCCACTGAATTAAAGCTGAAAGTCTGCACTTCAACTGCAGTTGAGTTGTTTCATTTGAAATTCATTGTGGTGATTAATGTACAGAACAAAATTAGAAAAAAGTTGTCTGTCCAAATATTTATGGACCTAAATGTATTTTACCCTTTCTCTATGCAATTCTCCCCGTTCGGTGCATCTTATTAATGATAATTAAAAGTGAGCAGAGCAGACACCATGACAAACAACACTGAATAATCAAAGTAGGCTGCAACTACTTTAGCGTCAGACCCACTGATTAGTAAATAATGGATTAATTAAAAAATGAGAACACCTGGAAAAGTAGAATGAAAATCAAGATGAAAAAATTGTTAAAAAGATGAAAAATACATTATTGGCATATATAACTGCTTGGTACTTTTTTTTTTTTTAAACCAAACTTAGTTTTCTAATTTCTATATTGTTCCCAAAACACAGAACTTGGAGAAATAACAATTCATTTAACTAGCCCAGGAGTGCAATTAAAAACAGAAATTGGCTGGAACAAAAACCTGCAGCCACAGTGGGTTCCCCAGGACCGAGTTTGTGAAGCACGGTCTTACAGCATCCTCTATTGCATTTTGTGACCCCAGAACAGCATCCATCAGCAGACAGCCAGATGGTTACCCACCGGGTTCTGAAGCATAGGTGTGTGAGCAACCAGTGCCTGATGATGTGCTGGGCACAGCAACACCAACACTGCGTAAATTTGTGTTCTCACAGCACAGGGGGCAGCGGTTGTAACAGTGTCTGAACCAGAATAAGCAGACAGTGGACTGTGACTCACCTTTTCAAGTTAATTTTGATATTTGACCAATTTTTTTTTTTTTGCCACTGTGCGACTTTCTGAATTTGAACTTTCAAGTGTTTCTCCACTGTGTATCACTCAATCAACTTCCTTTTGCTGCTTACACCACTGCTTAAGCAAACAAATAGTACATTTTTCCTTGCCTCCACCTTGTATTCGTTGAAATTCTTTTTTCCACGTGCTATTGCCATTGTCTTTTATCAAAACACTGAACAGAAGGGCCTTTATATATTGATGTATAAATATATCATTATAAATATATACATTCAAATATGCGAAAATCGGGGAGAAGTTGGGGCGGGGCTGTAGGTGCATGCATGTGCATTCAATTTCACGTTCATTGGGATTTATAAAGGGGAACTGCATGAAACTTGGTGTACACAGTTTTATGCATCTGGATTAGTTTGTGCATATGCATATTTCCAGTTTTGTTTGTACACCATGTTTTAGTGTGAATTCTACTAATGGCGTTATACTGTACATGAGGCCCCTGCTCTCCAAAGGCTGGGGCAGTCCTTCAGTGGTTTCATCAGGGTGGTCTCACCTCTTGGGGCTCCACCAGAAAGTATCAAGCCATAGTAGAACACTACATAACACACAGAAGCACAATAGGTAACAATTAAACAATTTAAGAAAACAATCAAATCATTTTACATACAAGAGAACAAGAAACAGAACTAACGGAACATAGAAATATAATAAAAAACAATGAGAACATTAAACAAAGCAAAGGCAAACCCAAGCCAGGGATGTAACAGGCTCTGGGGGCTTTGTGTTAGGGACATACAGTGAAACATGAGCCACGGGTGGCATTGCTTAGAGCTGACTTTGAAGATACTAATCAAAAACCTGGCAGACATGAGAACAGGATCACAGGAACAGAGCTCAATATACCCAGTTGTACCTAGACCAAAATGTAGGGAACACACAAAAAAGTTGCCAAGCAAATACAAAATTAAAAGCTCAATAAGAAAACACCAAGAAAAAACAAAAGATAAAAGGAAAAACAACAAAAATGCAATTCAGAGGTACAAAGAAAAACGACTACCACCCTCTCCTCTCAGACAATACTTGTCTTGAGATGGTTTTAAACTCCTGCTCCCAGTTACATCTGGCCAGGCCGTGGACTCACTTCTATGGCTGGGAGGTGTACCTTGTCTAGTTGCAGGGATGTGAAGCTCAGCCTCCTTCTAGTGGCAACACATGTTCCTGCACTTCTGAGTGTTCAGTAGCCCATCTTTTACAAAACTTGTCAGCTGCCTGTTTCCCAAAACTAATCCCCAACATGTACATTTTCTGACAGGCAAGAGGCCTTGTGGCCTTTTGCCAACCCTCAACAGCTTCTCTTTCTCTCTCACACTCCTTTTTCCTTGGACATTGAAGGAACCTCAGCAGCTGCTGGCTCTCAGTTCCCCTAGGATTTTGGAGAAATTTTCAATGACTTCTTGCTGGCACACACTGTGCACTTACTACATGGGTATCCCAGCCTGTTCACTTTTAGGGCACCACAATGACAAAGTTGGTGTCTTTCTCCCTCGTTTCTAGAGGATTCAGACATGGCAGTCTCCTTGACCCTGATAAACTGGTGCCATCCAGATGGTCCCTAACAATATACTGTAAATAATGCCCGCTTCAGTGTACGCAGTCTTTCTGAAGAATGGGATATTCTGTTTAAAAATAACTGTATCACATCTCTAAGTTTGCTTGTTAGCTGGAAGAATGTGATATTAACATTTTTGCAATGTTGTAAGCACCAAGGAGTGCCTCACCATTCATCCTGCTTCAGTTCAAGATGAAACAAATGAAGTAAGAGGACTTACAAGGTTCTCTAGTTGGAAAGATCAAAATATCAAATGACTGATCCAAAATATCATCAAAATTCCCAGGGCAAAAATTAGGTCAGAACCAAAGTAGACAAAGTGAAGACTTCCCCACCAAAGTTAAAGAAACAAAATATTTTGTTATGTAGTAGCTTAGAAAACTGTGTTACCACCACGTCACCTTTTACACCATCCCTGGGATCAAGCAGGCAACAACAAATGTTGTTTTGTTATGGCATGATCCTTGGATGACTCTTTTCTCCCTTTCAGACTCTTTACTACGTAGACCTTACCACAATGCCCTACGTCTCATGTTTACATCCTTGTGTTTTTAATCTGACCAGTCGTCACTGTCAGGGTTGACTGCTGTAGGACTTTTATAGCCCTCCTTTCTTTTACATCTAAAACTCCAAACAATTAGACACAGTACCAGAGCAGGCAGGAGATTAACCTACTTTTTATTCACCGATTAATTTAAGGATTTCAATTAGTAAAACTGTTGACAAAATAAAATCGGTTCTTATAAGCAGTAAATCTTGCATCTAATATGCTCACCACCAGGTGGCTCCCTTGTTGAGTTGCATTGTGGTGAGCTACAAGGGATCCTGCTCCTTAGCCAAACAATGCAGGTTCATTTTTCACCACTGGCAGTTCACACAGTGCAAATCTGTGTACTGAGTATGCTTTATGGTGCAAATCCACAGCAGTACACTTGGTGACAAGGGTGGGATCTAAATAGTGGACGGCTGGAGTGTACCAACGGTGTTGCTCCGAATTGGTGGGGGCTAACGTCAACAGGAAGTACAATGCTCAGTATTCAAAAGTGATATCTGCATGACTAAGACTTAGCTCATGCTGTAAGGAGACTGCTTCTGAGCCAGGCATTGCAGGTTTGCTGCACACTCTTGATCTATGTAATGATATGCAGCATACAAGATGGCAAAAAATACACTAACAGTCCAGGAAAAGATCACACTAGCCTGCCTCAAAATATGCCTCATCCCAGGCAGCATGACATCCAAATTCAACAAGTCTTAAATGTCCAGGCCCAAAATGGGGACCAGTTTTAAAAATTCAACAACAGAATTAACATTCTAAAATATACATAAATGCCCTTAAAGGGGGAGGGATAACCTCAAACATCTGGCTTGAGCATACAAGGATGAGTCAAAAAACTTTTAAAATAGAGAATTACAGTAACTTTGATAGACAAAAGAAGCTTAAAAATGGTCAAAAAGGCAAAATCTAGTAAAAGGCAATACAGGGCAAACAAACTCAAATTGCTAACCAATGACAAAATCCAGAAAGTAGAAAAAATATCTAACCTCCATTAATGCTATATTTACCCTTATAAAAACAATTAAAAATACTGAACGTTTTTCAGCAATAAAAAATGCTACTGTGCTGTCACTTATGTCTAAGTTGCTCACTTGTTCAATTATACGCCATAAATAAAAAACAAAACCATATATGAAAAACAACTTTCCAAAGGTGTTGTCAAAGTTTAAATTCAAAACCTTAAGACAGCTAGCCAGGAGTCAGAGGTCTCAAAGAAAGAAACAACGGTGACAATAAACTGCTAGAAAAAAAGCAGACTTGCCATGGCACTGCAGTCTATTAGAACACGCACACAGCCTCGCTCAGCTTTTACTTAGAATAACAGTGAAGTCAGGACTGAAGCTACCCAATCTTATATTGTAAATACTGGGTCCGACTTGAAAGCTTCCTCCTGCTTGGAACAAATCACTTCTGTAAATGAATGGCACCCATCCAAGATGACCAGTGGGTCTTACACAGAGGGCAGTGGGTCATTTTTCTATGACATGGCTTCCTTGTGTAGTACTCTCATCAGCTGTCAATGCAGAGAGAGGGAAGATCCGACGATGTATCATTAACAGCATGAACTACAAAAACTGTGCCCTGCAAATGTTTTCCCAAAATTAGCTGTCAAACTTTTATTCATTCAGAATATTAAACTTGCAGCATTATTAGACAAGTTCAAAATATTTATCTATAGAAAAGGAAATTGAATGATAAACAGAGCAAGCTATTAGCAAACTGCTAATGATTATCACTTGGGCTGCTATCCACTGCCAAGATTTTTAAAGATGGAACATACACAAAGGCTCATGTCTGTGCTCATATTACAAGACATTTCCTAAGGCAAGGCATCGGGTCAACAAAGAGCTCAACTGTTTCAGTTTGTCTAGAGGCAAAAACAAAAATATATAAATAAAGTGTCCCTTGCTTATTTAGAAGGAGACAGCAGAAACCCTCTTAGCTCCTCAGACAATGTTTGCTCCACTTTTGGCATCAACTGCATGGGAGCACACAGGAGAGACAAACGTTCTCCAAGAAGCTACTTTTCCCCTTGAAACAAAGCATTTCCAGCTAATTATCCACTTCACACCTAATTAAAGGCAGGAAAAGGGGCAGCAGTTTGGCCAACAAAAACATAAATAATATGTGTAACTGAATACTGCAAGGAAACAGCAGGAAGTGAAACATATGGCACAGCACACAACAAGACAAAAAAAGAATGGGATTCTCATTCACAGGATAGAGTATCCATGGAAATATTGTTGGGATTCATGCCCAAGGCACTGAAAATATGTTACATCAATGCACTGCCTCACATAATAATGTAAAAACCTTGTTCCTGTCTGGATATTCTCAGAATTACACATGTGAAACAAATCTGTATATATTTCATGTAAAACTACAATTTTACATTAGTTAGCAGGAATGCTGGAGATGGAGTGATTGATGGACGCTTCTACAGTATTAGTAAGTTATATTAATAGTATTAGAAGTATTTACTGACTTACATTTCAGGCATGACTAGTTCCATTTCACAGGTAAAGTGACTTGACTATACACATACATACATACATACATACATACATACATACATACATACATACATACATACATACATACATACATACATACATACATATATATTATAAAAAAAATCTTGGGAGGAAGACTAGGGAGACGAGATGTGATCTTCTCGGAAGACAATTTAACGTCACGCGAGAGACTCTTTAACATCAAGCGAGACAAGGCAGTGAGACAACATTTAAAACAAGTTCACGGACATGAAAAGATACAAAAGCAATATTGTTTATATATATATATATATTTTTTTTTCAAATACCCACAGCTCCAAGACAATGATCATTTAGACAACTGACCCTTCTGTTCCATGAGTTATAAAAGCAAGGAGGAGTCTCACACAGGAGATTACAAAGCTCTAGCCTTGAAACCTGACTCCAGTCTAGACCCATTCAACTACAGCCTAAGGCTACATTTTCCTTTTTTTCCTAGTTTGAGCAAGTTTATTATACTAAATATTAATATTTAATACTTAATATTCGGAATCAAAATTTCATTGACCAATGACTATATAGCAATAACATGACTATGCAACAACAGTCTCAAAAGTGAGAAGTCAAAATGCAGAATACAAAATGGAAGTGTCAGAAAAACAATAAAATTAATACACCAGTAGAAATACACAAAGAAAATTCCAAAAATACATCAAATCCAGGACATCTAAAATGGTGATCAACCACCACAGGAGTATGCCTTGGATTCTCTTGATAACATTAATCCATTCATTCACACATCTATTCAATCACTGATCCCACCTATTCCAATTAAGAATCAATCCCTGAAGAAGAAAGCACCCCATTACAGTGTCCACTCATTCAGACAAATTATGGTCATCATGCTATCTTACTTGTAAGTCTTAGTGATGTGGGTAGAAAATGAAGAATGTCATTTTCTAACCTCCTTAATCCAGACCAGCATTGCACTGGAGTTGGAGCCAATCCCAGCAGGCATACGGTACACCATGGACAGGACATCAATCAATCAACATTTATTTATATAGCACATATTCATACAAAAAAAATGTAGCTCAAAGTGCTTTACAAAATGAATAGAGAAATAGAAGACACAATAAAAGATAAACATAAGTCAACATTAATTAACATAGAATAAGAGTAAGGTCCGATGGCCAGGGTGGACATTAGTCAACCTCAAGGTGAGCACGCATACACACACACACACACACACACAAGAGCCAAGTTATTGTCACCAATTTACCTCACCTGCATGCTTTTGGACAGTGGGAGGAAACTGGAGCACAGACAAAACACATGCAGACGCAATGAGAACATGCAAGTTCTACAGTGGGAGCACCTGGGACATGAACCTTGGTCTCCTCACAGCCAAAGGAACAAAATAAACAGACAGTGTACCAAAAAAAACCAAAACAAACTTAATTTTATATATTCTTTACATTGTGAGAGTTGCCATAATTAGTGTTGCAGAGTAAAGGTCACAATGAAAATATAATCAAATGCAGCACTGATCCCATCATGACAAGTTAAAAAAAGAAACAAATGCAGCTAATATGTTTAGCACACATAGTACTTTCACATGTCACTTAATCCACTGTGATATGGCTACTCATATTTAACCTGGCATTCAGGCTCTGTTCAGCATGTAGACATAATATGATGATAGTGGGCTACAGTTCAAAAAGTATTCATCAGTGGCAGCCTTGGAAATAAAATGTGGGATACTATGGGCTCCTTTTGCCTCTGAGTGTAGGATACATGCGACGTGTACTTGTGTGCCTGAATGAGATTTGAAACTTTATGTCTTGAGGACCAGAGATCTGTATCCACAAACAGAACTTCACTTCCCTCTGCTGGAAATAATTGAATTAGTGTATTAATTGAATTGTTAAAGACAAAGCAGCTGACATTAAGCCAGTATGAGACTAAAGAAGAAGAATAAGAAGAAGAAGCAGCACTTTAGTAATTATCCACTCCCAGCTGCAGTGTTTCCACCGCACCCGCACAGATAAGAGGTTTACACATAGATTTCTGAAATTACACTGAAAAGCATATTAGCCCACCCGGACACAGCCATCTGTCAAAGTGATGGGAAATTTCATTTGGAGCCGGTGGCGGAGACACGTTAAGAAGGGCTGCTCTGGCCAGACCACCAAGGCACTAGAGAGGCGTCAGGAATTAAATAAAAGAAAAGGCCCATTAGACAGTTGAGGTCAGCTGAGGGATAAATATTTACCTGACAGAAAAAAGAGTAGTGTGGGGGCCTAAAGAGGACAGGGAGTTTGGGAGGGGGGGTCTGGGTTTACAGAGGGGTTATGGGATGCGGGTGGAGCTGGAAGCACATCATCTAAATGACTTGGGTAAATTCGTTGTAATTTATGACTGCCTACATGGCAGACACTTTCAGATATGAAGAACATCACCTAAAGCCAGGGGCAAGTGCTTTTCTTTATGCTTCCACCACACATTAGGTAATAGGTGGGCACAAAAAAAATGCAGGAAGCAGAGAGGCAAAGAATATTTACAATAAGTTTAAGTGTACAAAGGTTATGTCAATCCATAAAAAGAGCAAAGCGGAAGGATTAAAGAGCAAAGAAATTACACCAATAAATGGAAGGCGTGCAGTGCACTGAAATATCCAAGTAAAGACTGTGCTGTCACACTACATCAAAAGGGTTAAGAAAAGCACAATACAGGAACTGTGTAAGTGGGACAAAGTGTCGAGCTCTGACAGTAGCTGTCTAGGATCAGCTACAGTGAAGTGGCCTTGGATTTTTATTGCACATTATTCTACACCATAGTTTTTAACTTAAAAGGAAAAGGGTCTCATATTTTCCAAAACTATTTTTAGTACAGATGAAGTGTGTGAGACCTGTGAGGAAAGGCTTTAGTGGTCATACTGACTTTGTTTCATTTTTTCCTCTGGTAGTGTAAGAATGCCCTGCATTTGACCAAGGGTAACTACTATAGAAAAATTACCAAAATGAATAAACTGCCAGCATGCTTTAGTAACTAGTGAGAAAAGAGCAAATCCAAAAGACTCCCAAAGTGCAGCTATCCCAACTCCTAGCTTCCATTTTGACTGACATCCATTACGTACAGAAATGTGTTGGTGGAATATAGCTTTTTGAGCAACAGGGGACACATCTATTTACAGGGATATATGGAGTAGATACTTCTCAAACCAGAAACTGGTACAAGGTCAGGGCTTCAAGTGCCTTCACAAAGTCTTCAGAAACTTCTCTTTCTTCACATTTTGTTATGTTGAAGCCTTAAGCTTTAAATCGTTTAAATTAATTTATCTGCACATCAAGCAACATTCTGAATGACAAAGCAGAAACATTTGTAAATTTATTAAAAATACAAAACTGAAATATCATATTGACACAAGTTTTCAGACACTTTTCTTGGGCTCAGGTGGATCCCATTTTATCATTGACATGTTTCTACAGTTTGTTCGGAGTCCACCTGTGGTCAATTCAGTTGATTGGACTGATTAGGAAAGGCACACACCTGTCAATAGAAGACACCACAGTTGAGCTAAAATCAAGCCATGAGGTCAAATGAAGAATGTGTAGAGCTTAGAGACAGGATGGTGTTGCAACATAGATCAGGGGACAGGTGCAGCAATAAAGAGTCCCAAGAGCATAGTGGCCTGTATAATTCTCAAATGGAAGAGGTTTGGAACAAACAATACTCTTCCTAGAGCTAGTTATCCAGCTAAAGTGAATAATAATCTTGGGAGAAAGACCTTGGTAATAGAGGTGACCAAGAGCCCAATGGCCATACTGGCTGAGCTCCAGAGAATCTTTGTGGAGATGGAAGAAACATCCAGAAGGACAACCACCACTACAACTCTCTAAATATCTGGGCTTTATGACAGAGAGGTCAGACAGAAGCATCCTTCAGTAAAAGACACGTGGAGGTCTGTTTAGAAGTTGCAAAATGATACCTAAAAACTCTCTGACTGTGGGGAAACAAGAATCCTTAGTCTGATGAAATCAGGACTGAACTGACCCTCAATTCTAAGTATTATGTCAGGAGGAAACAAGGCACCAATCAACTGCACAATACCATTCCAACCATGAAGCATGGTAGTGGTAGTATCAGGGACTGGGAGATTAGTCAGCATTGAGGGAAAGCTGAGTAGATGCAAAATACAGAGATATTTTAAATGAAAACGGACATCAGACTAACTGAAGCTTCCAACAGAACAAAGGCAATGCCCTTGAGTTGCCCAGCCAGAAATTGGACCTGAACTCAATCAAACACCAACAGACTCCATACAGCTTGACAGAGCATGAGGATCTGCAAAGAAAAATCCCCAAAACCAGGCAAGTAAAGCTTGTTACGGCTAACCCAAAAAGACTCCAGGATGGAATTACTGCCAATGGGGTTTCCACAAAAGTACTGCAAAAAGGATTTCAATAATTGTGTCAATGGGATAGTTCAGCTTTTTATTTAAATTTCTTTTTTTTTTTTGCCTTGTCATGCAGGTGTATTGAGTGTTGCTTGATGAGGGTAAAAATTAAAATGAAGCAATTTTAGCATAACAACATAAGTAAAAAAAAAAAAAAAAAAGTGAAAGGATTTAATAGTTTCTGACAGAGGCCGTGAATGATTAGCCATGTAATTGTCAAAGGCAATGCAATTCTTAAAAGCTACAGTGAGCTTGGAGTGTTATAAGGTGACACTCATTGGTCAGAAGTAGTGAACTCATCTGCAAAGAGATGCAAATTTACCAGGCAGATGACAAGGAACCTTTTGGTGGATCTGGCAGGCCATCTTCACTTGTGAGATTGAGGACATTTTCTAACAGTTTTAGATTGAGTAGGGTACTTAGATGCTTACAGATCAGGCCTTAATGCCTTCTGATGTACCCTCTTTTTTCTTAATGCATGTATTGCCTGCCCACATATGTTTATAATATGGGAATTGAACTTTTAATTGATGTCTAATGGTTACTTGTCTGATAATTATGGTAGCAGCAAAATATCAGTAAAAGGAGACACACAGTGCTGAAGGACCAAATCTAAATCCAAGAACAAGCAGACAGCTTTTTAAATAAGGACAAAGATGCCAGTGCAAACCACTGTTAAATGACTATTGAACACAGGTTGCAGGAATTAAACTACTGAATGTTTTAGCTGAAAACGGAAAAGGATATTATCCTTCATTTAAGATATTGATTCTGAATAACAGATACAACCAGCAGACATGTTTGAAAATAAACTGCTGCTATTGACTTAAGATCTGTGCAGGTGATTTTACAGTGGTCTGAAGAAAGGCTTTCGACCAAGTCAATGAGATCCACACTCTACACACACTAAGTCAAACAAATAATGGAAAGAATAATTAATAGGCATCATTTGTATTTGCACCTTTTGGCCATGATAATCAGCCATTCTTGTGTGACTTGCAAAGAAAATTATCCTGTTTATTCTGTGAATTTTTTAAAAACAGAAGGTCACTCACCTCCATCCCAAGATGTTCTCCTTCCCTACTTTCAGTTCATCTTCTCCTGTCAGAGGACTCTACTGTGACCTCACTGAAAGCTTTACCCATTCTGAGACATAAAGCAAAGCCATGCGCCAACTCAGGTTTGGAGAGATGTTTAACAGAGGAGCTGCTGCCAACAGAAAGAAAATTTTCAATGTTAATACTGGATCCCTGCTATAAGACAACCCAGACTAGTCATTCTCAATGAGTTTCACAACGTGCTGTCCTTTTAGTATGTGCAACTGACCCACACCAAACCCCTAAAAACCACAGGGGGGAAAAAAAAAACACTGACGGGGCAGTTTTGCTTCACTGCATAAAAGAAGTAAACCAGTAGGGGGCTTTTCAGCCGCGCAGACTCCAGACACAACAGTACAGATACAGTTCCAGGTGCCAATGAATAGATTTATTGTCACAGACACCTTATACACACTGCAACTCCAACAATATGACTCTTCCCTTCTCCCAACTCTACCTCCCCAGGTGAAGTGCAGTGGCTTCCTTCATACCAGACCCAGGAGTACTTCTAGTGCTATCTCAGTGCATCTAGGAAGCACTTCCGGATAATGTTGAACCTCCCCATGACAGGAAAAACTGCCTCCAGCAACACCCCTAGCAGCACATGAAGACCCTAAGGGCTAGTTTATAATTAACACTCAGAACACGCACACATCATGACTGCCACGCGCTCCCAGCGTTCATTTGACATGTCCTCTGAGCACGTCCTCAAAATAATGTGACGCGTGCGCAAGTTGCAGTACCAGCAAAAAGTCAGGGGGTGCAATGTGATCAAGTTGGAACGTGACATCAGAGTTTGTTTAATATCTACAGGCGACAGAAAGCTGCTACCCAGATCCTACAGTATCGATGTGCTTGCTTCAATGTTTGATGAATGTTTCGATGTGATGAAGCAAAATGTCGACATACAAACGCATTGGTGGTACTTTTATATTCAAGAGTCACATATTCCCCAACGTAATGACATGATACATTTTAAAAGTCTCAAATACCATCGTCCATGCCAATGTTTTTTTTTTTTTTGCACCTTCACAACAGCATCAGAAAGTATAGCAGTGCATTTGACTCAGAGAAAAAACATTAAGGACATGGTGAAAAGGTGTATTTTGTGATTAAATTAGAAATTTCGACTTTAATCTCAAGATGTCCACTTTAACCTAGTAGTTTATTATATCATTGAAGTAGACTGTCGTATACGTCATCTTAAAACCAGCCCAGTTGTTAATTGCTACATGCTTCTGGGGCTTCGTCCAGAATTGACAGCAGCAGCAGCAAGCAGCAATCGCCACACAGAACACATTAAATTTGTTATTCCAGCTCTCTGCACATTTAGCATCCTTTTACTTATACTTGATATCACTTTCGTGTTGAAATGTATTAAAGTATGTATGTTATATTTTACAGGTAAACCGTTAACTTTATTTAAGTAATGAATACTGTTAATAATCACACGTGTGTGGGCCGCATGGTGGCTGAGCAGTAGCGCTGCTGCCATGCAGGGAGTCAAGTACCTGGTGTTCCTTGCCTGGAGTTTGCATGTTTTCTTTGTGGATTTCCGCAGTGTGGTCCATTTTTCTTCCTTGGACATTTAGGTTTGGGGATTTTGCTACGCTAAAATGATGCTAGTGTATGTGAGTGGTTGTATTCAACTTGTGATAAGCTAATGCCCCATTCAGGGATTGTTTCTGCCTTGCACCCGATTATAGCTGAAAAATCCTTTTCGGAATTATTGTGGCAAGGTATCCTCAGAATTTAATGGGTGTTTCATGCAATTCACATCACAGTGAAGCTGAATGCTTTCTCACCGTGATATCTCACAGTGCCACCTGGTGGAATTTTCCAGATTTACATAAAGTACGTGCCCAAGTATAAACAGTACAACACTTGTGTAGCAGTAGCGTCCGCTGGAGCATGTGTTGTGTGAAGTATAAACCCATCCTAACAGGGATGTCCACTAAACTACAACTCCCATGAAACCCTGCAGGTTTTCAAACAGGATGCACACCAGCTGTTACACAAAAGCCCCTTGAACAGACTTACAGATTTGCTCCCTCTGGTCCCAATCAGGCGGTTTCCTCATTTCCCCAGTAGTTTTTTTTTTCTTCTTCTCAAAAATTTTGGATCAAAAATGTAAATGTATGTTTTAAGCCTGTCAACAAAAATTTGCTATGGAAATAAGTGTTGTTGTTGATGTATAAAAATACATGATCTAAAGTACAATGTATACATTTTTTTTTTGCCATATGATGCTCATCCATTCCTACATTTTCTAGATCCATTTCGTTTTTTTGGCAGGAAAGACACAGATAAAAAGTAAGTATGCTTGGCTACAAATGGCACCCTTACAATTACCAAGTAACTGTGCCACTCGGACATCTCCTCCCTCAGTATTTCTGAGCCCTGACACAACACTAGCCTGGATATCCCATTACTGCTGCCCCGGTTTGACTCTGCTATCATTCCTGAGGCCTATCCTGTAAAGCTGAGCTGATGGCTGACACAGTCATCCATTATGAGCACCCTGTAATGACCAGGTAGCAAATATGCACCTGAAAGCCCAAAGAGGGCCAGGGTGCCTGGACGTGCTTACGCAAAGGACAGCCCTCAACAGGATGTATAGCTATTCCTTCTTAAGGTAATGGTTTAGTCCCCTAAAAAATACAACTTTACACTTCCATTTATTTGCTTAGCAGACATTTTATTTAAAGTGACTTACAGCATAATCTAGTAAACATAAGTCAGCAGACTGTTTGGGAACAAGTGTGTCAGCACAAGGGGATGAAATCGGTTTCTACAAATGAAGAGCTCAAAACAAAAATAAGAGTTACAATTCTCAGATATACAAAACCTAACAGCTATCACTTGGTCGGAAATGTATCAAACAGGGAACACATTCAGTTTTGAGTGGTAGTGGGCTGCTCGTTCCACTCAAGACTTAAACATGAAAAGAAAACTTTCCTGGACAGTGGAGCCCACATACCAGAAGACTATGAAAGTCAGTTCTGGTTTGTGGTCCCTCAATGCAATTGCACTAGCAAATGACACTCTAATTCTAACATCTATTATTTTTTTGAAAGCTGCAACCAACCAGTATTTCTTCTGCACATCATTGGGGACCCAAGCTGACAAACAGTCAGCACAGCCATAAAGTAGGAACAAAAAGTAGCGGGCCCATTAGTGTCATCTCATACACAAACGGTATTAGGAACATGGCAAACTCAAAAAGAACATATAAAAAAAACTTGGAAAAATTCAGAGGGCATCCATGCTGCCAAGTATGCAGTGCTACTGTCCAGTAATAGACCTCCAAATGATTTGTTCCAGACTTTTATTAATGAATGGTGGCTTTAACGGTGATGTCTGTTCAAGCTTTGTGCAGCACCAGTTTTGTTTGAAGTCTTAGTTCTATCATGCCTGGTGATTTGTTTTTCTGGTATTCTTGCCCCTTCTGCTTTTAGCTAAAGAATTGTGGGAGAGTATCAGAGTGCAAACATTTGTTTCATATGCAGCTGCATTAAATGCATTACAAGCCATTATAACAGCACACCAGTGTGACGTAGCAGACACAGAGGTGGTAGCTCATGCCAAATTTCTCACAATGCTGTTATGATCAGCAAAGACAGATGGAGTTACTCTATCTGACAGTCTGTTTACACTGTGGCCAACATGAGTAAAAGCCCTTTTTTATTTAGTAAATCTGTTAATAAATAAGCAGGGGTCTACATAGCAGGAAGCCGAAACCAAAACTGTCACCAGAATTTTCAGTATGAGAAATAAAAAAAGAATTACAACCTGCGATATTCAGAGGCTTGCCTGTGCAGACTGCCTACTTATTTCCATGTTACACTGCTCCATATGTGCCACAAAACGAAAAAACACTATTACAAAACATAAAAAAAACAATTCTACAGAAAAGTACTATTGGAACCATAAAGATGTCCTTAATGGTCCTAACTCTAGTCTAGAAATGGGAAAGTGATAAATAAAGACAAAGTGCAACAAGTTTAAGTATTTGTTACACTGTGCTGATGAATGCACAGCCAAGAAGTTCAAAACATTGCATGGCAAAAACACTTTTGTGCACAACCTTCTTTGATAAAAAGGCTGCATAAATGAAGCAAGACGACTACCCGGACTTTAGGGTATCTGAGTGACTTTCCACTCACCTCTAGTTAAGCTGTGTTATGTTCCTACCAGGTTTTATTCAATGACATATTTTATGTATTATAAAAGATAGCCCAGCCACAGACAGACACGACAGCACAGTTCAAAACACACGGGTGTATTTCTGCTTATTATTTATAATTTGGTTCCCGACACTCACAACAACAACATTTATTTATATAGCACATTCTCATACAAAAAGTAGCTCAAAGTGCTTTACATAATGAAGAAAAGAAAAATAAAAGACAAAATAAGAATTTAAAATAAGACAACATTAGTTAACATAGAAAAGGAGTAAGGTCCGATGGCCAGGGTGGACAGAAAAAACAAAAAAACTCCAGACGGCTGGAGAAAAAAATAAAATCTGTAGGGATTCCAGACCATTAGACTGCCCAGTCCCCTCTGGGCATTCTACCTAACATAAATGAAACAGTCCTCTTTGGATTTAGGGTTCTCACAGAAGGACTTGATGAAGATGGTCACGTAGACTTCTGGCTTTTGATCCATCCATCATTGTTGGTGCATCATGATGCTTTGAGTAGGTGGTGGTGGCGCAGGCCGCCACCACTAAGAAACCGGAAAAAGAAACGGAAGAGAGAGTAGGGGTCAATATGGATTTTAGAGCCACCATGAATAGTTATTATAATGAATTGATCATACAGAGTATCAGGATTAAGTTAAAGTGAAGTTATGAGAAGGCCATGTTAAAGTAATGTGTTCTCAGCAGTGTTTTAAAGTTCTCTACTGTAATTCCTATTGGCAGGCTATTCCAGATTTTCGGTGCATAACAGCAGAAGGCCGCCTCACCACTTCTTTTAAGTTTAGCTTTTGGAATTCTAAGGAGACACTCATTTGAGGATCTGAGGTTACGATTTGGAATATAAGGTGTCAGACATTCCGATATATAAGATGGAGCGAGATTATTTAAGGCTTTATAAACCATAAGCAGAATTTTAAAAGTCAATCCTGAATGACACAGGTAACTAGTGTATTCTCACGATTCCTCAGTCCTTTTAACATTCGTCTCGCTTCAGCCACCTCCATCTATCTCCTCCCGACTCCGGCTCGTCCACTGGAGTGAGGCGGCCTCTTTTATCTTGCCCCGGATGTGCTCTAGGTGCTGATGATGGTCTTCCAGCAGCACCTCCTGGTGTGGTGGAAGTGCTGCCCTTGCGCCCGGAAGCACTCCGGGCATACAGTTCCTGGAGTTGCAGTACTTCCTCGTGTGGCGGAAGCGCTGTCCTCCAGGGCTCAGAAACCATCCAGGCAGCCCCTTGGTTGGACCACAGACCCCCACAGGGCTGCGCCTCCCAGCTCCGTAGTCGTGGTCCTGGATGGAAACCGGGGGGCTGCCCTTTTGCGTCCAAGGAAAACACTGCCCCCTTCCCGGTCCTTCCCTGACCCAGGCGTCCCGGTGGGGCAAGGTCCCTGGCCACCTGCCACATTATATTAATTGTTTTTGTTACTTTAAAGATTTTTCATTTTTTATGTCATTTCAGGTCATTTTTTTAGTATTTACAAAGTGACAGTTTGGTGAAATACACTCTAGTGAGGACAACTAAGCAATGGACTTAACTTCGCTATTCTAAGTCGCAAGTTTCACTTAAATACTTAGAGAAACTTTAGATAAAAACTACTGGTCCTGCATGCCTTAAGTAACTTACTTACAGTATCATAAGCAGCATTGAAAAGAGGTTGCCTGGACACGCTTATTACACAAAAAAAAAAACCAAACAAGTATTCTACAGCGAAGAAGGTACGGCTGAGAGTGGCCACTCGGACAGCCAACAGATTGTGTGCCTGTAAATTTTCATCCTGGTGTTACTGAGTTGACAAAGCAGACCTCAGAACTTGTCACAGCCATCTGCAATGTCACACAATGAAGAGCACTATACAAAAATAAACTGAATTGAAATGCAGCACTGTTTAATAGGATTCTTGTGAATTTGTAGGGCACCAATCAGACATTCAAGTGTTCAGCCACATTCCCCGTTACAGTGTCTGTTTTCTAATCTTTTACTTTATATTATCAACACAATTACAAAAATGACAAAATTCTCCAAATTAGATTGCTTACTTACAGGATGCATATTTTTTACTTTTTTTCTACTCAATGCTGTTAGACTACGCTACCCAAAGAGAGTTGTTAAAAGACAGACAGACAAATATGAAAGACACTATATGACAGATGTGGATTTCAGCAAATCCTTCTACTGTTATACATGACATAACAAGTACGACTTTCATCAGTTTACTTACTCACAAAAGGTTAGCTAAGCTTGGTCATACTTTGTTAAAATATGTGTTTTGTGTGGTACTTGTTTCAATACTGGTTTGTTAACTGATGTTTACAGGCACAGGATGACAAACTAGACTGGTGAAAACCAGTGGTTATCTGAGTTAGTAAAACATTTTGTTAAATCATTGCATGATTCCATTTTCTTTTGGCATATCAACTGCTTCACAGCATTTTATTATTTAATTATCAGTGTGGATGGATGCAATTGAGCAGGTTTATTGTAATATGTTTTTTTGATTCATTAATATAAATCAAAAGTATGATCTCATGAGTGATTAAGCAAAATTTGAATTAACAGGATAACTAAAGCTTCTGAAGCACCATACACATACTGCACATTTGAATATGCCTGTCCCTCAATCAAAAGTACTGTATATGTGTTTTCTCAAAATAGAGAGTGCTGAAGACGAAGCCCTAAAATGTTAAAAAAGAGAATTTCTTGTACAAGATGTACTGCTGTGGTAGCTATTAGTTAAAAATAGGACATTTGGCCCAGTCCTCCACTGCTCTTACAAACCTGTCCCAATTGCCCGCCAAAAAACTTGTTTAACTGTTAAAACATCCAGACACACTCCTGCTTAGATGACCATCTGATTTTCTTGCCCAGAGATCTTCATATCAGTGAGGAGAGCAAATGACTGACATGGCATCATCAGTGGAGCCACCATTGTTTCTTTTTGTGCTGACTTTTCAGATAGACAGTTGGCTCGGAGTTTCCACTCCTGATAACACATTGCAATTCAAGCCAAATTTAGCCAAGCTACACATGAATGGTCTTGACATCCAAAATCTGATGGAACGCATGTGTGATTGCACCCACATGTGAAATGAGTAAGGGAGACAGACGTAAAAGAGACAGAGTCGTTTTTAAGTGCAACTCTACAAATGTAGCCGCCATGGTTTCTGACACTGATATTTGGGATAAATGGCCTGGGCTTTCCTGTCTCTCCGCATTCCTTTGGAGGATAGTGAACACATTAAGCGTGTACTGACTGAGAACTCGTGTAATTACACATCTAGTGCATATGCACACACCAGCCCATTACACTGAATGCATCTGCCGCAGGGCTTTGTCCTCCACTCACCATCTCGCTGGTCCCATTACGGCCAGAGGAGGGGAGAGGACATAGAGTCACAGACCAAAGAGCCAAGTGTACTAATCTTAGGCCTATCTCATAAGCAGAATTCAGCTTTAATGCAGAAAAAAAACAGACATGGAGGGAAAGCCTTGCCTTGTAACTGCTTTATCATCCAGGCCTCAAAGATTTAATAATAAAACATTGCTTCATTAAGAGCGCTATATTATTGTACTAGCTGTGCTACTCGGCCAAGATGGGTTGAATCTAAGTGATCAAATGTAGACCTCAATGTTAATGTATTACATGTAGTAATAAAATGCATTGCATTTGTCATTCCAACTCATGCCGCATCACAAAAATTAACAGTTATAAAATGCATTATGACAAATGCTTGCAATGTGCTATTTGATTAGCACGACAAACATAATATACAGCTATGGTATTTGTAAAAACAGTGTCAAATGTTTGGGATGCACCATCTCTTAAAATGACAAAGATATAGCAACTGGACACAAAAATGCACACTTGTCCTTTTATTAAGGTGGATGCTTATATTCATATCTCTTCCCATTCCAGTAACTTCGTCTGTCTCCAATCTTGGAATCAAAATGGATACGTTCCTGAAAATGGATGCTCAAGTCAACAGCACAGTAAAATCCTGCTTTTTCCATCAAAGGCGAATCGCCAAACTCAAGCCTATTCTTTCTAACCACCTCCTGGAATCAGTAATTCATGCATTCATTACGTCCCGGCTTGACTACTGTAATTCCTGCCTTTTTGGTATCAGTAAAGCCACGCTTTCTAGACTCCAACTGGCTCAAAATGTGGGTGCAAGGCTTCTAACTGGAAGTAGCAGAATCCAACACATTTCACCGATTTTGAAAACCCTACACTGGCTGCCGGTTAGATTCAGAATCGATTTTAAGATTCTCCTCCTAACCTATAAGGCATTAAACGGTCTAGCCCCCGCCTATTTGAGTGTCTTGCTCCATTGTCACAATCCCCCTCGTGTTCTTAGATCCACAGATCAGCTGCTCCTAACCGTTCCCAAGGCACGTTTTAAAGCTCGTGGTGAAAGGGCTTTCTCCGTCTGTGCTCCCAGGCTCTGGAACTCCCTGCCCTTAGTGGTTAGGCAAGCCGCTTCAGTCGCCACATTCAAATCTCGCCTAAAAACGCACTTCTTCACATTGGCTTTTAATTCTTAACCTGTTTCATTTTCCACTTGCCTTTTGCTATTTTCTCTATTTTATTTGGTCCCTTGACCTGTTTTTAGTATCTCTGTTTTAATTCTCTCTTAATGTTTATTTTTAATATGTTGCTTTTAGTCCTGCTTGTTGTAACTGTACAGCGCTTTGGTCAGTTGTAATGCTGTGTTTTTAAGCGCTCAACAAATAAATATGGTATGGTATGGTATATCATGGAAAAGTACTGGAATAGCTGCTACGGCGCAGCCAGGGTTGTCACTCTGGCTAAAGTTCATGTCATGGTTATTTACAGGGTGAGACATTAACAGTTGCCAGGTTGCCATTGCTACCATTTTAAGGCAACTACCAACCACTTTTTGGCCCCTAGTTTCCAAGAATGTCAGCCACTTTAGTAGTGCACCAGTTTTTCAGCAGCAGATCAGAAATGGACAGTTGTTCCTCTTGATGTGTAATCAGCAGATCAGCATAGCACCTGGCAATTGCCAGTAAGTTTTAGGTTTAAAATAAACTGCAACCTGTCCTCGTGTGCACTACACTTCCTGGCTTTTCTTTATTCAACCGTCTGCCATGTAAGTGTGTGTGTGAACGAGGCGTGCACATAAGAGGAATGTTAAAAGTCTCCTTTAACTTAGATAGATGAATGTGAAAGGGCTGAAGAATCCCACAGAACCCGCGGGCTCTACAATATGTCTGCTGTACGGAATCATTTAAGCGTGTGAAGATGAAAGGTATAATAACTGCAACATGTACCAGAAAAATGTCAGCCATGAAGGAACTAAAGCAAAACACTGCATGCTGACACTCAACAACTGCCATTACAAATTAGGTAACGCAGCATCCTTATGACAGATTTGTTTACTTCTTTATGATTGCTTCTTTAAAATACTGCAATAGTAATGAAATTTATAAAACATTACATCCGTCAGAAAATCCATTGTAGTCAATGGTGGATCAAGCGTGACCCAAACGATAGAGGCAGTGTTAATAGTGTGTATAGCAGTTGTACAAAAACATGACAATTGGAAACTTTGCTTCTTTTATTAAAGTTAGGACTGCACTTTACTAAAAACCTTCACTGAAAAGATGGCCATTTTATGGCTGTTATGGCTCCATGGTCTTTGGCAGCATACTCAACTCAAAAACATCAACAATGAAAACGAGGATGAGCTGGGCAAATGAGGACACCGCAGTCTGCAAGAGTTTAGTGTAGAACGCTTCAAGTGCTTTTATGAAAACAAAGTGTTCAAAAAGAAAGTGCCACCATACTTATTAAATAAATAATCCATAAAATCAAGTTGATGTGTGGAGGTTAAAAAAGTCAATAAATAATCCATTAAAATGAGATTTAACTCCAGGCAAGTCCACTTTTAAAATAGCCACAAGCTTCAATGCAACTTCCTATCTCCAGCGTCTCCTCCGCTTATCCCATAAGTGCCTTGCAACACAAGGACACTTTGCCAATACATGCAATCAACCATCAAAAACCCAGCTCATTTCCTTACTGCCGCCACTTCCTGGCCTTACATGTGGGACCCCGAATGCGCTGCTCCTATTCCCACGCTGCCATTCCCCCAGCGTCTGTGGAAACCTATTCTGAGCGCAGGCCTGTTGAGCGCTAGTTACATGCTCCTCTCTATGGGACTCTCACCCAACCAGCCACTTCCATACTAAACAGCATCGCTACCAATCCTAACTTTCACTCTTTTTCATTTAACCTCCATTTCTTTATTCTCTTCTTTTGTCACCTGTCCAGGGTCCCTTTTAGTGTACTTGACATGGTCAATTCATCACTAGATAAGGGGATTTTCCCTGACTGCAATTGTTAAGCCCCCAGGCTCAAGAAAAATAATCTCTACCCCCCTGTCTTCAACAACTTTTGACCAATTTCTAACCTGCCTTTCTTAAGTAAAATTCTAGAAAAGGCCAATTTTAAGGAGCTAAATGATTACTTGAATAAACCTTCAATTCTTGACAAGTTTCAGTCAGGTTTTAGAACAAATCCTAGTACTGAAACTGCACTGATTAAGGTAGTAAATGATTTGTGGATTAATGCAGACAGAGGTTGCTTACCTATTCTTGCTCTTTAACACATGATTGCAAAATTTGACACCATAGACCACAGTAGTCTTATAAATCGCCTTAAACAACGGATTGGCCTCTTCTGCACCACCTTAAACTGGATTCAATCATATTTAACATTTACAAAATTCTTTGTTAGTTGTGGTGATTGTACTTTGGAGACCCAAGGTAATGTATATGGTGTACCACAAGGATCGATTCTGTATCAATTGCTCTTTTCAGTCTCCTTGCTTCCATTAGGTCAGATTATCTCAAAGCACAAAGGTGAGCTACCACAGCTATGCTGATGGCACAATGCTTTATTTAATCGATAATGCCTAAACCTCCTGGCCATCATACCTAACTTTTTTTCTTTTGTTACTTATTCTTTAACATTATTGCTTAATCTTATTTGTTTTTCTTTGCAAGTAACTTTCTCTTTGACATCTTGTAAAATACTTTGAGCTATATTGTTCATATGAAAATGTACTATAGAAAAACACGTTATTGTTTTATGCACCAATCAAGTGCAGGTTCTACAATCACCTGTGCAAAGGTGTGAATGAAGCACTTGACCGGTTTGCTTTTATTTACATGTGACAACATGATCAGCCAAGCAACCCATGCAATCTTGGAGAAGTGCATGCACATTCCCACAAGCACCTTATCCACCTGTATCCTGCATGCTCCAGGACTCCTATTTATTTAATTAAAATGTACAAGTCCATAAACCTCTCTCATCACAGGCAATTTATCATCAAACCCTAGCTAGATATAAAAAAGGCCTCAAAGAATCTTTATAAAATCAGAAGTTTTATTCTTAATAACGCTCAGACATAATGTGAAGCTCCACTGAGTGCAAAAACATAAAAGAACTACCCTTAGCAAACCAAGTCCGAAAGCAGAATCCAATCCATTGTCAAAAATTGCCCACAGGTTTGGAAATCCAGAAAAAAAAAAAATCACAATAGCGCAAGAAAATTACAATAGCTCACGGATCCTAAGCACATTCAGAATGAACTGGCAGCAACTATGGAAGACCATCTGTATTTATAGGGTGGAGGGCAATTCCTGGCAGAGTGTGCCAGGTGGCCCCACCTCTTAAGGAACCACCCGCAAAACAATCAGAACATAACACAGGCAGGTTAACTAGATAAACAAAAATCAAACAGACCCATAAGACATGGCAAGGTAAACATTTTTTGGAAGCTGTATGTTTAACTTTTTTTTTTTTTATATAAAGTTTCCGTTAATTTGGGGAAATGAAGGAACAGCTGACATTCTGGGTGTTTACTGATTTCAAAAGCTAAAACAAGCCCAGCGTGAGTCAACAATGATATGAGGGTTAGGCTAACTGATCTGCTTATTGTTAAAGTCAGGAGAGCTGAAGTAGCTGAGAATAAGTTAAGCTCTACGTGGTTTGCAGGGTGACAGGAATCGTCATAGGCAATACTTCAGCACACTCATAACATGTTCTTGTTCAGGGCTGTCAGACGTGCATAAACACACAACATGGCTGCAAACCTATTTCTTATGTGACTATGGAGCCACTATGCTATTGTCATACACTAATATTCTCATCCTTGATCTGAGGCTGCTTTTACACTCAAGCGGAACAGATGCTTTTATCATCTTATACTTCCTTCAGGCTACAGCATTCCATCAGTGGGTTTATACTGATAGTGATGCTGTCCCACACCACAGAACACCAGGACAGGCTGACAAATGAACACAACAAACTGAAAGAACAAAATTGTATCTCCAAACACTTTAAGACACGGCCAAATGAACTAATCAGAATCATACTAAGAGCATCGGCTAGGTACTCAGTTTGCACTATTCATGACATGCTCGTGAATGCTCATGCAATGTGTGTTTTTCACCTGTAATACAAGAAAACAAGGGCTTTAAATGAACTAAATTATAAAAGGTAGAAACAAAATCAGATACAAGCCCCACCCCCCAGTGTCCAACAACCCCAAATCTAGCTGCACCACATCACCCTGATGGTAGTAAACACTTATGATGGTCTATCAGCCTGCTGAAGCCCCTGTGAGCCCTGCTCCACACATGATCCTTTTTTTGAGCGTGTTGTCCCGCATTAGACAATTCTGCTGGATTGACTTGTTGACAGCATTTGATTGCTTTACTAAACACTGGAACCATGGGAATTGTCAGGGTATTTTGTACATCACCTAATACCCTGAATAGTCACCTGGACAGATAGTGGACTCGACAGTGCTTTGGATGTCAGCATGGAATAAAAATGGTTCAGATTAAATGTTACATGTAGGTTGGGTGCATACACTGATTACAGCTCGTTGCTGCACCCAACATACGACAAACCACCTGGATTAGGATCAGAGTTCAGCCGTGCATCGGGTGACACCTCAGCACCAAACTTAACAGTGTGAGGTGGTTTTTTTTTTTATTTTTATAACAGAAACTGGAGTGCCAATCCTGCCACCTACCCCCAAGATTTCCCTGCAAGTTGCAGGATCTGCTTGCTGGGCTGGATGCAGATTGATGTCATGTCCAGAACAGAACAATTGCAGGTTAAGGGCCTTGCTAAACAGCTCAACAGACTAGTGTCACTTCTGCTATTTTATGGAATTCGAACTGGTAACTTTTTGATTGCCAGTGCAGATTCCTAGCCTCAGAGCCACCACTCTGCATAAAAACATGTTTGGTTAAATTGTGACCAACAAGAAGCACGCTGTCCCTGTCTGGAATAAATAAAAACAATTTCTAGTCCATTGTGATCTTACCTGCAGACCTCTGAGGTCATCTTTTCCCATATGCTATTTGAAAAATAAAACAATAATGATCAACAATGTCATGTCCAGCATTATGATGACAAAGTGAAAATGAGTAACCTGAAAGAGTAGCAAATTTATTTAAAATTCAAAACACAAATCTCACATACATAGTTCATTGTGTATTTTGGTAGCAGTTCCAGCTTTGACTCTTCTTGGTAAGTCCTTATAGGCTTTGCCCACCTGGATTTCGGCAGTTTATCCCATTCTCCCTGGAAAATTCTCTCAAGCCTGTTAGATTGGATGTGAATCATCACTCAAGCACCCTGTGATTCATCATCAGAGCTCTCCACAAGATCTGTGGGGTTTAAGTCTGAGCCACTCAGGGACACCTATAGACTTGTCCCAAAGCCACTCCAGATTTGTCTTGGTTGTATGCTTCTGGTCATTGAATTGTCACTCCAGTCTAAGGTGGCATGCACTCAGGAGCAGGTTTTCTTCAAGGACCTCTCTGTATTTGGTTGCATTCTTCCTTCCATCAGTTCTGACCAGTCTCCCTTGTCCCTATAGCATGATCCTGCTTGCTTCGCTGTAGGAAAGGTATTAGGCAAATGATGAGCAGTACCTGGTCATTGTTTGGAGTTCTGGCCAAAGAGTTAAATTTTTGCCCTTATCAAACCTGAGAATCCTCTTCCTCAGCTCTTGGTGTCTTCTTAAAATGCAGTTTGGCAAACTCCAAGTGGGCTGTCATATGCCTTCTGCTCAACAGTGGCTTCTGCCCAGCCACTCTACCATAAAAGCCAGATTGATTGAATGCAGCAGAGATGGTCATCCTTTCAAAAGGTTCTTCCATCTCAGCAGGGGACTTCTGACCTTCTTGTTAGAGTGACCATTGGGTTCTTAGTCACCTCTCTGACCAAGGCCCTTCTTGGCCAGTTTCTTAGTTTGGGCAGACAGACAACTCTAGGAAAAGACCTGGTGGTTCCAAACTCCTTCCAATTCACAATTCTTGAGGCCACTGTACTCCTGAGAATGCTTAAACCTTTACAAATGGTTTGATCCCATTGTCCTGATCTGTGCTTTGCCCCAATGTGAATATGGATGTCTATAGAGACTTCCCTGGACTTGATGGCTTTGTGTGTGGTTTGTGTCATGACATGCAACATAAATTGTGGGGCTTTTATATACAGGTCCATAAGTGTCTTTCTAAATGATGTCCAATCAATTCAAGTGACCACAGGTGCACTCCAGTCAAGTTCTAGAAACATCTCAAGGAGAATAAAAGCAAACAGGAGAAACCTGAGCACAATCTATAGTGCCACAGCAGAGGGTCTGAAAACCTCTTGGAAGGATTCAGTTTTTGATTTTTATAAAATTTGTAAACCTCTCTGAAAACATGTTGTCACTTTGCATTATAGGTTAATCTATGGAGAATGATGGTCAAAAATAGTCTATGGATACACTTCAAATGAAATCTGCAACACAACAAACTATGCAGTTAATGAGGGTTTGTTCAATGCTTTCTGAATCCAATGTATGGCTGATGCTGGACACAACACTTTTTACTGGTTAGTCAGTGTTTTATTTTTCAAATGCTATCATGGTAACATCACATTGGACTAGAGATTCTTGCTGAGGATGATGCCAGAGAGCGGCAGCGCTCTACTTGTTGGTCACAATTTTGCCATACTGTACGAGTGACACTAAACTTAAACCATTTTTATTCCATGCCGACATCAAAAGCATTCCGAACACAAAACAGCCATGCTCGGTTAATGAACATTCTTTGTGTTCTGTTAATATCCCTTGAATGAATATGCTCTCGCACAAGCCAATAGAAACATGCTTTTCTATCTCTTAAACATGCAAACAATATCAAAGAATGCCAAATCCAACAAAATGGTTTCAGCAACTTCGCCATTACTGACTTTGTGAGAGGCAGCTATTAGAGTTGGAGGGGCTCTTTGAACTCAACTCAAGAAGGGAATCGGGCACAATTGCCATCAGCAACTGGAATGGAGAGATGCTACACAAATAGCAGAACAGCCAACCAAAGAGAGGCATCAAAGAGGTTAACAATATTGTTTAGGAGAATGTATTTATTCAGCTGCAGGAAGCTCATTATTACGGCTATTTTTTCCCCCTTGGTACATGAGAACAATGGATGCACAATTAATGTTGTATTCACAGGCCCCTACGGCAGCCTCGTTTGATCTGCTTCAAGTGCGGACTTAACTCTGGGAGGGGTGGGGGGGCTGGGCGGGTTCAAGCATTACCGGTCTGAAGGATTATTAGCTTGCAACACACAAAAGCAATCCCATAAATACAGCTGCCAGTGATCACAATGCTACAGAAATAATGTTTATCTTTCTTCCAAGGCTTGCGTCTCATTAGCTCGATAAGGGCTGAGCTTGTAAAAGTACTTCAGCCACTTTCCTGCCATTCCCCTCTATGCCTCCTCCTCCTCTCACCCAAACTCGCAGGTCTCAGCCTTTGTGGTTTCTGCTTGCTTGTCTCTTGTCCTGCTCCTCCCCGCTCCTCTTCCTTCTAAAGCTCCACTCACTTTCACTTGTTCTTTTCTTTTCTTTTCTTCCAGGGTTCATCATTTGCTTTTTTCAAACTGCCCAAACATTTCCAGTTTATCGTCTGATATTAAGATTGTATTTAAGGATATAGAGTAAATAAAGATGGCACACTTAACACTTCTATTATAGGGTCTGTCTACACTTCAATATAAAAGGTCTTGAAATGAACTAATAAAATGAAGCTCATGGAAATACTGGGTTTGATTTCCATTTCACTTCACAGTCTTCTTCTGGAACCATCTAGACTGGTTGATGGCATGAGAAACACTTACAATTCTCATATTACTAGAGAGCTGTACATCCAGCATCACGCATGTAAGTCCAGGGATCCCCAGACAACCTTGACTGAGGTATGTAATATCGTTCTGGGGTGTGCGGGGGCATTATCACCAACGGTATGCTATCCTTTCTCCATAGTCCAGGAAAAACACCCAGCTGTATCATCAGATACAAGCCCCGCCCCTTCCAGCCAATTGTTTAATGATAAGACATGAGTATGTATTAAAATATAATGCGTACACAGGGGCTTTATCTAAAATATATATTGTATTAAACCTCTTATAAAGAAACCTAGATCTGCTAGAAAGTACATGCCGCCTGGTGTGAACATAAACAATTTAATATGCGTCTATAGTCAACCCAAGGCTTCTGTAAAGCCATGTGCTAACACAACCCTTAACATGGCCTTATATAATAGTTGAGTTTTCACAAGTAAAACCCTTAACATGAATGACTACCACAGACAGGAAAATAGTTTAATTCTTTGTGAAACATGGTTAAACGTAAAGGGTGCTAGTGTCCTTTTAGAAGCTGCTCTTCCGGGTTATAACTTCTTTCATTCTGTTCACCAAGGGAAGAAAGGCGATGGCCTCGCAAATCTTTTCTGGCTAGTTAAATTGTAATGTTATCATCTTAATTTCAAATCTTTTGAGCATCTTTCTGAAGTTACTCAAGGAGTTTCACACTCTACTTACTGTTTATCGTCCGCTCACATATAACGCATCTTTAATTGACAAATTTTCAAATTTAGTATCTATAATAACGGCTTATGATAGGTTTGTAATACTGGGCAATTTTAATCTTCAAATAAATGATCTGGGTGACGCCAAGGTTTGAGAATTTACGAACCTTCTGATCTTGTTTGATCTTAATCAACATGCCACACAGCCAACACATAAAGGGGGCCACACACTGGATTTAGTCATATCAGTGGGGCTTAATATTACCGTAACACAGATCTTGGACATCACTATCTCTGATCATTACTGTATTCGTTAAACAGTAGTACCATCTGTCACTATAACCAAAGAGGAGCGTAGTGTTAAGTGACATTATTTTGACACCACAGCTGCTGCCACATTTTCTAATATAATTAATAGTCAATCTGAAATCAGACTTTTCCAATGCAGACAGTGATGGCAATAATATGGTAGAGCATTTCAATGAAAAGATACGCGTCACGGTAGAGCTGGTAACTCCCAAAAAACATGCTAAGAAGTCATCTACGTTCTTTGCATCCTGGAAAACTGAGTCAGTCTGCAAACTTAAAAGATAGGCAGAACATCAATGGAGAAAGACTAAACTAACGGTTCATTATGAAATCCTAAAAGCTCATATAGCTACACATAACTCAGAAATTCAGCTGGAGAGAATGTGTTACATTTCTAAAATTATTAACAGCGCAGTAAATTCAAAAGTCTTATTTTCAGCCACTGATCACTTTTTAAACTCAGTTCCATTAGCACTGAAAGCATCAGAAGCTAAAAGTGAAGATTTTGCAGTATATTTTAAAGAAAAGATAAGTAATATTAGACTTACTGTAAAACCAACTTCAAATAAAAACTTTGTTACGCCTCAATGAGTTCAGCATTTTGAGCTAAGCTGCTTCACTGAAATTAGTCTGAACTTTATAGAATAATTACTCAGATAAAACAGTCCACTCGTGTATTAAACCCCATTCCTCCAAGCATCTTTAAAGAAGTTTCTGATCTGCTTATCAACGTTCTTGAAATAGTAAATTGTTTATTAGATTCTGGCATTTTCTCAGATTCTTTCAAAACCACTGTAATTAAGTCTCTGCTCAAGAAAAATAACCTTCATTGTTCTATCTTAGACAATTACAGGCCCATCTCTAAAAATTCAAGAAAAAGTATCTTTTCAGCAGTTAAGTGATTTGAAATAAAAATTTATTCTTTTTAAGTATCAGTCAGGTTTTAGGTCAAATGATAGTACAGAAACAGATCTAGTGAAATTAGTAAATTACCTGCGAATTAATGCAGCTGCAAATAAAATATCTATTTTTTCTATTAGACTTGAGTGCAGCAACCGATACTGTAGATCATGATATTCTTATAAACTGTCTTAGCCGTGGGTAGGGCTTTCAGTTACTGCGTTAGACTGGTTTAAATCATATATACTCAGCAAAAAAAGAAACGTCCCTTTTTCAGGACTGTGTATTTCAACAATAATGTTTTAAAAATCCAAATAACTTTACAGATCTTCATTGTAAAGGGTTTAAACAATGTTTTCCATGCATGTTCAATTAACCATAATCAATTAATTAACATGCACCTGTGGAATGGTCGTTAAGACCTTAACAGCTTACAGAAAGTAGGCATTTAAGGTCACAGTTCTAAAAACGCAGGACACTAAAGAGACTTGTCTACCGACTGTGAAAGATGCCCAGGGTCCCTGCTTATCTGCGTGAACGTGCATTAGGCATGCTGCAGGGAGGCAGGAGGACTGCTGATGTGGCATGGGCAATAAATTGCCATGTCCGCACTGTAAGACGCCTAAGACAGCGCTACAGGGAGACAGGAAGGACAGCTGATCATCCTCGCAGTGGAAGACCACGTGTAACAACACCTGCACAGGATCGGTACATCCGAATATCACACCTGCGTGACGGGTACAGGATGGCCACAACAACTGCCCGAGTCACACTAGGAACACACAATCCCTCCATCAGTGCTCAGACTGTCCGCAATAGGCCGAGAGAGGCTGGACTGAGGGCTTGTAGGCCTGTTGTAAGGCAGGTCCTTACCAGACATCACCAGCAGCAACAACGCCGCCTATGGGCACAAACCCACCTTCGCTGGACCAGACAGGAGTGGCAAAAAGTGCTCTTCACTTTTAATGGACGGATTTGTGTTTATCGTCGAAGGAATGAGCGTTACACCGAGGCCTGTACCCTGGAGTGGGATCGATTTGGATCGATGGCTAGGGCCATTCCCCCCAGAAATGTCCAGAAACTTGCAGGTGTCTTGGTGGAAGAGTGGGGTAACATCTCACAGCAAGAAGTGACAAATCTGGTCCAGTCCATGAGGAGGAGATGCACTGCAGTACTTCAAGCAGCTGGTGGCCACACCAGATACTGACTGGTACTTTTGATTTTGAGCCTCCCTTCATTCAGGGACACATTGTGAAACATTTTTAGTTTATGTCTTATGGTGTTGACTCTTTTACTGTTCATACAAATATTTACACATTAAGTTTACTGAAAGTAAAAACAGTTGAAAGTCAGAGGACGTTTCTTTTTTTGCTGAGTATATAAATGGTAGGAAATTCTTTGTCAGTTATGGCAATTGTGCATCAAAAATACACAATACTCTATGTGGTATACTGCAGGGATCAATTTTAGGACCATTATTATTTTTACTCTATATGCTTCTATTAGGACAGATAATTTAAAAGTATAATGTAAATTACCATAGCTATGCTGATGACACACAGCTCTATTTATTCAATGTGCCCTATGACACAGAGACTCTAAACCCTTCAATCCACTGCCTTACTAGTATAACAGAATGGATGAATATGAATGACAATTAAAGATGCCAAAAAATGAATACATGCATTTGTATTTAGCCAACCAGATTACTGCAATGCTCCCCTATCAGGACTAGCCAAGAAGGACGGAAATTGGCTACAGCTTGTCCAGAATGCAGAGGCAGGAATTTTAACCAAAAAGGAAAAAATGTGAGCATATATCCCCAATACCAATATCTTTATATTGGCTGCCAGTGTCATTAGAACACTCTAAACGAGATCAGGCCATTCAACCCAATAAAGCTCGCCAGTCCTATCCACTTATTTCTTGCAAAAAAACATCAAGTCGAGTTTTGAAATTTCCCAACGTCTTACTGTCTACCACACTACTTGGTAGCTTATTCCAAGTGTCTATCATTCTTTGTGTAAAGAAAAACTTCCTAATGTTTGTGTGAAATTTACCCTTAATAAGTTTCCAACTGTGTCCCTGTGTTCTTAATGAACTAATTTTAAAATAACAGTCTCGATCCACTGTACTGATTACCTTCATAATTTGAAACACTTCAATCATGTCCCCTCTTAATCTTCTTTTGCTTAAACTGTACAGGCTCAGCTCTTTTAATCTTTCCTCATAATTCAACCCCTGTAGCCCTCAATCAGCCTAGTCGCTCTTCTCTGGACCTTTTCTAGTGCTGCTATGTCCTTTTTGTAGCCTGGAGACCCAAACTGCACCCAGTACTCAAGATGAGTTTAGGGCATCTGCTATTTCGCTGTCTGTATCTTTTAATTCCCCTTTATTATTCCTGATGAACTTGACCTCCTCCTTGACTCTTCTTTTACTACTAAAATACTGAAAGAGTCTCTTAGTGTTTTATTTCGCCTTATCTGCTATATTCCTCTCCAACTGTCTTTTAGCCTCTCTGATATCCTTCTTAATGTTTGCCCTCATGTTCTCATACGCGCTACGGTTCTCTTTGCAGTCATTAGTCTTATATGCCTTAAAGCAGTTTTTTCCTTTGCAACTTCTTTTTTAAATCTTTATTAATCTATTTTTTCTTAGTTTCCCATTAATTCCAAATTTAGGTATGTATCTGTCCTGCATTACATGTAAAACATTTTTAAGCCTGTTCCACTGCTCCTCGACTGTCTCCACATTTAAAAGCTTATCCCAGTATATCCTACTTAAACATTGTCGCATCTGCTCAAAATTAGCCCTACTAAAATTCAACTTAACAATTTTAGTCTTTGCATCTGCACTCTTACAAAATACTGAGAATTGTATTACATTATGGTCACGTGACCCTAGTGGTCCAATCACCTCTACACTTTCAATTCTATCCTGATTATTACAGAATACTAAATCCAGACAGGCTTCACCCCGTGTTGGTGCTCTAACATGCGGTGTTAACAAACAGTCCTGCTCTTGTGCTCCTCCACCTGCAAGGTTATCCCAGTTAATATTTGGATAATTAAAGTCCCCCATGACTATAATATCTCCCTGTAAACTTGCCTTTTTGATATTAATAAAAAGATGCGTGTTGAAATTACTGTCTGAATTGGGTGGTCTATAACACACTCCTAAAATAAGACCTCTTTCCCTAATATTATTCAGGCAAAGCCACATGTCCTCACTAAGATGGGGCTCATCATCCAACTGAAGAGGACTTACATTTAAATCCTGCTTGGCATAAACAGCAACCCACCTCCTTTTCTGTTCTGTCTATCCTTCCTAAAAAATGTGTATCCCTCTATGTTACACTCATCTCCATCTTTGTTATTTAGCCAGGTTTCCATTATTGCTATAATATCATAATTATGCTCTGCTACATACAACTCCAACTCACTTACCTTATTTTTGATATTTCGAGCATTAAGGCAAGCTATTTTAATGTATTACTCCTTCTACATTTAAATGTTTGCTTTGAATTCACATTACTATGCATTTTTATTTCTACACCATTGTTTGTTCTTCCATGTATAGATCTAATCCTAGCCTATTCTAAACTCCCTGCCCTCCCATTCCCTAGTTTAAACAATCCTCGTCTAGCCTACACATGCGCCTCCCTAATACATTGGTGCCCCTCCAGTTCAGATGTAACCCGTCACGGCGGAACAGTTCCCATCTGTTCCAAAAGGAGTCCCAATGCCCCATAAACCTATACCCTTCTACCCCTGAACCAAGATTTGAGCTATGCGTTAAGCCTTCTAATCTCCTCAATCTTACCTGGACTGGCGCGTGGCACAGGCAGAACTTCGGAGAAGACTACCTTGTCAGTTCTGATCCTCAACTTGTCACCTAACTCTATAATTCGGATCACAGAACTGACAGACAGGACAATGATAACTGGATCCACCCCTGCTCTGACCAAGGGTCTCCAACCTGAGCTCCCAGAAGGCAACACACCATGTGAGACTCACTCTCTCTCTCTCTCTCTCTCTCTCTCTCTCTCTGTGTGGAGCACACCTGCGCTTCAATCCCCCTAATGATTGATTCCCCAACTATCCTTCCTTTTGGGAACTGGTTTTGAGGTGGCCCTTTGGGGCTCCTCATCCCTGCCTACCACCTCAGAATTATTAGAGACACCATCCAGCTCCGCAAGGACATGATAACAGTTTGACAATTATAATTCTGGGGTTGATGCCCCTGGACAGTGTGCACCCTTCACCTAATGCCTTGTGACCGTGACCCACCTATTTCCTTTATAATCGATTTTAAAATACTTTTTTTGTATATAAAACTTTAAACAATAATTTACCAATAGATAAACACCAGGCTAAATCTGAGAAACATTTAAAAAAAAACTTCTAAAAACCCTTTTTTATAATCTGGCTTTCCAGTAATAGTAATATCGTAATATAGCTCTTTGATGTGTCAATAAGTACCCAGCATTAATCATTTGCCTTTTTTATGCTTTTCGTCTCCCATCCTCTGTGGTGGCACTACCCACACCTGCTCAAAGCACTCCATTCTGCAGTCACCTCGGGGTACTGGAGGAAATAAGGAGCAGTTGGAAACCTTTACTGACAACTGTATCAACTGTGCCCACTGGAGACATGATGCAGAAACTGACTAACGTCAGACCTACCATATGATCTGCTTGTTTCAGTTTTGCAACCGTGGCCCTCCAGAGGTTTATTTTTATACTATGGCCATCGTAGGAGTTTTTTGTTTTCCTCTGCTTCTTGTCAGCTGGTCAAATAATCACATTCAGGAATCAAGAACTTCATCTAAATCCTAAATCAACTGAATCCACTGTGGACTGTTTTATTTTCTTTTGTATTTTTTCATTAACTTTAATAACATCAGATTGTTTCTACTAAATGGTTTGTCTAGGTAAAATGTAGATACATACCATATATATTTATTTTTATATACAGTGGTGTGAAAAACTATTTGCCCCCTTCCTGATTTCTTCTTCTTTTGCATGTTTGTCACACAAAATGTTTCTGATCATCAAACACATTTAACCATTAGTCAAATATAACACAAGTAAACACAAAATGCAGTTTTTAAAGGATGGTTTTTATTATTTAGGGAGAAAAAAAAATCCAAACCTACATGGCCCTGTGTGAAAAAGTAATTGCCCCCTGAACCTAATAACTGGTCAGGCAACCCTTAGCAGCAATAACTGCAATCAAGCGTTTGCGATAACTTGCAATGAGTCTTTTACGGCGCTCTGGAGGAATTTTGGCCCACTCATCTTTGCAGAATTGTTGTAATTCAGCTTTATTTGAGGGTTTTCTAGCATGAACCGCCTTTTTAAGGTCATGCCATAGCATCTCAATTGGATTCAGGTCAGAACTTTGACTAGGCCACTCCAAAGTCTTCATTTTGTTTTTCTTCAGCCATTCAGAGGTGGATTTGCTGGTGTGTTTTGAGTCATTGTCCTGTTGCAGCACCCAAGATCACTTCAGCTTGAGTTGACAAACAGATGGCTGGACATTCTCCTTCAGGATTTTTTGGTAGACAGTAGAATTCATGGTTCTATCTATCACAGCAAGCCTTCTAGGTCCTGAAGCAGCAAAACAACCCCAGACCATCACACTACCACCACCATATTTTACTGTTGGTATGATGTTCTTTTTCTGAAATGCTGTGTTCCATTTACGCCAGATGTAACGGGACATTTGCTTTCCAAAAAGTTCAACTTTTGTCTCATCAGTCCACAAGGTATTTTCCCAAAAGTTTTGGCAATCATTGAGATGTTTCTTAGCAAAATTGAGACGAGCCCTAATGTTCTTTTTGCTTAACAGTGGTTTGCGTCTTGGAAATCTGCCATGCAGGCCGCTTTTGCCCAGTCTCTTTCTTATGGTGGAGTCGTGAACACTGACCTTAATTGAGGCAAGTGAGGCCTGCAGTTCTTTAGACGTTGTCCTGTGGTCTTTTGTGATCTCTCGGATGAGTCGTCTCTGCGCTCTTGGGGTAATTTTGGTCGGCCGGCCACTCCTGGGAAGGTTCACCACTGTTCCATGTTTTTGCCATTTGTGGATAATGGCTCTCACTGTGGTTCACTGGAGTCCCAAAGCTTTAGAAATGGCTTTATAACCTTTACCAGACTGATAGATTTCAATGACTTCTGTTCTCATTTGTTCCTGAATTTCTTTGGACCTTGGCATGATGTCTAGCTTTTGAGGTGCTTTTGGTCTACTTCTCTGTGTCAGGCAGCTCCTATTGAAGTGATTTCTTGATTGAAACAGGTGTGGCAGGAATCAGGCCTGGGGGTGGCTACGGAAATTGAACTCAGGTGTGATACACCACAGTTAGGTTCTTTTGTAACAAGGGGGCAATTACTTTTTCACACAGGGCCATGTAGGTTTGGATTTTTTTCTCCCTAAATAATAAAAACCATCATTTAAAAACTGCATTTTGTGTTTACTTGTGTTATATTTGACTAATGGTTAAATGTGTTTGATGATCAGAAACATTTTGTGTGACAAACATGCAAAAGAAGAAGAAATCAGGAAGGGGGCAAATAGTTTTTCACACCACTGTATATTAAATAGATATGGTTGTTCTATTGTCAGCCTTAATGTACAATTATTTTAATTAGAAAACCTTTTTTTCTGCCAAGAGTGAAGGTTTGTTTTGCACTTTAGTGGTTAAATTTTGCTGAACAATACCTGTTTGATTTTGTATTTAGTATAGTTATATTAATTAGAAATTATCATAGTAATAATTAATTATATTAATCCAAGTAAATGTGGTATATCTTTGTTTTTGATGATTAATCTGTGGAGAACACCTTGAGTTGCATGTAAAATGATACGGTGCTATAAAGTTATTATTATTATTATTTTATTATTATTATCATTATTATTGTCCTTTGACCTCAAGAAAAATCCTTCTAGTTTTTTGCACAAACATTAGTAAGTTTTTCTTCACAAGGAGAACCATAGACACATGGAATAAGTTACCAAGTAGTGTGGTAGACAGGATGACTTTACGGACTTTCAAAAGAGCCCTGCAATTCTCCAAAATGCCCACTAGAGAGGGGTACACCTCCAAAACCAATCTACTGTAGATGCAAGGGCAGACACATCTTAAAAAAAAAATATACAAAGATTTATTTTCTGAAACAACTTGAACTTGAACTTTTCTGAAACTCGAACAAGAATAAAGCTTTGGGGAGCAAAGACAAAAGGAATTGCCTTAAATAATAAAGCAATCCAAGCAAACAATGTCCCAAAACACAATCCAATGGCCAAGTCAAAAAAAAAACAAAAAAAAAAAACAGCAACATAGCTAAAAATTTCAGAAATCAAAAAGCACAATCACATCCTGCAAATTGGCATCACAGCTGCACCCTCAAGTTCCATCCACTGTTTCTGGGACATCTAACCTGGTGTACTGCTCTTCCGTGTGGCCAGATGAGGGAAGGGAATCCATCCCAGCCAAGATAGTAGTCTCTAAATTATAACAGACAATATAATAAACAATAATGCAAACAATAAACATATGCAATATTAACAAACAAAAGAATCAATAATGTGCAAAATAAAAAAACAAGAATCTGAACCTCTGCAAACAGAGGAAAAAATATTTTGCCTGCACCCCATGATTGGCTACAGCTACACATACTGTACATGACAGTTCATGTGCTCTGCATAGCACACATCTCAGTATGCCATGTTTTACAATATGCTACAGCAATGCTGGGCACAATGTGCTTGCAGGTGAGATTTACTCACAACCTCCACTTTGCTCAGTGTGAGTCAGGGGTGCTTTCAGCCCAGTGGGTATGCTGTAACTATCCATGACCAAAATGTGGTAAAATGGTTTTTAAAGGATAGATGTGTTGCAGATGTATTGAGTTCAGGTGGGTTTATTCTAATATTAAATCCCCACTGACTAGTTACGAGTACCTCTGTGAGGTGCTTTGGATTAGTAAATCTAATAAATTAAAAGTTAACAATCAGGCCCATAATGCTATATTGTGACAGTGCCCAGGCACATTATGTATATATCTTTGCTGGATTTAAGTTAATCAGGTTTAAGAATTAAAATGACTAATCCTCTTTTTTCTCGTGCAAATTTGCCAGTAATTGGTCTAGATTTCTAAACAACTTTAAAATCCACAAACAATAATCATACAGCTCCTATGACAAATTCAATGGCATTTTAACAAAATGCACCACACAGTACAAGCGAGCTGTTAACACTGGAGCCCCCTATCAATTTGTTCATTAACAGGCACACTCACCAATGAATCTTATTAGCAATCTTTTGTGAAAGTGTTTTTCAGGGAATGAGAATTGATTATTGTTTAAAAGTAATTGTATGAAACAATAATTTAAGTTGTTTTTTTTTGCCTGGAAAATGACTAGAAGCACTTCACAGAATAAATGATTCACAGGGGCATGATGATGGCATTTGTCAATAAGGCAGAATATATCAAGATATACAAATGAGTCAAAATAAGCATACAAATTCAAAAGTGAAGATCGCTCTACTGGGCGTCTCTGTTACTTTCTTTTCCATCTTCAAAATGCAAATGTCAACATCAATTGTGAAAAGGGACAATTGGATTAAATAGTTTTGTCAATGTTCAATGACAGCTGAAAATCAATCAGGGCCATGTTGAAACATGAACTCCAAAAGGTTTCACTTGAGTTTATTGAGTAGTATTGAGGATATGAAGGAATTGATCCTCAGCTTTTGAGAGTCAAAGATGTTGTTGTCCAGGACAGTATATTAAACAGATTCATTAGGACTAGAATACTGAATTAGTATTTGACTTCAGTTGGATTTGTGGAACTAAATCCAGACATGTCGCCACTAAGAGATGTGTGTTTAGTGGGAAATACAGCTTATCAATGATGACATATACTGCTAAAAGCAGACATCTCTTCTTGGTAAAGAGCAGGCAGGAAAACAAAACATAAAAAAAAACACAATAGAGGTTTCATTAATTAGACACCTGATGAGTCGGTAGAATTGCTTTGTTTACCTTTGTTCTTTGGATAAACGGCTAATTATTTTATCTTATAACACACACACACACAACCTATTTTCTGAACCGTTTGATGCAGGACAAGCTGACAAGGATCCACAGACATCCCTAACAGCACTGGATAGAAGGAAGTAACTAAACTTGGACAGGAAGTTGGATTAAATACAAGTAGTTACATCCTATTGCTATTATCAAATCTGGAATGAGAAGAGACAATAAAAATAAAACTGTCATTACCACGCTTTTAATAAAACAAAAGTCATGGGCTGCAGGCACAGCATAAAAAAAATGACAAAAATGCTCTTCGTAAAATGCATCAATTAAATATGAAATAAATACACAATATGGCCAAAGGTTTATGGACTCTCGAACATCATAGTTATTCAAGCTTGCTGGACATGCCATTCCTAAAAATATAAAGTCAATCCCACCCATCATAACCTCATGTATCATGTAACATCATGAATCATGCTTTCTTTCCTTAAGATTTTGGAGTGTGTCTGATTATTTGTGCCCATTCATTCAACAGAACATTTGAGAGAACAGGTACGGGCATGGGACAAGAAGCCTGGCTCAAAACTGGCATTTCAATTTATCCCAAAAGTGATAAATAGGGTTGAGGTCAGGGCACTGTGCAGGGCACTTAAGTTCCTTCACAGGCAATTCCACACTTTTGAACCTCTTCGTCAAATATTTTAGCAAAATTTGGCATGCTGATTTGGTCATAGAATACAAGTGACCCATGGAACTGAAATTCACATGCTTTGCATCAATATTAACGGAGAAGTAAGTTTGAACTTATTTGGGGAATGGCAGATTATGACTGACTGGCTCAATGAAAAATTACCATGGTATTAGTGATTATAATATTAAAAACTCAAGAGTGAAAAAGCCTGTATGTTAAAATTGGTCTTTTTTTTTTAACTAAACCTAGCTTGTAATGTGACGAACATCTCCAGAAAATCTGGTCTGGTCTTTGGTTTGTGTGTCATTGCTGAAATATTGCTTATCGGAAGTAGGCATGAAAACCATAATTCCTTATAATTCTGTTGAACAGCAGTTAGTGATCAGTGAATGGTCAAACCTAGCAGAGAAAATATAATTTTAATTGGAATAAAAATCAAAACTACAGTTAAAAACAAATGGCAATAATCCCAAAGTAATTAAAACAAAATAGAATTAATGATAAAATCAGAATAGTTTACGTTTTTTTCTTCAGTTCATCCTTTTGACTTCTTTTTTTTTTTTTTTTTATTTATTTATTTATTTATTATTATTTTATTACAATCAATACATAGCAATCAAGTTTTACAAAAAAAAATTATGCTAAGAACAGATCGATCCCCACCCTTGAGAGAGAGAGCAAGCCAAACGGTGTAAAATTTAAGGCTTTTAAAAATACCTAAATCAACAAATTCTCTGTGCTTTATAAAATCATTTCAAAATATTACTGATTAGATCCTGCCATGTTTTGAAAAAGTCTGCACAGATCCTCTAACTGAGTATTTGATTTTTCCAATTTTAAATAATATAACACATCAGTTTCCCACTGACTTAAAAGAGGAGAGTTTGGGTTCTTCCAGTTTATCAGAATAAGTCTGCGTGCCAACAGTGTAGTGAATGCAATCACAATTTGTTTGTCTTTCTCCACTTTAAGACCCTCTGGAAGAACCCCAAACACAGCTGTTAATGGGTTAGGAGGGATTGTGAGTCCAAGACTGTCTGAGAGGTAATTAAAATTTTTGTCCAGAATAATGTTAATTTGGAGCAGGCCCAGAACATGTGACCTAGTGAGGCTGGGGCTTGGTTGCAGCGTTCGCAGGTTGGATCATGCCCTGGAAACATTTTGGAGAGTTTTAGTGAGACAGATGTGCTCGATATATAATTTTGAGTTGTATAATTGTATGCTTTGCATATGGAGCTTGAGTGAATTCTCTGCATTGCTACTTTCCACTCCTTTTCTGATATATTAATTGAGAGGTCATTTTCCCAGTGTCCTCTTGGATCTTTGAAAGGAAGGGATTGTAAAAGGATTTTATATATTGTAGAGATGGAGTCTAACTCCTTGAAATTGAGCAATAATTTTTCCAGCGTGGATGAGGGTGCAAGATGAGGAAAATCTGGAAGGTTCTGTTTAACAAAGTTCCTGATTTGAAGATAGTGAAAGAAATTTGTAGCTGGAATGTTAAATTTGGAATGTAATTGTTCATAGGATGCAAAGGCGTTGTCTATATAAAGATCTCTAAGCAAGTTAATTCCAAATTTTTCCAGATATTAAAACTGCATATGTTTGTGAGGGTTGAAAGAGGTGGTTCTTTTGCAGGGTGCCACAGAAAGAAGCTTCTCCGTCTTAAAATGCTTTCTACATTGGTTCCAGATTCTAAGTGAGTGGAGCACAATTGGGTTATTAGTGTATTGCCGATAACGTGTGTTTATTGGAGCACAAAGCAAGGAATACAAAGAAGTACTGCAGGATTTTACTTCTATTGCGGTCCATGCCTGTGTATGTTCTTCTATTTGTGTCCAGGTTCTTATCGACTGTATATTTGCCGCCCAGTAATAAAACTGGAAGTTAGGTAGAGCCATGCCACCTTCTGCCTTTTGTCTTTGTAGGGTCGCTCTTTTGATGCGTGGATGTTTAGAATTCCAAATAAATGAGGTTATTGTTGAATCTAATTGCTTAAAGAATGATTTATTAATGTATATTGGTATGTTTTGAAATAAAAAAAGGAGCTTAGGAAGAATATTCATCTTAACAGTGTTAATTCTTCCAGCTAGTGTGAGATGAAGGGTTGACCATCTATGCAAGTCTTGTTTAATTTTTTCCATACAGACGACGAAATTTTGTTGATAAAGAGCTTTATGTTTACTTGTGATGTTTACCCCGAGGTATTTAAACTGTTCTGCAATGATAAAAGGAAGGGTATCCAATCTAATATTATATGCTTGCGAATTCACTGGAAAGAGTACACTTTTATTCAGATTAATTCTGAGACCAGAGAGCTTTTGAAATTCTGTGAGTGCTGCTAAGACTGCAGGCACAGAATTTTCTGGATCCGATATATACAGTACCATGTCATCTGCATATAATGAGATTTTCTGTTCCAGTCCTTCTCTGCTAATCCCCTTTATCTGATCAGTATTTCGACAATGTATTGCCAGTGGTTCAATGGCAATTGCAAACAGCAGCGGTGACAAGGGGCATCCTTGTCTAGTGCCACGTTCTAGTTTAAAGTAGTCTGAGCAAATGTTATCCTTTTGACTTCTTGAGAGACACTGGCCCACTGAAAGGTCTCTGAAATAACTAAATCATATGTGAGATTATGCACTCTTTCATTGTATTGTTTTTAGAAAATATAGATCAAGCCTTTCCTCATACACCTAAAAAGCAAATACAAAAACAAAACTGAAACTAGATGGGTTCTTAGACACTCAAGTGAGGAAAGAAATTCAACTTTGATGACATCACGAATAAGTTACATACAAGCTGTACTGTTTAAATGGTAAGATGGGAATGTAAGAAAATAAACAACTCTTATTTTATACTCCATCAGAGCCTTTGATGCAGCAATTGTGTCTTTGCTTGAAGTTGTGTATGTCCATCCTGTTTCCATCACAGATTCAGCTGCTAATAGCACATCCTGATGATCCATGACAAGTGTATCAGGATGGTATGGCAATAAGTAGGATGAGTAGGATGGAAATGGTCCATGAGGATGTAAAAAGTTCAGTCTCAACTCTCCAGTGCTAGGCATAGTTTCTTCAACACATCCCAGCCATGTACCTTGACCTCTAGATATTTAGGGGCCAGCATCAGGAGGGTCTACTAAGTCACTACTGGAAGAGTCAGACTGGCAGTTGTTTGTTCTCAGGTGTGACTTTTGATAGTGTCACATAGCATTTTCTGCAGAAGTGGTAACCTGACCTTAAAGACTGAGACTTGAGTGATCCATTATTGCTGCCCCAGGCACATCTCTTAAAGCAGGGACATTACTTACACCTGTGCTACCAGTACTATTTTATGTCAATACTAGACATTAAGCCCGTTACAATAATGGGCACTAGAACAGTAGTGCATAAACATTAGTAGGAACAGTCTATATTAAATGGCAAGGGACCTTGTATGTGGCTGTAATATGTGTCACTGTATTGTGTGCCTTTAATTTTCTCTCTCAGTAATACTGGTTTGTATTTCCGTAAAATGCCTGGAATTTTGTCAGACAGTAATACAGTGGAACCTCGGCTCATGACCATAATTCGTTCCAAAACTCTGGTTTTAACCCTATTTGGTCATGAACCGAAGTAATTTCCCCCCCATAGGATTTATTGTAAATACAATGAATCCATTCCAAACCGTATGAACTGTATGTAAATATATATTTTTTAACGTTTTTAAGAACAAATATAGTTAATTATACCACTGAATGCACAGCGTAATAGTAAACTAAATGTAAAAACATTGAATAACACTGAGAAAACCTTGAACAACTGAGAAAACTAAGACTGGAAGAGTTCACGCAATAGCCTTACGACCCGTTCACTACAAACACTTTTTTTAATGAGTTTTAAGCACAGGGAAAAAAATGAACATTTGAAAATTTAATAAACAACCAAGAAAAGTAACATTGCAACAATGTGTGTGCGTGCGTCCATCGCGCGCCTGTGTGTGTGTGTGCGCGTACGTCGCGTGCGTGCGTGCGTGTGTGTGTGTGTGTGTCTGTCTGTCGCGTGGGCGCCTGTGTGTGTGCGTGTGTCTGTCGTGCACACGCCTGTGAAGAAGAGACTGAACACGTGCTGTGTGACCCCGCGCATGCGCAGTTCACCAGAAGACACACGGACACCTGGACTCACACAGGGGTTTTATTAAAGAGGATAGCTGTTATGACAAAGGCATATTAGTAATATGAAACCATCTAATGCCACCTATAAGAAATGATAGCTCACGACTCAAAAACAAAAAAAATTCTGGTGATGTTCATGTCATTATAAGCTAGCTTTATTATAAAAAAAAATATATATAGCTTTTCCACCATTTAATTTTTAATATTACTCATAACACTGTTATACTTCACTTTGGGGATAGCATAGTATTTATGCAAAATGCAGAGCTGGACAAGAGCTTTAAAACGATATGAGAATCATTTCTGTGCAACTTATGCACAGTTCATGTGCTCATGTCACTTCCTGAGGAAGTCTAAGTGATGCCACCAAGGATACCAAGGTTTTTGCACACTTCTGCACGCACCACCACTACTGTGTAAGTGTATATGACTAAGCTTTTGCTGCACCTTGATGCTTACAGCATATCATAACAACATTTACAGCTGACCTGGGCAGACCTATCAAAGCAGAAATTTCACATAATGGCTTGGGGCAAATGTTTAAAGTCAATGAGCTCTTCCGTATGTCCCATTCTCTTGCCAGTGTTTGTCAATGGAGATTGCAAGGTTATGTGCCATATTTTGTGCAACTGTTAACAATGAAATAGCCAAACTTAATCATTTGGAGGGTCACCATATTCTTTGGACATATAGTGCAATTTCAAACTCCCCATTCTCATTGGAATGTAGATCCTATTAGGGGCCTAGGGTGCTTGCAATTATGTGTAATAATAGACTCTGAAAGAGAATACAAGGCATTCAATATTGTTGATGCAGTACTGGGCTACCATCAGAAGGGAGAACAATTCCTGCATTTAATTTGAAATGGGAATTCAGAATTTCTGAGTTCCTAATCAGAATTTTCAGCTGGAACATCCAATTTAGTCTTATTTCCAACTCAGAAAGCCCAGGCTGGTCCATCAAGTCTGAATTTGTCTGATTTTAGATCATGACGTCAATCCAAAATGGCAATGTACAACACAAACTTTAGCAAAAGCGTATTATACGGTTTATTAAAACATGTTTATTTGTGTCTCATTAAATCAGTCACAAACCCAGTACTGCCCAACATCTATCTGCAGATATGCTACTACAATGTTTGGATACGCAAAATAGTGCATAATGCATTGTTATCAACTGCTAATTTATTCCGAAGCAGCGATCACAACAAAGGTTTTCCTGGATGCAGCTATATTGGTTTTTCAAATGTTTTACTGGAACGCAGTCAACTCAGGTGTAATGTCATTCTCGGCTATGATATCTGACTTCCAAGATAAACAGAACGCATCTTATGCCTCTTACTCAGTGAAATAATTGCTTAATGGAACAAGCTCAGACAACTGGAGAGAAGGGGCACTTGTGGCCACTAAAATGAGCTATAGAAAAACTGCCCCAGGGGTTCAGGAGGCATATCCCTGGAGTGATCCCAGAAGCAGGTCCTGGCATAAGCTTAAGAACCACTTCTGGCCAGGAAATCTTTGAAGTTGGTTATGGGAAAAAGTGTGACAAGAGATTAAATGATGGGAGCAAGAGCAATCAGAGGGTTTAGAAAGCATTCGAAAAGTACACCCTAATGCAACCAGGGCTGTAGAACTGGAGTCGAAGTAATTACTGGGTTAATGAAGTTGGCAAAATGTACAGACTCTGACTCCATATAAATTGTAATATAATGTGTTAATTTCCAATTTCACATAACTGATTCAATTAAACTATTTTTTGTTCCATAGTTTTGATAAATATATTGCTTTTTTAATTTTGGTAAGTTTAGTCATATGTTTAATGTTACCCAGAGTGTAACCCCTGAAATGTGTCCCAGAGAAAGTGAATTATAATATATAGTACAGTCTATTGAATTAATTAGTAATAACAGCAGTATTTTAATTTGTCTTCTAATTACAGCTAGATTTAATAATTACTACACAAAGTGACTATAAGAGAAGAGAATATGCTTTATTGGTCCTACATGACACAAATGAAACCGCATCAGAAAGGCCACAGGGATCACTGACAGATTCCTATGCAGCTCAAACTCCTTTGTAAATTGCAGTCAACAATTAACTAAATTGATAAATAAAAATATGAAATTGAAAAAACGCAATGCAAAGATACACCCTTTTAATGGCACAATGGCTCCTTCTAAAATATTGCCTACTGCAAGTTGTATAAAAAGCTGTAAATCACAGAGTGGATGCCAATATGCCCTAAGAGAGATCTTTCAGCTTGATGAGGCAGTAGAATAATCTCACTCAGTGGAACGATTTCTATTTCCAGCTATGCTGAATCAGGTCTGAGCCAGCCCCGTCAATACGGCCTACTGCAGAAAGCGAACGGTGCAGACAGACTCCTGTGTGGCCACTGGCCTGTTATGCTGCTACTCTTATCCCAGTTTTTGATATACCCAGAAGACAAAGAAAAATGTTTTTTTATCTTCAAAGATAAATAAATAAGACTAAATAAGTATTCAAGATATTGATGTATCATTTTTTTCAATAAACTAATAGCAAAGTAAGCACAATAATGTGAAGAAGCCTAGGAGTGAACATATGCTGCATGGTATACTTTACACTTAGGAAAGTATCTTCTTCTTTCAACTGCTTTTTCCAAATCCCCCAGTCCTCTGCATCTTGTTCCTTCACACCCATCACCTACATGTCCTCTCTCACTATATCCATAAGCCTTCTCTTAGTCCTTCCTCTTTTCCTCTTGCCTGGCAGCTCTATCCTTAGCATCATTTTCCCAATATACTCAGCATCTCTCCTCTGCACATGTCCAGACCAACATAATTTGCCTCGGACTTGTCTCCAAACTGTCTAACCTGAGCTGACCCTCTAATGTATTCCTCCTCAGCACACCCAATGCAAATTTTAGCATCTTTAACTCTGCCACCTCAAGCTGTCTCCTGTTTTTGGTCAATGTCCCTGTCTTCATGTCATATAACATAGCTGGTCTAATTACCATCCTGTAGACCTTCCCTTTCACTTAAACTTAATAAAAATAAAATATGAAGACCACAAAACCATTATTTAGCTTACACAGCCATTTGTTTCTAACCAACAGTGCACTACACCTTCGTACACCAGAAAAAGAACAAACATGAATTCAACATATCCTTTTTTCTGTTCTGTCACAATACTGTGAGCTAAACTTTCTAAGCAGTTTTGGTATCCATAGATCAGATTAAGAAGGAGGATTAGAATTGGGGCAAAATTAGATTGCATCATGAAAAATTCCCTCCATCCCCCTCTGGGAAGCACGCTCATGGGGAACTTTTAGCCACAGGCTCATTCCACCATGGTGTGCTCAGATCTCAAGATTACAGCAACTGAGGACCCAAAATGGCATAAAAAAAGTCACAAAACAAAACACAATATGAACCTATACCACATTAACCCCCCCAAAAAAGTAAAAAAAGTATACTAAATAACAGTATATAACTCAATCATTATTTTTCTTCGCTACAGGTTTTTTATTATTGTAGTAAAACAATATTAAAAGTACTGTTTGAAAAAGAGAAATCAAGCAAAATGAAATACAGTTTGAATTACGATTAATGATCACAATATTAACAATGCTTATCTAAAGTAAAAAAAAAAATGTGGTTAGAACATTCAGCTGGACATGCGGGTAAAAAGAAGTAAATGCAGGCCAGAATACCCAGTATGAGAAGGAGCAGAACTGCAAAACCAGAAGAGGCTAACACTTTGTACAGTAAGAGAGACTTAGAAGTGAAATTCTTATTTGTTTGCCTGACCAACAAGTAGTGAGTCTTCATCATTGGCTGCCAATATAAAAGCTGCTCCAGTGGGCCACCCTTGATACTTCCAGGCAGATCCTGGCACAGTGAAGGCTTGACCTCCTACACAAGCAGTACTTAACTACGTCCATGTCTTTTAATTGAACAGAATACATGAATAAACTGTTAAGCTAATACAATTCACACTGAGCTTTATGTGTACTTCATCTTTCTATTCTCTTGTGCAAAAAGTTAAACACAACGTGTACATCGAGTACTCTAAAATAGAGAAAAGCAAGGGATGATGGGTATTTCTGAAAATGCAAAAATAGGGAAATAATGCATTTATCTCAGACTGAGAACGAAACCAACTACTATTACAAATCCACATTTTACAAACCGTCGAATTCTCTATAGGAGTGAGCTGGGTATCCTTTAGCCAGTTCAGTTAAATGCATATTCACGTACTGATTTTTGAACTAATTGTTACATTTTTAAAATAGATGCACTTTCCTTTAGGCCACCTTCATGCACACACATAAATGAATTTAAGACACTAAAAAAAAATGATGATCCAATAGATCTTCAATCGGTTATAATCAACAGAAATGTAGATTATTATTGAAAGTTTTTGTAAGGGTGGCTCTCAATTGAAAGACTGCAATGGAAATGCAAAGATCTGCTTGTGTTTCGTCATAATCTCAGGCCAATGGAACTTCCTAAGTTATTTACTGTAGAAACACTTGGGGGAAAAAAAGAACACAAGATTGCTATTGATACAATCTTAAGAACATTGTAAAAACTAGCAGTAAAAATATTGGTTTGCAGAAGCCCTCTGTCACTGAAGGTGTTTACAGACACACACATAATTGGGTTAGGGTGAATAACATAGTTAAGGCAGAAACCTGCTTTTAAAAAAATAAATAAATAAAAAATAAACATGATGCCTGTAAATATTTTCTAGTGTTTTTAACTATGTTTAGTCAAACAGACACTATTTATTGGTTTCTGTTACCAGATTGCACACGGATCAATCTTTTCTGCTTGGCTGTGTGATTGAGCCCTGCAAAGGATTAGCATACCAGTACATTTGCTTGTTGTGTTACATCCAGGGCTGCTGGAATAATAATAATGCAGGTTTTTTTCTTACTTCAATAAGCAGCTCAGGCTACTCTTTATTTTAAAAAGTAATCAGACTACTTAATACATATTACTTTTAACTTCTGCTGCTGGGTTTAGCTCTGCACTGCAATCCAACATCAACAATTTTAGCAAGTTTGAAAATATTGTGACAGATAATTTCAGCCAGTAGTAGGAATAATCTGATCACCTGAACATGTCTAATTGTGACTGCTGGAAGCGTGTGCAGAGCAAATACTTGAACAAGCTGACAGAGTGCAACAGACACATGCAGAGAATGAAGTCCTCCATAGTCACCCGGATAAGGGTTTACATGGCCACATAATTGGGTTATTTCCTTCTATTAATCAGGTTATTTCAGAGGACAAACACCCAGTCTCTCTAACTGGAATATGGGTGCACATGGCATTTTAGGAAAAGGTTTCTGGGAATAACTAGGTTATTGAACATGTACAGTAAATGCACCTACTGAGCTGTATTACAAAAAGCTGAGAAAGAAGGCTGACGTGATTCTATCAGAGAGATACGGCATTCTCTTTTTACTAAATTTCAGTTGTTGTCATCAGGCTACAAATTTAGGTTCCCGAGGGAAAACAGTAGCATATTTAGGAACTATTTTATTCCGAGAGCTACAGATGTTTTGAATTTGGTTACTTGTAAGGATGCAAAATTATTAGTTTGTGTTCTGTTGAAGGTAATTACTTCTTTTTATGCTAATCTTAAGTGTATGTACTTATGATAAAACTGGTTGGTAGCTCTTGTGTCTTGGCTTATTTTCTTGTATCTGTGCAACAATGCCTCATGTTTTTGTACTTTTCTGTTGTAAGCTAATTTTCCTCTGGGTTAATAAAGTCAACCTAAAAGTGCCACAGTATCTCAACTATGAACTTACAAATAATAACACATGCTGAAGATCTATTCTAGGTCTTAAGATGTGACTTGGATTATAAGGTTGCAGCCATTATTTAGTAACCAGTTACTGATGCTACTTTAACAGATATATTTTGCCTTAATTTGAATTGATAACTGAATTGTATTATTTCCTTAACTAGCAGCCAAACAATAGAAAAATGCAAAACAAGCCAACAGATGACAAGCTTATGGGTCTCAAACAATCCTTGAGGACCACCATTTTCACTAAATTTAGTTGTTATGAATGTCATCATTTATTTCTTCTGCTTGTTAGTGTAAGCAGTTGGCTACTAATGGAGAAAGTGGCAGGAAGGATAACTTTTACTCAGTGTGGCCTACAGGAAATGAGTGTGCCCTAAGGTATAATTGTTGCAGGTCCTAAATCTACACGTTCTTATCTGAACAAATAGGCCAGACTGCCTTCAGTCTAAAACTACTCCAAACTCCCAGAATTAAGAGTTGACCATACTGTCTGCAGAAAAAGTCATGATAAGCCTAATGCTGGACAAGCACAGCCCACATGAACCAAACAAAAACCCAGGGGAAGCGTGGCTAAGAAGATGACTTAAGTTTTCTTTAAATGTGGGATCAACTCCACCTCGTTTAAAGCAAAAACAACACACTGGGCAGAATTAGTCAGTTAGATCAATGAATTCTAGCATATCCAGTCTGCAGGCCTTTCACCATGTCTCTGCTGCTGAATGTATGTCTTGAACTGCTCTATGCAGTTTGATATCCTGTGACACACATCCTAAAACCTTCATAGGTCACAGCTGAGTGTGTTCTCCTGCACCTGAACCCTCATGCTGTTTCTCCAGCAGCAAAATGTGACTTACCATAAAAAAAAAAAAAAAAATAAGCCTCACTGTCTTTGCAGCAAATAGATCACAATATAGTTGGTACAATATACTTGGAACCTACTATTTGCACCTTTCAACATTTAATAAGCTTGATTTTAAAACTTGAATATTCATTGAAGTATTTAAAATATATCTGGAATATACATCCAGTCGACTGGGCTATAGTAAATATTAATGATGCTTAATCATGTGTAAAGAGTGAAGGATGCATTAGCCGGCAGTAATAACTGATATAAACAAGGAGTCACAAAGCATTCAAGTCCCAATAAACAGAAAATAAACATGGAGGGTTTTGACATTTACCATCAAGCCCCATCTAAATATACAGTATATTATTCACAGCAAATCACCCAAACTCCTAAGCACATTCAAAATGAACCATCAGGTACTATATGAGACCTTTTGGATTTATAGGGCAGTTTCTTACAATGAATGACAGGTGGCCTCACCTCTTGAGGAACCACCCACAAAGTAGAAAGCACATATTAAAGGCTTAGATATACAATGTGACCACATGGGACTGGCACTGAGCCCCAATCCCCAAACACAACAGTACAAATACAATCCTGAGTTCAACTGACAGCCTGTTTTCAACAAAATACCTTTAATAGGTTCTGTTCCTCTAGTATGAGGCAGCAAAGTGCAACATATAGTCTTGTTGCTTTTTTGGGGACATAACACAGGCAATCAGAATACAGTGAATAATTAACAGTAACCTTAACATAAAGAAATGGCTCAACAAAGAACAAAAATGACATAAAACATGCCCTAGAACTCCAAAAGATCAACACACTAAGTAATAAACCTCAAAATATTCTCATATGAATTCAAAACAGCAACTGATGGATTAAAAAAATGCAAGATACAAAGAAATATGAATAATTATGCAAAGAATAAGATGAGTATCATATGAATGCGTAAAGTTTAGTAACACTATACTAAAGATCTCATAATTCTTCATGCTGGAACATTACTGAGCAGCCATTTTTTCAGATACCAGTGCAGGAGATTATATAGTTTTCCATAATCATTACCTGCAAGTGCTCTTCATCACTTGATCACAGATCATCACTTTGAAAATGAAGTGAAAAAGGAACCGTTTATAGAAGCTTCTTTCCATCAAACAAGTAATCTTGTCTGAATTCATGTCATGCCACCCTCCCACCCACCCAGTTAACTGCTCAGCGTTCTTTTATTCCTTCATTCAAAACTGATTTCCAAGAAATGCTCCACTTTAATTGCTAGACAGAAATAAAAAGGTGAAGATGTTTTAAATTTTTGTCTCTGCAACAGGAATTACAAGTCAGTTGCCTAGCACTTATTTCCCTTTTGCATTAATTGAATAATTTGCAACGTGGGTCGTAATGCAGCATATTTGTTTTAAGACATTTTCCTTAATAATAGCAATTAGAGCAAGCAACCTGCATTTGCTTTCAAATATGCAAGTCAAAATATCTTGAGTGTTGTGGAGCACAAACCATAAACTCACGTAAGTGCTGTTTGCATGGATGTCCTGCACAACATGAAAGCTGCATTTAAAAAGTTTCTTCTTATTAACTATTAAAAAGACTTTTACTTACTCGGGCTGTAATTAAACTATCTACCAGGATAATCTTATACATTTGAGACTAACCAAGACAAATAAATCCAGTTTACAAAACGTGTGTGAGGGAAGAGAGCGATTTTAAAATCACTCCATATGATGAGACCTCCTTTGCATTATATTAATCCCCGGAAAAAACAAATCAAAAATGCCAAACTTTTTTCAGCAAGAATAAAAGTTGGTTTGTGTAACAGAAGCGTGTAAATATCAAATAAGTAAATATCATGTCAAGTGGGCACTGCTGCTGTACTGATACAGATTAAATGCACATCCTGTGTGTGACTTGTTTTGACACAGTCACCTTCAGTAAACAGCGTGTTTTTTCTGTTG